>NC_091483.1:60603569-60916334 GCF_947461875.1 Haliaeetus albicilla
GATGTTTTCAGTTGTTGCTGAGTAGTGTTTAGACTAAGTCAAGGTTTTTTCAGCTTCTCATGCCCAGCCAGCGAGAAAGCTGGAGGGGCACAAGAAGTTGGGAGGGGGCATAGCCAGGGCAGCTGACCCAAACTGGCCAACAGGGTATTCCATACCATGTGATGTCATGCCCAGTATATAAACTGGGGGGAGTCGACCAGGAGGGATGGATCACTGCTCAGGAGGAAATTGTGCATCAGTTGGCCAGTGGTGAGCAATTGCATTGTGCATCACTTGTTTTGTATATTCCAATCCTTTTATTATTATTGTCATTTTATTACTGTTATTATTATCATTATTAGTTTCTTCCTTTCTGTTCTATTAAACTGTTCTTATCTCAACCCACAAATTTTCCTTTTTTTCCCTGATTCTCTCCCCCATCCCACTGGGGGTGGGGGGAGTGATTGAGCACCTGCATAGTGCTTAGTTGCTGGCTGGGGTTAAACCACAACACTTGGATGATTCTGCAGTGTCATGGTTAAATATATATTATCTAATGAACAAGTCAGATTATGTTCCTGGTAAATTGTAGTGAGTAGAGAATGTATAGAACCTTTTCTGTACAGGATGTTGTGTTCAGAAATTACATTACATAGCCAGGTACATAGCAGATGTCCTTTAAAAACTATTTATATGATTATTAAATTGATTGGTGCCATTGTTAGGATAAAGGTTATAGTAAGTATTGTGTTTAACGATGTTTCTAAGCATATCCAATTCAGATATATTAATATGCTGTTATATCTGTTCTGAAAGTAGTTTGAATTCATGTGTGTAACAGCCAAAATTCTGTGTGATGCTTTGAAGTGTTTGATTCTAAAAGAGGATACATTATGTAAACAACAGAATTGATATGTAAAACTTTACCATAACTGTAGAAACTAAGAAGGATCTAATTTCTTTCCACTTTTTTTTTTTAATCTTAGATCATAAGTTTGTAGGATATACTCATGTAACTTAATATAGCGAAGCTGTACTTAGTGTTGTTGCAGCCTCACCTTGAGTACTGCGTACAGCTCTGGGCCCCACAATTTAAGAAAGATGTTAAGGTCCTTGAATGCATCCAGAGGAGGGCAGCAGAGCTGGTGAAAGGCCTGGAAGAAATGTCCTATGGGGAGTAGCTAAGGACTTTGGGCTTGTCTGGTTTGGAGAAAAGGAGGCTGAGGGACGACCTCATGGCTTTGTACATCGTCCTGAGGAGGAGAAGTGGAGAGGGGAGGTGCTGAGCTCTTCTCCCTGGGATCCAGTGATAGGACATGTGGGAATGGTTCAAAGCTGCACTTGGGGAGGTTCAGACTTCATATTGGGAAACATTTCTTTACCAAGAGGGTAGCCAAATACTGGAACAGGCTTCCTAGAGAGGTGGTCGATGCCCCAAGCCTGTCTGTGTTTAAGAGGCATTTGGACAATGTCCTTAATAACATTCTTCAACTTTTGGTCAGCCCTTAAGTGATCAGGCAGTTGGACTAGATGATTGTTGTAAGTCCCTTCCAACTGAACTATTCTATTTTTATTCTATTCTAAATAATTTTGATATCATTTGAGATGCAGATAGAAAATATAAGTTTTCATTTCCGTAATGAGATGCGAGGTAAAGAATATAAAGAAACAAATATAAAAAAGAATAAATAATATTAGATTTTTTTCATTGCATTTAATGTAGTTATTCTTTTTGAAATGCACTGCATATTCTGTAGAGGAGCCTCAGACAATTAAAGGAACAATGAAATCTTCTAAATATGTTTATTTTTCCTTCAACAGGGTGCAGAAGTGTTCTGAAACCAATCATATGAACCCTCACAATCTAGCCATGGCGTTTTCCTCATGCTTATTTCAAACTAAGGGCCAAACTAGTGAAGAAGTCAATGTAATTGAAGATCTAATTAAAAATTATGTGCAACTTTTTGATGTAGGTATCTTTATATAAAGTGTCCTAATTGCTCAGCTGTTAGACATGCTAAAATGTAGAAGTCTTTTTAAAGATGATCTTGCTATTAGTTACACTGCCTGAGGATTTGCAGGGTTTTGAACTCTTAATTCAGTGGACATTGTTTTTTGTCTGCTTTAAATTTTATTTCCCAGCTAGCTTAGTCTGTGTAGGAAAGACTATATTTATAGGGTTGCTGTGAGCTACTGTTTTCCAAAATGGTGCACATTCTTCTTGCTTGACACCAGCATACCAATTTTAAGAAAACATTAAGATTATGACTATTGAAAATAATACTTCTATGCAGATTTTATGGGCCTGATCAGAACTGAAGCATGGAAGAATTCTGTGTTCTTAGTCTCCGAGCTGTGGTTACAATAAAGACTAGAGCAAGTGTTTGGTTCCTTAGGTCTAGAAAGAACATTAAATCCAACTGGGTAGAGAGATACTGCTAGAAGCAATTCGTATTAGCCGTTTTGGTTTAGAGTTTACTGTGCCACTATAACATTGCTTGGCAGTTTTTCTTGGAGTTCTCACTTCTAATATGTATTTGGTAAAGTTTATAGTAACGAATCCCATCAATGAAGTGCTGTTTCTGACTGATAGAATATTTTGCATAGCTGCTTCTATAAGAACGCGATTAACACTATGGTTAATTGTAACAATATTTATTATTGTTGCATTATTATTAATTATTTACTAATTTTAGATGTAAGCATTGCTCTGTATTTATATTTGTATTTATCGTAGTTTATTATATTAAATTAGTGTTTGCTACTTTATGTTGTAATTTTTATACTAGCTCCCTTATACTTATTAATTGATCAAAACTTATCCATTTTAAACAGATAAATGAAGACCAGGTCAAACAAATGGATATAGAGAACAGCTTTATTACCAGGTGGAAAGACACTCAGGTAAGTGGGAAATATCAACTGGTACGAAAACAATTTTAACAAAGACTATTTTGTTGTTTACAGGTTTTTATACCTAGATTTCTAAATGTAAATTACTGAGTTTGTATAGTGACCAGTGTTTTTTACAGCGCTGAGGGAAATAAAATTAAATAAAAGAGGAGGCATAAACTGATAAAGGAAAACAGTTCTGTGTAAAGCATACTGTGGAATTATGTTCTGACCTGAGCACTGGGATAACTTACAGGTTGTTACATGCTTTTACTATACTTCATAAATTGTACTAGGAGGAAATGGTCAAAGTTTGCAAGTGTGAAAGTGATGACCTGTCCTTTTTTAATTTTAAACTTGCATATTAAGTACCTTCAAGTGTATATTAATACTTTTATTATTTCATAAGCTTTGGGTATACGTGGTCCCTCTTCATTAGAGTTTCACTATCCCTTTGAGTTTAAAGTGTCTGAATCTTTAGCCGTATCCTGTTTTGTGACCATTTCTAGAACCCCAAACCACAAACATTATTTGGGGAAGCTTCAGACACATACCAACAGTCAAACTGAACTTCAGGATACAATATAGGAAAATGGGAGATCTTATGCCACTTATTATCATCTTGAGTTCCAGTCTTACCTGTAACAACTTTTGAATAACTTCAGAGTGGTAAGAAACAGCAAAGTGATAGCACGTTTCACTGTCTGAATGGTATTTTTGTACAGTCCTAATTAAAGCAAAAATTGGTAAGTTTCATAACACTACCAAGGTGGTTGAATTAAGAAAGGTAAAAGGAAATGCAAGGAGCTTAAAAGCTTTTTCAGAAATCTAAAGTAGTGGAGGAGAAGCTTTGAGCGGTTTTGGAGCTTATAGGGCTTTAGAAACTAAGCCAGCAGAAAAAAAAAAATCTATAATACTTTGTCTGTTGGTTGCCTTCTGCCTTCCATCAACAGTTTTGTGGTACCTTGTAAGCCATCATTAAGAAGACAGGGTCTTGCAAATACATGTTGAAATTCTATGTTCTGTGAATTGCTATCTAGAGTCTTGCTTTTATCTCATATTCCCTTATTGTCTGGGTCAGAGTGGCATGAAGCTTTCTGACCATAATGACCTACTGTGAATGTTCATATAGAAGGTAGAATGCCTATTTCCTCCTTTTGGTGCCCAGTGGGGAGTGACCAAGTCACTGGGAAACAATTTAAAGTTTATTTCTAGTGTCTGTCTTGCAGAATGGAAACATCTGCATTCTGGCAACCCCCCCCCCCCTTCCCCCCCCCCCCGATTTGATATCCCTAAGAGCATTCTGCAAGGCAGGGGTTGAAGTATCTTTAATGGAACTTATTAATTCTGGGGACCATGAAAAGGACCTTACTGAGATTAGAGAATAAAATTTTGAAGCCGAAGACAGTGAAAAATGCATGGACTTTTAAATACATTCTTTTCTGTGGTTTTAGAACCAAAATAATGCATGTTACATCTGGTTACACTATTAACATTTTCCAAGCAACTCTGGGAAGCTGTCATGATTAAATATTTGTAATACCTTCTGGAAAAATTAGGGAGATATGAGAGGAGTTTCATGAGTAGAGGAGGAGATAGTGGAATCATTTTGATTAGATAGGGAGGAAGAAAAGAAAGGAAGCTGAAAGGCTGTTGATGGATTGAATAACACAGTAGCAACTGCTGTCTAGGTAGGTTTGTCTAAAACTGAAGCTGTGAGGAATATAGGGAAGACCAAATAAAATGGTTTTGTTCTGTATTTTTTCCACCCCAGATACCACTACTAAATGACCTTTATGAGGTATTATATTTACAAGAAGAAGAGACTTGCTTTCTGTTCTTTAAAATAAAAGCCTAGGCTTTCTAAAATTGTTAAGATTTTTATTAAAAAGCTTCCAGCACCTGAAAAGCTAGTCTTCCACATTTTAAACTTTATAATCAAACTGGAACCTTCATGAATAATTGGGCCTGTTTGGACTGGTTTCCCTGGGACTCTCCAGATTGTTGGGAGGCAGAATTATAGAAAGATTGAACTGGGATTTTAACTGTTCTTATTTTGCTGACAGCAAAGTCTCTAGCATTAATAATCAGCTTTCTAAACTGATGGTTACACCCACTGTGTTAACAGACTCTGGCTTAATTCTCATAACACACATGGCTAAGCTTTAAATTCTTTACAAAAAATAGTAATATCACTTTAACCTTAAAAATGAAACAAAATCTGCTACCTAATCACAGAATTATCATAGAATCGTACAGTATCTCAGGTTGGAAGGGACTTGTAAGGATCAACCAGTCCCAATTCCCTGCTCCTCGCAGGACTACCAAAAAGTAAACCATATGACTAAAAGCGTTGTCCAGATGCTTCTTGAACTCTGACAGGCGTGGTGCTGTGACCACTTCCCTGGGAAGCCTGTTCCAGTGAGTGACCACCCTCTCAATGAAGAACCTTTTCCTAATGGCCAATCTAAGCTTCCTCTGATGCAGCTTTATTCTAGTAGTCTAGGTTGGAAGGAACCTGTTGAGGTCATCTAGTCTGATTACACTGCTGCTCAAGCATGGCAGGTTGCCTAGGACCGTGTCCTGTCAGATTGTGAATATCTCCAAGGATGGAACCTCTCTGAGCAACCTCTTCCAGTGTTTGCCCACCCCCACAGTATAATTGTTTTCTTGTGTTCAGATTGAATTTTGCGTGGTTTTAATTTGGGCTCATTGCCTCTTGCCATGTCACTGAGAAGAGTATCTCAGTTTTCTGCATTCTCTCCCATCAGATATTTGTACATGTACAGGAGGTTTTTCTCCATTACCTTCCCAGGAACTGAGGTGAGGTTGACCAGCCTGTAGCTCCCCAGATCTTCTTTCTTGCCCTTCTTGAAGATGGGATCGATACTTGTGCTCTTCCAGTCTTTGGGAACCTCTCCCAGTCATCATGACTCTTCAGAGATAATTGAGACTGACTTTACAGTGACATCAGTGAGATTCCTCAGCACTTGTGGGTCCTACTTGTCAGGCTTCATGGACTCATGTACATCTAACTTATTTAATGCTCCTTAACCTGGTCTTCCTCCGTAATATTCCTTGCTCCAGACCTTCCCTCTGGTTTCAGGGGCCTGGGATTTCTGAAAGTCAGTCTTACCAGTAAAGACTGAGACAAAGAATGCATTGAGTACCTTGGCCTCTTCTGTGTGATTTGTCACCTGGTCGCCTGCCCTATTCAGCAGCAGGCCCATGTTTTCAATAGGCTCACTTTTGCAGTTTATGTACCTGTAGAATCCTTTCCTGTTGCCCTTTGCATCCCTTGCGAACTTCAACTCGGGGTCGGCCTTGGTTTCTCTAACCTTATCCCTGCACATTGGGACAGAAGCTCTGTGCTTTTCTTGGGTCACCTGCCCCTGCTTCCAGCTCTTCCACGCTTCGTTTGTTCATCTGAGTTCAGCCAGGAGCTCTTTGCTCATCCATTCAGGCCTCATAAATAGTAAGGGATGATTTGCAGTGCTTTATAGTACTTAAAATTTGGAAGGCAGCAGTGAAAGGGATTCTTATTTTATTAGGTGGTGTGCTACTGTCAAATTTGTTATCATTCATTCTTAACATATCGCTAGAAATGACTACTTTCAGTTTCAGAGAGAATGCTTGTTCAAGTAGAACTTACAAAATTGAAGAAAATGGCACTTCCTACTTTAGTTTAAAGGGAGAGAGGGGGCTAAAAAGAAGTGCATTAGAAATTGTATTTAAATGTATACATTTGAAAATCTATTTTTTTCATCCCATGGGAAAAAAAGTTCTCCAAAGAACGTGGTAAATAAGTGCTAAATACTTAGATATGATGTGTGAGAGAATCTCAGCTGGACTACAGAGTCTCCTAGATACGACATGTCACTGATACTAAATTTCACTGAATCGTGTTACCACCTGGGTTTATCTGTAAATTTTTGCTGTATTCATTAAGTGCTTTCTCAGGTAATTTCTAGAGTAAGCTGTTACACCACAGCTATGTTTTCCATCTCAGTGGTGCCTTTTTTTTTCTTTTTTTTTTCTTCCCCTGGCAACCGGCCTTGTGTTTGTGTACCACAAAGAGTTGTGAAAGTCCAAAGGCCTCAGGTGCACGAGAGCTAACCTTGCCTGAGGTGTAGAAGCACTCCTTGGCTTGCTCTGTGATCTTGGGACCCCAGCTGCTCAGGGCAGAGGCCTGACCAGGGTGTGCCCTGGTTCTTTCCAGGCCCATGCTGTTAGGTTTCTGGTGGCATGAACTCAGACATTGCGTCATGTAAGGAACAGTATTTCTATGTAAGAATTTAGGGCAAGGCTCCTGGATCCCACATGTACTGTTCTGTCCCAGATTAAGCACTTAAGTTATTTGTGAAATGGGTAGGGAAGGGAGACTTGGAGTCTTAACAGTCAACATGCTGCGTAAGGAGCCTACTGACCTAGCCTGGAGCTAGGATGCTGAAGGAAGGGAGCCTCTTAAATTCTCCCTTTCTTGCATGCCTGAACACGTGTGTGTCAGATGCTGATTCACAGAGCCAAACCATCATCTTAAGATACTTTCTAAAGGAGAACTTGAACATTTTCTTCCATTTTAATATGCAGATGAGGACTGAGGAGGCTAAATACTTCCTTGAGCAAGGTAAGGGCTGACCTGAATGCATTTTTCCTTCTCTTCACTTATCTGTGGTTACCATGTGGTACAGCTTTATAAGCTGCAGTGGAGTGTATTATTTCCTTTGTATCTGATTCCACCCCTTCACAATCCTTCCACAACTTTACAATCACCTGGAATAATTTAGAGCCTGTCCGTTATGGCACTGTCTTGGAAACGTGAATTCAAATTATTGGGTTTGGCAGTGCGTGCATTCAGAGTGTATCCTGGATGAGTTTAATGGTTAGATGGATTGAGCTCCTCGGCTTTACCGAGGTGCACCAGTCCTTAGTAAGAAAAGAAACTTTAGGTACCAAGAATGTTTTAATAGAAAAGGCTAATTCGTTGGGTACCCATGTACATGAGTGATTGTTTTGAGGATTGCTATTGGGAAATTAAACACAGAAAAATCTGTTTAGTCTTGTTTTGTGTTGCTCAAGAGCTTACGTGGCCAAACACTTTGGATTTCCATATGAACTGCTACATAAAGAAAGGAAAATGAGATCAGAAATATCTGTGTGCTAGAAAATCTCAACGTGAAAAGGAGATGGGAAAATTGATTATTAATGAAAAACTATTGCAGTATAGTACCACCTTTTTCACTTTCTTCTAGAAATACTTTACTATTAAGACCTAATCAAATATTTTATGCTATATTATTTGTATTGTGTGGGCAAAATGGATTTGCACTAAAAATTGTGTGTATTGTTTTATGGATTTATTCTTTAATATAGACTTGAATGGCATAAAATGGAAAATACTATACAGAATAATTGACTTCCCTGTTTCCCAAGCAGGACAATGATCTCAACTTAAAGCTGTAGTTGATGTTCTCCCTATAAAGAAAATAAGTAATGCAAATTTCCTAGAACAGACTTGGTCACTGGGGTATTTTAAAATTGCGTATCTTAAGTGACTCCAGATTCCTGCTTGGAAAACCTGAATTCTTAATATTCAGTACATGTTTTCACAACCTGTTACGAGGAAAATAGTAACTGAGCTGCTGGATTTTATTAATTTATCTCTGTCAGTACTGTATCTGAAGACATCATGGAATGCTGAGTTTGAGTTAGAAAATGGTTTTGGATCTTATCAAATCGTTGGTATCTTTACTCTGTATGGCATTTCCTGGAAAAAGAGCCACCAGAAGTCAAGATAGCAAATATGAACTCAGGAGACCTCAGTTGTTTGGGAGCACCTGCCCCAGAGATAGCAGCCTTTTTCTTTCAGCTTTCTAAATAAGCAGTAGACATTGGAACAAGACTTCTACCTTTTAATGGATGATAAATTGAAGTTTGAACTGCTTTTAAGGATAGGGACTTCATTCTCTCTGTTATGTGAGCCTATTACCCCTTTAATATAACAACTGGGGAGTGGAGTTCTCAAGAGCCTGACTGTCGTTTGTGGCAATTTGATTGTGACTATGAACATTTTTCCCATCTGAATTAAACTGTGGAACGTTTTTTGCCAGTTGCCAATTTTTCTGTAGCAGACATGATTAATGTAACTACTGTTTCAAATAAAAATACCTTTTTCTGAGACTGTATATGTATGTAACATGTGAAATGCATGGATGTCTAATGCTGGGGACCACTTCAATGCAGAAGGGAATAATTCTCATCAAAGGTTGCGCACTTGCTGTTATTTCAGAGTATTTACTGCCTGAAGCCCACTGATTACAGAAGCTTCTTCTAGGTGGTTTACAAGGATGTTTTGAGATTTTATATATAGCTTTTTCTCTAGAAGAATTCAACATTTCCCTAACTATGCATGGTGTTGTCAACAGGTGAGGGAATACCTTAGAGCCAAACCTGGACTAACACTAAGTGCTTTTGAAAAAGATTGACCTTCCTCTTTGTTGTATTTTTACATTTATAATTTCTATCATGAGTATAAAGTGCAAATTACTCATAATTTTGGAAGACTAGATTGTATGGATGCCTACACTTTATATTTTACCAGGCTTGGCCATATAAACTTCTTTTAAACTGCTGTTGTTAAGTCCAACTTAGCATTTGATGCTTTCATTAACACTATAAAAAGAATAGCCAGACCCTAGCCATTTGTCATGAGCTGTATTTGCCAGTGCAGACCTGAAATGGGATAAACATTTTCAGAATAGGAACAGTGGTTAGTTAGAATGGTGTAGCTTTAACTTGATATCCTTCATTATTTCAGTGAAAGAAAAAGGGTATGCTGAAACATTCTTTTTCAGCTGCTCTACTTCCTCTGTCAGTAGCTACCATCATTCAGCCTGTAAGCAGTTTCTGAGACCATGCATTTTGAAGACTTGCATATGCAGACCATGTAGCATGGAGATTGGACTTAAGGCTCATGCAGGAGAGATAGCTCTTTGGAACTTTTTTGGATGGACTTCCAGTTACTGTTAAAACTGATGACATGGTGCAGATCGAGTGATGTAGCAGCACGGGTGATTGGCAACTTAGACCTCAAGCAGCTGCAATTAAGAATTGTGCATAAGAATCCTTTCCATTTAACATCTGATAGTGTGACATTATTGCATCAAAACATGCGCATATTTGTGGGAAAATCGGTGATGCGGATACCTAATACATTTGAGTATATAGGTTGCTATAGTAGTTTTATCTCTGGGCTGATGATGCAGAGTGTTCAGAGAAGAACAACTGAACCAAATTTCTGCTGAAGGCCTGGAAGTTCTCATGTCTCGAAATGTCACTGAAGTTCCGTTCCGGGTGGCACTTCATTAGCTGCTCTTCATTTTCTGTCCACCATATACTTAGGCCAGCTGTTTCAGTTTGCTGCTGTAATTTATATCACATTTTCTCCATACGGTTGTTTACATGAGCCCAGTGGGAATCAAATGTCAGCTTCATTCTTATTTCCAACCTTTTTCTGTAATATCATCTGAAAAGCAAATTTTACAACTAAATGAGCTTTTTTGAGTCTGTGCCACTATAATTAAGTAGCTTTCTTCAAAGTAGCTTTGTAATGTTTTTCCTCACAAATGTTTCCGTTAGTTTTCTATTCTCAGAGGCTAAACTAACTTTAAAGTCACCATTTTTCAGAATGTTAATGTTCTCTAAAATTGAGTTCTGCCATTTATTTTTCTATAGAAATGTAGTTTTAGGTTCTGTAAATTAGTCAAAATGTATCACAAAGCTCGCCTGTTGCTATCATTTTCTCTGTATCTTATTCTGTATATGATGCAGCTTTTTTACTGTTCTTAAACGCTTCCTCTGTTTGTAGTAATATATAAATAAGTAGCATCACTGTGAATACTGTTCTCATAAAGAAGACACAAATTGTCATTCTTAATGTTAATTCGATTATTAAATCGGCTTATTAATAAAAGGGTACACCTCCTGAAAGGTCGAGTTTTTTGCTGTATTTTTTCTTCCTATGCTCTGATCATCACGATATATTTAGTTTTAGAAACTGGGATGAATTACAATCTTTTGACGATGCTTATGTCTATACCACAAGGGAATTAGAGCAGGCAAGACAGGAGACATTTTTAACTGTAGAAAGGTAAAGTAATTTCTCATCCACAAAGATAATTTTATTGCCATAGATGAGCAAATCTAGTAACAATGGAAAATACTAAATTCCTTGTCATGAATCAGATTTTTCTCCTTGATCATAAAATTACTGACTTTCCAATTTCTTTGTAAGTTTCATATTGTTAGGCATTCTTAAATTATGTTTGTTGGTATTGAGTAATTAAACTATTATATATTATGTCATACACTTGCTTTATCATCTAATTTTTTCACGTTAGCATTGTATCTAAAGTTTAGCTATCTCTCCAACAAATTTGAAGAGCTATATTCAACAGAGGTTGATACCAGGAGCATTTGTTTTGATTCCTTTTTCTAAATACTTAATGACACATTTTCATTGTGATTAATAATCATAAATGTAGTCTTTGTAGTAATGAATTTTGATTATCCAGATATGTACACATGGCTATATGACTGAAATATTCTCTTATTTGTAATTTTTCCTCTCATTTTTAACTAACTCATTTTAGTTTGGGGTTCCTGTCCTGTATTTTTTCATGGTTTTAAATTCTGGTCATCTGTTTTGGCACTGAAGTGAGCCTGGCTAACCCCTAAATCAGTTATGGTTCTGGCTGTTTAAGATACTAAGGTACACTCATGTCTTAGACTTTGCAGTCTTGAAATAAGTGGAAATTTTAAATTTATATTTATGTCCTCTAGTTTTCCTGCTCTTGAATGGTATTTGTAAAATGTGTTCATTTCGTTTGATATGATTCTGTTGGATTTAGGGTTTGCATTTTCCTCCTGAATTTGTGAATAGGGTTTTTTTCCTTACACTAGTCAAATAAAAGTGAATGTAGTGCAGGTTTTCCCATTAGAGTCAACATTTGGACTATTTTTATAGATAAGTTGGTGGAAAAAAAAGTTTGAGTTCAGAAGGTTCTAGCACATCTACTAGATAATAATTGTACTTTCCCTATTTAAAAGGATATTTAAAATATTTTTAAGACAGTCTAATTTTTTTTAATTGTTTTGTTTTAGGTTTCCCAGGCTGGAGATTTGCTGATTGAAGTTTACGTGGAAAGAAAGGAGCCAGACTGTAGTATTATAATCAGAGTTAGTGTATACAAGTGATACAGTGTTTTTACTAAGCACTTTCTCATTAAGTATACCAAATTTATTTTCATACATGTTTTTATGTAATTACATAATGAAAATACAAATGCATATCTATCACTATTCTTTTAAATATTTTTTTTAAATTTTCTGTGTTACCTAGATTTTGTAAAGACTGATTATTATTATGCATTTTTAAGGAGAATTGTATGATACAATTTTAAAGGAGAGACGTCCTCCTTTGGTTTTACTGCAGTATACCATGGTATAAATTATCGCAGCTCTATGGGTACAACACACAAAAACATTAACAAGTACACAGTGAATGCTGGTTTTATTTAATAGTACAAGGCCATTTAAATGACCTTCCTCCTGATTTTTCTTTTTGCCGGTGGCTGTTTTCCTTAAGCGCTAAGAAGCCAAAGCTTGTTGCTTACTAGTATTGAGATTTTTCAGCCTGGTATCTGATAGTGTATTTTAAACAAGCTCGTCTCCATGTAGTAGTGCTCTATTGTTTGGATGCTGAGGAAAAAAAAAATTAATTTCTGTAATGACAAAGGACAGATATTGTTAAGAAGGAAGCAGAAAATTTAGGGCAGTGCTTTTTTTTTTTTAATGTTATACCTTTCTGTTTCCTTTCTGTTCTGTTCAGCATATGACTCTCAAACACTTATGTTTGTACATATATGTGGTACGTGGTATATGTAGATACACACATACATGCATGCAAGACATGCTTTTTTTTAATTGGAATAAAAAAATGGGAAATGCATTGCTAAAATAAAAAAATTGTACTTCTGTAATATTTACCTTCCCATACTGAAGAGAAAATATCAAAGCTTTTCTTTTTCCCCCTAATTATTCAAGAGTAGAGAAAAGGAATTTCAAGTTACCAAGTTATCATTCTGTTAAAAATTGTAACTTTGATTTCATGGAACAAAATAAGGAAAGCATGCTGGATCCTGACAAATAATTTATGGGTTTCCAACTCAGTATATCTGCCTTTTTTTTTTGTTTGTTTGGTTTTGGGTTTTTTTGGTTTTTTTTAAACATCAGTTGCAAGGAGGAAGATTTTGAAAAAATAAATCAGAAGTCGGTAATTGTAATATATTATAAACTGACTCAATTTGTATTACAGGTATCACCTTTGATGGAAGCAGAAGAATTAACTAATGATGTTTTAGGAATCAAAAATATTATTCCCAGCAAAGATGATATCTGGGCTACTTTTGAAGTACTTGAAAATGGAGAACTAGGTTAGTGACACTTAAATTATTTGTGTTCATCAAATTTTATTATTTTTATTTTTCAATACTTAACATAATCCAAAGCTTAGTTAAAGAGTTACTGAAAAGTTTATAGAAACAAAACAAAAATTAGCCTTTATGCCATTGTTTTACATTTGGTTACTGGGGCATCTGCATGATTTATTTCTACACTTTGCCAGAAATAATATGATGAATTGTTTTAAAATGCTTATAAATCGGGGTTTGAAAAAATGTTCTTTATATTACCCTCCTTCACAGTTCATTCGTCATCAGCTATAGAAAAGTAGCTCTTACCAATAAGTCTAAAAGAAGAAACTTATTTTCATTAGAATGTTAGCAGTTGATTTTATAAGGAATAATGTTTTTCAGAAAATGAAATGAGAAAATACATGTAATACTTCGGGGAAAGGATCTTTTTTTATTTAGTCAATTATTTTATGTGTGTGGATGAAAAAGGAGGCATAAACTGTGTAATCCTGTGTTTATGGCAAGTGGCATTATGGTGTATGGAGCAGAATCTTGAAACATTTGTTTTAAATATAGTTCTGCTGCCAACAAGAGCAAATGTCACATGGTCAACAGTATTCATGAGCTGTAAAGAGGTTTTAACATTGGGAGTGCTTCATGCGTGCTGGAGCTTGCACTTTATTATTAGAGATACTTAAAATAACATAAAGTAATAGAGTTTTTTTTAATTAAAACATTGTATTTTGATGAATATTCACTGATGTCATCTGATTTTTGAAGAAGGGGGACAGAAATACGCTTTTAGTAAAAGGAACGTCTGTTTGCACTTCATTAGTAAGTTGCTGCTCTTATTTTCATGTTACATAAGTGGACTGTGGACTAGTTTATTTCTGTAGTGAAGATACCTATTTTCAAGTTAAGGAAAAAGAAAAGTATAAGAAAATTGAGAAACCTAAGATTACTAAATGTTCCAAGATTGTTTGAATAGTTTTTTTGTACTCGATTTTCAGATGTGCTTACAATAATCTCTTCAAATTTACTAATATTCCTGATATATCAGTCTTGACCTTGGCAGTATCAGTAATGAGAATGGAAGTGCAGTCTCCTTTTTGACTTAAAATAAATGATCCTGATCCCTCTTTGCATTTTACAGTCTTGTGGTGATGCTGTGTAGAGTTGTTACGAGTTCATTTCCAGATTCATAGATGTGGGCGTCAACTGACAAAGAATGCTAGCATCTGTGATCTTTAGAAGAGTCCTGATAACTCGTACAAGTACTGTAGAAATCCTGTTTTTTTTGACTGAGTAATGGAAAAATTTGAAGAGGGGATTTTATTTTCTTAAACTTGATATATAACACTTACAGGCAAATGAAAGCTAAACTAGATATGGCCAAGAGAACATAAAAGTAAGTACAAAAGATAGTTCCCACAGCAGCTTCTTGAGATATTTGGGTGCAACAACTAGTATTTTAGTGTGGGCTAGAAATGTCTGAGCTGATAACTATGGAAAATGAGCAAAATTAAGCTTAGAGTGAGGCAGTACAGGCCCTATATAGGACAATAAATATTGGCAAGGGATTAGAGTGTATCCCATTGAAACAAGAGTTTACAATGGAAAGTAGAAATGGCATACAAGTGTTTTAAAACCAAAATAAACAAGCAAAAAAACAAACTGAAGTCCTAATTCAGCACCTGGCTCCAATCAGTAGAGACTGTGTTGATGAAATGTCTTCTTCATGGACAACTTTCTGGAAGAATCTGTGCTTCAGAACAGGCAAACTGAATTAATAATGTTGAAAAATAAAAATAATGCATGTAGTAAGAGGCACTTACTTAGGAAGACTCCTGCTGCAAGCTGCAAGTTGATCTTACTAGCGTTATCTAACAATTGCCATTGAACTTTAATTAATCTAAGGCATTTACAAATAAGTTGAGATTATGATATGTCATGACAGTAACAAAGCTTGCTTATTTGTTTCAAATGTACATTAATGATCACAGTGTCTTTCTGACAGAAATTAATTTTCTGCTTGTGTTCCTGCCCTGGTCTGGTACCTGTCCAGTGCATGGTCATATTCAGTTTGTTACACTCAATCCTGAAGTTTTGACAGTTATTTTACTTTTTAAGATATACTGCCCTGAAAACGAACCCTGAGAAGGCAAGAAAATTAGAATCTTACATTTTCTAAAAAATAATTTTCTCCTGATAGTTAATGTTGTTTAGGGTGAAAATGACTGGTTTTGGATATTTACCAGCTTATGATGACCTAAGTAAAAGGGTAATTGGATGTATGTGTTGACTGCTTGCTGTTCAAAATACTAAAATTGCAGTATTAAAAATCAACTAAATTATTTGCATATAGAAAAGTAGATAAAATTATCAATTATTTCAAACCTAATGCAGAACATTCAATGCCATATGTTTTTCCAAAATAGGGTGTATTTTTTTTTTTTGGTAATTTGTGCTTGATGGGTAGTTTGTAAATGAGGTGTGTTGCCAGTAAAATAGCTAATGCATTTCAGCATGATGATTTATGTACCGTGTAATCCATGATGACAGATGGTCTTAAATGTAACTATAAATAAAACAGTAGGTGTTTACTCTGGGAGCGCTGGTGTTCTAGGAAGATGTGGTGATTTACCAGTGTTTCCTGCCTTTGATTTATAAAGTTCTTCTCCTTAAAATGGATTTTTCTCTCTTGTACAAAGGCAACAAGTTGTTTTAACTTTATCACATCAGAGTCCAGTTTCCCAAAAGTTGAAAAGAAATTTTAAAAGTTTGACCATTTAAAACAAAAGGGCCACAAGAAAGGGTGTTACAAAGTAGGGATCGAGCTGCTGTCTACAGAATGGTATTGTTGTTAAGCTGCTTTGTTGTCATGTCTGAATACTAAAATCTTTATATAAGTGGTATAACAAGTCTACAGGTAAGGTAGTTTTTTTACATCCCAAAACAGCGGTAGTTTTTTCTGTTGCTTAAGTGTGTTATTTGTAGCTGCTGCTTTCTGAAGCTCCAGTGTTCGGGAAAATATGTTCTGCTTGAGTGTAGTGCTGGACAGTCCCAAAGCAGCTGTTGACATTTCATATTCATCTACCCTAGCAGAAATGAAAAATGAGATTATGGCAGCATGCTTTACCCTTCAGTACACAAGAGACACAGGGCTAGACTGCCTGACCCAACATGACAGTGTCACACAGGTGTGACTTTCCAGGAGCTGTACCCAGCTCCTCTCAAGGCCTGACCCACATAAGCTGGTATGCAAATGGGAACTCACAACTTCTGGAAAAAATTCTCTCTTTGGAGATAAAGTGGCACTTGGATCCACTGGTCTAAGTTGTAGCCTGCAAAGCCATCGTTAAGGTTTTTGTGTTTCATGAATTATAGTAGGTGCTCACTGCTGAGCAGGTGAAAGCCTTCAGGTGTGTATGTGTGGAGGAAGAATTAATGGAGAGGGAAACTGTATGGTCTCCCTCCATCCACATCAGCGCTGCCTTGTATGATACCTCAGGCTGTGTTGCAGTAAATGTCACACTCAGATTTGTGCTGGATCTGGCAATGCGGATTTAGGGACTATTTGCAAGATCCTCCCTACTTTCATTTGCTATATGAACTGGTGTTTGTATGGGGTGCTGGATGGACTTATCACTGCAGTTTTTCAATCCTGTGAAAGGGTCTCAGAGCTTCTCTTTTAGGATGGATGATACCTATCAACAAATGTATGTTTGAGCAACTGGTGTTGCACACATACAGTCTAGTCACACCTTCATCTGTTGGTATTTTAATGTTGCTGTTCTCTTCGTATGAGCGTGGTATATAACAGTGCAAGTCTGGAAATTCCCCGACCACAGTAACAGGGAGAAGACCTAGTAAGACCACATACTTTTTCTTCTAGTAAAAGGAATGTAATGACACCAAGAGTCTGTCTCAGTCTGTTTTGATCATTAACAGGCAATATAATCTATATCAGGTTTAGTTTTGTTTTTTTTCACTGTGACTGCCCCAAAACCTTTGGGTTTTGATAGCAGAGACTTGATAACTGTGATGATTCATTTTTGTATTGAGCCTAGACCAATGAGGCCCAGTCTAGATGTAGGTCTCGATTCTGTTTGATCATATTTAGGTATGCCCTGTGATAGTTTCTAACTTTTGTATTTAATGTGAAAGCAGTGTTTTAACATCTTTACATAAGCAAATATTCATAACTAAATACAAAAGGGTCACTGAACATTTGACTACTGCTTGTTTAACTTGGTATTCATTACATATGCAAACCCTGCCAGCAAAGGTGTTGCTGCAGAAAGTCAATGAAGTGCCTAATTGTCTTATTTTGAAAGCAGTGTTTTTCTTCTATAGCTGCAAGTAAGACAGTGTTGTGTATAAGTATGTGTAACTTCTAAGGGCCTCCAAACTTGTTTTTTGGTTTTTTGGAGGTTTTTTGCTTTGTTTTTTTTTTTTTTATTTTTTTTTTTTTTTTTAATTTCAATGTTGTTTGTTTTGTGTTTTTCTCCGGCATTTTTCAGAACGTCCTCTGCATTATACAGAGAATGTACTAGAACAAGTTCTTCACTGGAGTTCACTACCAGAGCCTGGCACTGCATATCTGATAATAAAGAGATTTCTAACAGCAGACATGATAAAACTCTACAGTGGTACGTATCTTTTTTAGACCTTGGATACTTCATGTGGGGACATGAGGATGGTAATTCCTTTGTAGCTGTTTCATTGGGGCAAAGTGTCCCAGAACATCTGAATTACTACTACTTTATAAAAATTAATGATTTACTGAGAGTTGTGCTGACTTCCTTTTAAAACATAAAAATTATGGATGTTCTTGTTTCTATAAAATGTAAGTTCTCCCATTTGAACATAAAGTATACAGAAACTCTGCATTCACTTCACAGTCTGTGAACTTCTGCTGTGAAGCTTGAGACTGCTCTTTTATCCATAGTACAGTGCTGCATAGTCCATCCACATACATACTACACTATACTCTCTCTTTGTGGACTGTATATGTATATCTTGTGTATTTAATGTTTACATTATATATAAAACATGTAGTTTACATATAATTATGTAAGTATGTTATACACTAATTTCTGTTATACAATCTGATGCCTCCAAACTACAAAGCTAATTTGAATGACATACTCAAGCAGCTGAAAGACTTAGAGTATGTGGCCTCTAAAAAGGAAGAGGAATTTAGATCTGACCCTTGAAAGGAAATATAGCTCAAATACTTAGTGGAAAAATATGACTTACAAGCTGATAGAGTCCTTTTTTTTTTTTTTTTTTTTTGACATAATACCTGGGTTTAAGTCTCCCGTATAATAATATGTAGTATTTGCTTTGAGGTAAGCAGGAGTTTAGAAGTTAAGCATGTCCAAAAATCACTATCTTGTTTTTGAGGAGTTGAAATCCTGTATGCTGTCACTGTAAAACATGTGATGGTGACGCATGATGCCTGGTTTAATGCCCATCTGATGTTATCTAATGACCTACTCAAATATGTAATCTTTTCCTCTTTTCCCCATACACAGAGGTATTTATCTCTCCATCTATATATCTCTTCTGTCTTGATTTCAAGAAGTTATGCTATTATGCTTATTCTTCTGAAAGTAATAGCCTTCTCTCATCATCTTTTATTCCTGTAAAAGCATATGACACAAATATAAACCAACCTTAACAAGTGTGCTGTTTATGACTTTTATGTTTGAGTTTCACTATCTCTAAACATGTCATAGCAGAGAGTGAATAGAGAAATGGCCTACTTCATTAAAAGCTTGATATATGAACTCCCGTCACCTCACTTGGTATGTGTTGAGGTATAATCAGAAAAGGGAATAGATCATAAGGATTATGTGAACCACTGCTCTGAGAACATGTAAGGATTAGGCTAGTGTCAATTTACAAAATGTACTATTTAAAGGGGAGAGCTGCCATTTGCCTGCCTGCCTTCTCTCCTAATTTCTACATCCATTTGTTCTCCCAACCCACCACAATAATTGTTTGCATCAGTTCTATTCAGTTTGACCTTAGTGTAGACACACTGGCTTTTGATTGAATGTTTACATTTCCTGGCTTTTTTGTGTGTGTGTGTTAAAATAATTAAAACTTTTATTCAATAAATTATATTGATTTTCTTATTGGTTTGAAGGGAAAAATCTCTGCCACGTTGCAGACTTACAGTGTTGACCTCTACAAGTTGTACATGGCATAGTAATCTCATGTATTACAAAATCTTTTCTTGAGAGTAGAATTGCCATTTTAAGGAACTTTTACATGGTGAACATACTTTAATTTCTAAAACGTTACTTTTCCTAACTGGATCTTATTATAATAAAATAATGTTTAAAATAAACACAGTATTAGAATTTTTTAGTCCATTTTTAGCTTATAAATTTACTCTGAAACATTAGCAATACTGAGGAGCAAGTTCATTAGATTCAGCAAAACAGCGTATATATTAAGTGTAGGCAAAGATGCACAGAAAGTCTGCACCATTCATCCACATCTTGTAGTTGCAGGAATCTATGTGTTTATGTTTGTATTTCTAATCTTGCATCTGTATGCACTATTAAAACAAGTAAACAGCTATTTCAGGACAAAAAGATACCTTTTTTTTCTTTTAGATAAACTTTGTACTTGCATCACTAGATAGTGTCAGAGTGAGAAAAGATGTAGGATGAGGTCATTGGGGAAGGGATGCTCCCAGTGTCTAGAGGAGGAGGCAGTTCTGGTTATGCTGGGGCTCTCCATCTGAAAGTACACAAGAAAAAACTGCTAGCTTGAAGGAAAAAGGGGAGACCTTAATCTTTTCAGTCTTTTACACTCTTTATGTGGATAATCCTCCTCACTGAGTAGTAGAGCCGAGGCCAGATGTCCAACCATTACTATTTGAAGTATGGTTTTTAACAGTGGATTCAGCCCATACAAATAGACAACTGGGTGGATGGATGGCCGCCTCCGTCTCAGTAAAATTAATAGGGCTGTGATCGTATTATAATTGAATTCCATGAATTTTCCGTGGTTCTCTGATTTATGTTAGAATCTCACAGACTAAATTATTATATTCCTTACCTTTTTTCTATTAATGTTACCTCAGAGCTTTGTGTCATCGGCACTTTTCTCCTTTTTCTTCCAGAGACTTTAATGACATTTGAAATAATGTTGGTTCAATAGTGAGCCTAAAGGAACAACTCTATTAGCCTCATTTCATCTTGGCAACCTACCATTGTCTTCCCTGTCAGTGCAACTTTTCCCATGTTCCTTATACATAGTACATTCTCCTTTTTCATAATTATTATACTAATTTTGTCCATTCTAAACTAATTTCTCATGTTGTGCAATATCAAACATTATGTTGAGGTCTAGATGTGTATTTTCTCTTGTCTAGAAATCAACTTTCCTTTTCAAGGAGAAAAAAGTGTGTGTTTGTATTGATGTTTCAGTAAATTCATGGTGAGTTTTCAACTTTACTCCAGATCTTTAGTTACTCTCTTGACAATTTATTCTATAGCTTTTCATGCTTGTTGCAGGAGCACTCTTTCAAGTGCTGTTCAGAAGGCCAAGGTGTGCATTGTATTTTGGTATAAGAGATACTCAGTACAGCTATTCAGGAGATACTCAGTACAGCTATTTCAAGACCCTTTTTCTTCTCCTTACCTGAAAATTTCCCACATTAAAGTTTTATTTATTAGAAGAATATGGGGGAATAGATTCACTATAAAGTGTGTGTATATAGGTCCTTGAAATTTTACCAGTAAGCATTGTATAATTTGAGTGGGAAGTATTGATTTCTGAGAACAGGGCCTGTTATTCAGAGATATTCTTTGAAAGGCAAACTTCTAAACCATAGGTGGATCAATCCTGAATGGCTTGCGTGCATCTAGTTCCTAGTACTTGCAAAGTTCTAGAAAGTTTTGCATGTTTTGTAAAGTTCATATCTGAAAAATCATTCTGATTAGGACACATCCTGATGATTTTAGATTTACTTTATGAAACACTGGATTCTAAAGAATGTTGAATATCATCAGTTTAGAGGATTATTATTCTTTCTCCTTCAGGCTTTTCTAAGATCCTTGTAAGTATCAAGTGTTTGATAGATTTGCTGTGGTGGGAATGTTGTGAAGTTTAGAATGAGTTTTTGTCATGTCAAGAGATGTGTGCAGAAATTGAAAATCTTCCATTTTGGTACAGAAGTGGAAGTATCCTGCTACTCTCATTTGGTATGGTTTAAAAAAAAAAGCTTATGATTGTGTAAATAAAGATTGATATTCTATTCTGAACATGAAATAAATATTCGTATTGGCAAAGAGGGAATATTTTAGCACCTTTTTTAACTGTGTGTGTATATTTGCACTTCTAATTGAGTCAATCCAAGTAAATTCTGATTTTAATTGTTGAAATGTATTGATTCTGGCTTTAGATTCCATCTTAAACTCTAATGAAAATACTGGGAAATTTTCTTTTGAGATTTTCCTTTCATGGCAAGCATGCTGATTAGAATGTTGTTGGTTTTATTCAATGAAATCAAAGAATTTTATTATCTTTTTAATTTCCATTATATTTTTTAATGTTTTTCATAACTTCAACTTGTACTAAGATATAAAGTAAGAGGGAATTAGATTCACAATTGTTAATTATCTTCTTTTTGCAAATAATTAGGGTTAGTAGGAGGAATAATTTAATTCTGACTCTTTAAACAGCTGTTTTTGAACCAGTATGAAAGATGGGATTGAGATACAACTTTTCAAGTTAGTCCCAAAGTCTCTCTACACCATACAAACGATGGTAGAATCTGACTCTGAGTTTTGAAATACAACCTAACTGGTTTTTTTGTATGCACTTTAAAGTTTATTTGCATAATTGGGTGTTTGAGACTGGATATCACTCCCGTACTTTTTGTGCATGCACAACTGTGCATCTAATGCATTAATACATTTTTTACTATTAAAATGTTGGGGATCTTCCTAAATAGTCGCACATGGAATAACTGTTTACAGGTTCTTTAAAAGAAGAGCAAAAAACATAATACTGAAATACAGGTAGTTGCAAACTACCATGCAATATATTTCTGTTAGACCCTGCATTTTATCATCAGTAGTGACATTTCATGCAAATTCTTAATTCTCCCTCATCACCTCTCATACTTGCTTTGTGCATGTGATGCAGTACTTGAAGATATTGACTGCTCATTTAACAGAATGTATGAAGATTGAAGAAATACGTAATTTTGATTAGTACATATTACAGCAAGTGTCGCTTCCAAAGCATGACTATTTGTGTAGTTAGCTGTGGCTGTATAATACCGCTCTTCACAAATAGAAAAAATTATGCAAACAATGAAAGTTGGTCTTTTGTGTATTCCTGTCCTTCCTGACCAAATGAAAATTTATTTTATGTTACTTTTTATTGTTGATTTATTCAAAACATTTTATTCTTATTTTTTTGAGATTATATTATATGCTGGTTCTTAATAATGAGTTCTGATACCAGATGCTCAAATCCTAAGTGGAATTTTTATGGAAAAAGCCAGTTGAGTAGTTGGGTAAGGGTGCTATTCTCCATACACCACGTACTCCTTTTACACCACAGTTTTATTAACTATCTTGAAATTAATATATTATAAAACCAGTGATATTATTCTGGGACTCCTAAACAAGTTTATTCAGTGTTTCCTAAGTGAGTGAGTGACTTACGGGAAATACCTACATTTAGCAAAAGAAAATAGGTGGTGAAAGCCAAAATATGGCATAAGTAGTAGGCTTGTAGTGTTTTCAGTTAAAGGAATTATTAGCCCTGTTAGTATGGCTCCCTCTTCAAGGTGAAATGGTGTTGACTGGAATGGAGAAGAGTTCATCTCCTGCCTAGCTGCTCTCTCTTCACTCTGGCCGTCTGCTTCCAGCACTAGTTACCTCAAGGAGAAATGAATATTTCAGAATTCTGCTGAAGTCTGTGCTCTTTCATAAAGTCTTGATAAGATGCAAGTAGGAATTTTTTTTTTCTTCTGTTGTTGCTTACTTTGTTCAAGTGCTGTTTTGGTTTGAGTTTACATGCATGAGTCATATCAGCATGGTAATTACTGTAATTAGTGGTCAGAAGTTTTTGCTATTTGAAAGTAGCGTTGCTGGGAAAAGCTGATAAACTAGTTAACACCCGCCCCCCGCCCCCCCTCCCCCCCCAAATATATTGGGCAGAATAGGAAAACCAAAAACATCTAGAAGTGGTGGTACAGTAGTTTACACGTACTAGTAATACTTTTTTATATTATTTTATTTATAATTTTAAATTGCTGGGAATGTATTGAAAAATCAAGTCTCTACCATTGAAAACCTTCAATGGTTCTGGTATTTATTTTTTTTTTAAAAAAAAGCTTTTTCAGTACTAATTTAAATGCTTTATGAAGCTGAATGCAAAGTTGTGGTTTGGGTTTGGTTTGGGTTTTTTTGTGCAAGGATTGTTTGGGGTTTTTTATTAAGTTTATGAAATAAATGTGTTAGTGTGTATTTTGACTCAGAAAAATGTAGACAGACTCATGACAAAAACAGATCTTTATGGAAAATTTTTGTATCTCTGAAGCACAGAGATTGAAAGTATTCATGTCATACTTTTGGACTTAACTGCACATTCTAGTCTGAAAAGATTCTTTTAATTAAAGTGTGCTGGTGGATTCTTTCCATCTTATCCTAGAAGTGAAACAGAGGAGACTTTTTTTCCCCCAGTAATTAATATCATAATGGCATCAATATTTAAGAATACCTTTCTTATTAATAGATAATATATATTAATAGATATCTATTTAAATGTAATACATAATTACGTATATATTATATGTAATTAGTTTTATTTTTGATATAGATATATAACATAATAACAAATCAGTGGAATTGTAATTTTAGTCTTTTGATAAACAGTAATACTGAGGGCACTTAAAAACTAGCAGCTTCCAGTGTTGTAAAGTCTTCTAACAAAATGCTTTTTTATTTTCTTGATAGAGAAAAGTGAGAAAGGTAGCATGAAAGCAGGCAATCTGAAGTACAAAGAAGAACCATCAAAACTACTGTCCGGAAACAAATTTCAAGAGCGTTATTTTGTGTTACGGGAAGGAAACTTGCTTCTTTATAAGGATATGAAGGTACAACAGACAAATTCTGCACCAAACTCTTAAGCACTTGCTTAAGCTTTCTTTTTCGTACAAAAAAGAGAAGGCGAACAGATCACCATTTCTGATATTAAATGGCAACTTCTAGAGTCTGGGGTTGAAGTACAAGTTTTTATCTTACTATTTCACAGATGCTTTAGTAAAAGGAGTTTGTGTCAGTTGCTTATTTAGCTACTGTAATTATGCATTACTAAAAACTTAAAAAAAAACCCAAAAAAACAACACCACCCCCCCCCCCAAGAACCCCCAAAACCAAACAATGTTTAGGAATGCGTGTACTGTGACTTAAGTTTTTTGAAAACCTACTGTAGAGAGCAGTAGTAGAAGTAATATGGAACTTAAGTGAGCTGCATGCTGTTTATTCTTGGTATCTTACACAAAGCCTTTAGAAAGTACAAGCAACAGGGTTCTTATACCTACAAGTGTCATGATAAAAGAGATTATAGGAAACGGTAACTCTCAATACACTAGCAAAATGTTCCCCTGCTTCCTAACAGCAGTTTTGGGATGTATTCTCAGTCCTCCAAAACCTAGTATTGATAATTAGATATACCTCGGAATTCCACAGAAGCAAATTTAGGCATACTTAATAGCATGGTGGGTTCAGTTTTAAATATTTCATGGGACTTTTCTTTAAAGAGTGTTTTTGAGTGTACACAGCTTGTATTAAAGTATAAAACTAAATATGCATTGTGAACTATGTTTTCATTTTAGTTTTGGTAATTTCTGGTTTAAAAAAGAAAAACAAAAACTCTTAAAGTTTGAAGTGCTCTAATTTTTGCTGACTGCTGGTTTTGCCTATGCAGCAAATATAGATGTATACTTGCTGACCTTCATAAAATACTTTTTTTTGAAGACAGATCCATTGCTCAAGTAAGCTAATGCAAAAGAAATATTGTGTCGTCTTGTGATACTGTGGATATAATCTTAATTAGAATGACCCCAGAATGTCAAAAATAGTGTCTCATAATTTAGTGCTAAAACTCAAATTGGCACATATGTGAGAATAAATTAATATGCCCATAAAACCTTAATTAGTGTCTTGGAAAGAGTTTATGATAGGATAGTTATGCTACTTTATAATCTGCTTTTTTAAACCATTCTGATTTATAAAACATTAAATTCCCCAACTCCAATGGAGTTTTGAACAGTGTTACTTTTAAATGGTTTTTACATTTGTTTTTTAAAAAAGCAAATGGAAATACCATTCTGACAAAATAGTGTATATCAGTTAGTTTGGGTTGTTTGTTTTTTTTTTTTTGAGAGATGTTCATCTACCGCTCTTTGTTTAATTTTAGTCGTATTTAGAAGTGAATCATAGGAAAACTTGACATTGCATATGGAAAATTGTATTTAATAAGACTGCATTTACTAATTAATTTACAAAATCTTATTTACAGCAAATTAAGTTTGTATATGCAGGTGGAGATACATTCAGTTAAGTGTTTCTCTTGCTCAAGAGCAATTATCAAAAAGTGAAAAGTTTCCATGATACTGTATGTTAAATTACAATGTTGTGCTAATTGACTGAAATAACATACCACTTTAATGTACTGTTTTTAAGAGGTAGGCTCACACACAGACAAATAGCTAACTTAAGGTACATTTTTGTGAAAAGTATACTATTGTTTAACTAAGTAGCATGTTTTGTAGGAGTGCTTTTTCATACTCACAGTACCGTTGCTTTGAGCAGGAAGTTACACAAGAACACCAACAATAAAACTGTTGTGTGTTTCTTTGTTTTCTTAAATGTTTATGCCATCTCGGATTCTGTCTCTTTTTCCCCACACAGGAGCGTTAGAGATTGAAAGCTGTAGAAGGAGAAATTGAGAGTGCAAGACAGTAAACACTGTGGAGTAGTTTTATGTACTGGGATTATAAGATCTATTAAGTATTTTTTTTTTCTAAATAGAAAGCTAAAACCCTTGACCTAAAAGTACTAAAGGGATGTTAGTGTGTTGTGTTAGATGTTAGTTGTGTTCTATAGTAGAATAGCGTACATGAAAATTTGTTTCCTTTCAGCATTTCATCCTCCAGGCACATTCAGTTCTCATACCTAGAGTGAGTATATGTCTGTTGTAGGTTGGCTAAAGGTAGTTTGTTCAAGAAGGAGCAAGGAAAGAAGGAACCTCAGGAGATCTCTAGTCCAACTTCCTGTTCACAGCAAGGCTAGCAACTGAGGTCAGAACAGGTGGCTCAGGGCCTGATGCAGTCAAGTCTTGAAAACCCCAGAGGATGGAGACTGCACAACCTCTCTGGGCAGCCTGTTGCAGTACCTGATTGTCCTCATAGGAAAAAGTTTGTCCTTATATCTAGTCGTCTTCTTACAATGTGAAGAGCCTCACTCGGTCTTCCTGATAACTTCCCTGTAGATGCTGAGGGGGTTGCTGTTAGGTCAGCCTCTCCTCACAGGGCAAGTGCTCCAGCCCCCAGCCAGTCCGGTGGGCCTCTGCTGAACTCACTCCAGAATATTGATTCTCTTTTTTTTCTATTGGGGGGGGCCCAAAACTGGATGCAGGACTGCAGATGCAGTCTCAGAAGTGCTGAGGAGAGGGGGAAAATCACTCTCTTCAACCTATCAGCTGTGCTTCTAACACAGCCCGGGAGACCTTCTTTGCTGCCAGGACACACTGCTGGCTTGTGCCCAGCTTGCCATCTGCCAGCATCCTCAGGCCCTTCTCAGCAGAGCTCCTTCCCCATCTGTGTCATTGCAGGGTTTTTTTTCCTTCCCTGGTGCAGGACTTGGTATTTATCGTTGTTGAATTTCATAAGATTCCTGTTGGCCCATATCTTTGTCCTCTATAGGTCCCTCTGGCAGTCAGCCCTGCCCCAAAGCATATTGGCTGATCCTCTGGGTCGTTGTGCAAACTGGATGGTTGACTTCTCCAGGCCATTGATGAAGATGTTAAAAAGGACAGGTCCCAGGATAGACCCCTGCAGTACTTTCCTTGTCATAGGTCAGCAATTTAGAGTATGTCTGATTAACCGTTACCCTCTGAGTCTGTGCAACTAGCTTTTTATTGATACAGATGTCCACCCATCCAGGCTGTAACATCCCAACTTGGGTAGAAGAATATTGTGGGAGACAGTGTGAGAAGTCTTGAGGTAAATGACATCCATCACTCCCCCCTCATCCACAAATCTAGTTTTCTACAGTGTTATTGTAGAAATTAATCACGTTGGTCATGCTCCGTGCTTCCAGAAGCACCTTCTCTTCCACATGCTCAGAAACATGCTCCAAGAAAATTCAATCCAGGATTTGCCCAGCGACTGAAATGAGGCTGGCAGGCAACTAGTTCTTCAAGTTCTCTTTTCAGCCTTTATTCAGGATGGATGCAATGTTTTCTTTTTTTCAGTTACCAGTCATTGCCCTTGATCTCTGACACTTCCAAGACGACACAGAGCAGCCTTTCAAGGATGTCAGCCAGCACACTCAGAACCCTTGGATGCAGTGTATCTGATCCAACGGACTTGCATGACTTAAATTCTCTCAAGCCTTTCCTGACTTGATCCAGTGCTCCTCTGGTGCAGTTGTAATTCTCTTTCTTGAACGCTGTCTGTAAGCATAGAGGCCTAGGAGACCTGGCTGGTGTGAAGACCGATGCAAAGAAGATACTGAGTTACCTTAGCCTTACCTGTGTCTGCTGTTGCTAATTCACCCTCTCTGTTCAGGATTGGTTCTACATTTTCCTTGTTCAGCCTTTTACTACTAAGATACCGGTGTAGAAGCTCTACATGTTACCCTTAATGTCCATAGCAGGTCTCAATTCCAAATGAGTTTTGACTTTCCTAACACCGTATCTACATGTACTGGGCAGTGTTTCTAAATTTCTTTCTTCACAGTCTCTCCCTGCTTCCACCTTCTATATACTGTTTGTCTGCATTGGAGCTCCACCATGAGCTACCTATTTGCCTGGGCTTGTCTCCTGATAAATCTACTTGTTTTCCTGAGTATTGGGATGAACTATTATTGTTCTTGGAGGATGCTGTCCTTAAAGACCTGACAGCTTTCCTGAGCTCCTTTACCCATCAGAGTTGCCTCCTCCTGTGCACACCCACCTATCAATTCCTTGAATAAGCCAAATGTTGCTCTTCTAATCTCCATGACCTGTCCTCTGCCAACTTGTCATCTTTTTTATCCTCAGGATCTTGAGCTCTACTATTCCATGTAACTATGGCCAATACTACCATTGATTATCATCTTCCTGACCAGTTCTTCCTTGTCTGTGAATAGCAGATCTAGCTGTGCATCACCCCTTGTTGGCCCATCCAGTACTGGTGTCAAGAAGTTATACCTGACACATTCCAGAAATCAGCTGTATTGCTGTGTTGCCATTCCAGAAGATAACAGGGAGAGAAAAGCCCTGCCTTCCCCATCAGAGTCAGGATCTGTTACCCAGAGACTTCCTTGGGTTGTTTAAAGGCTTCATTTGCTTTTTTTTTATCCTGATTGGGTCATCTGAAGCAAATACTCACCATGATACTGCTCATCCCATAGAAGAGCTCCTTTAACAGAGGGCAGCCCCACTCCTTATTTTCCCTGACTGTGTCTCTCAAAGAGCTTGTGTCCATATGTTGCAGCACTCCACTTCTGTGAATTGTACCACCGCATCTTCATTATTCCAGTTGTGTTACAGTTTTGTGACTTCACATGGACCTCAAGTTCTTAATTAGTCTGCTTCCAGTAATAGTGATTGGCACACCTTTTTAATGGGAAAGAGAGAGAAAACCCATAATGATCTGTTAGAAAAGAGGGGTGCAGCCCATGAAAGAAGCCTAACTGTGAAGACAGTCATGTGGCATTTTCTCTTTTGCACATTCCTGATACGGTAATTAGAATCTTATTTTTATTTGCAGGCTAGCAAACCTGAAAAAGTGTTGCCTGTCAATTCCCTGAAGCTTTATCTTGGCGTGAAAAAGAAAATGAAGCCACCAACAAAGTAAGAATAGAAAAGAAAATAAGTTAAACACTGTGTAGCAAGGTACTTGTAGCATCGTCAAGAAAGGAGAACATAAAACACTGGGGAACAAGGAAAAGTCAAGAAGCTAACTGAAGTATCCTGAATTAAATTACCGTCTATGATATTATTTGTTCTGTTTCTATCTCTGTTTTTGTGTTCCATGTTAACTCTTCTGTGCTAGGAAATTATTGATTGGCTTTTTTTAATCTTAAGTGTATTATCTCTTGTGAATATGTTTGCTGCTAGCTCACTTAGTTTTGTAGTATGTGTCCTGCATGTCATTGGTGGACATACCTTCTTCGCACCAAGAAAAAAAGAGAGAAGAGAAAACCAGTCATGGCCTTTAGTGACAGTTCTTGTTGTTCAGTAGAGGATTTTCCTTTTTCAGGATCCTTATTATTTTGATGTTTTTTCTAGCTGAAGACTACAGTGCCCTTTACAAACATCAGTACCTATGTCTCTGGAAAAAAGCAGTGAAAAATGACACCTGTTTTTCTCAGATATTTCCAGTACTTCTTCAGTCAAAGCTTTGAGACACTGAGACAATGTACATAGGATCCTATACCAAGGGGATTCTAAGATGGCTGTAGCCTTTAAACAGATCTGCTTGAACTTTTCCTTTATAGTTGGCACATCAAAACTCCCCCAAAAGGTCTGTAAATTTCAAAGCTTAGTTGTGTTAGAGAAAAAGTTGTTGGTGGTTTTTTTTTTTTGAGCTAAGTGCAGAATGAGTAGGAGATTAGTACAAAATAGGAATACAAAGATTATGTAAATGAGTCTTTGCAGGTAGGTTCTTTGCTTGAGGTTTATTTTCAGTCTACTTTCAAAAGCAGACTTTGCAAAGTCTCTTCTGGATCTCCAGGAGTGCCTGTGTTTCTTTCACCTTGGAGGCTTCATTGTGCATCTACTCCTACTTTTTTTTTCTTCAGTAATTTTAAAATCTCTGTAAACTCATGTGATTCCTTCTGTTTATAGTGCAAGTATACCTCTTTTCCCTCTGTGACTTCCATACTGTAGTGGACTCTTTGCTGGGCACCATATTAGCAGTTCTACTTCCAGCAGCTTTCAGAAAAGTACAGCCACAGCCAAAATGAGGCAAGTAGTTAGCCATCATCTGCAGGGTTTGGCTATACCCTTTGTCCAGAACAGAATGTTCATTACCTGCAAATCAACTGTGAGGAAAATGAGTAAAATCCATCATCAAACCCACAATTTCATTCTAGATTTGCAGTGCACACTTAAACTTTGTAAACTACCCCCCCCACACACACACACTTACACTTAAAAGCACTATATCAAGGTAATGAATCTCTGCTGCAGTTTGAGCAATATGTCCCTGTCTTGAGTTTCTGGAACTAATTTTTGAAAATTTTATTTGTTTCAGCTGGGGACTTGCAGTATTTTCTGAAAAGCACCAGTGGTAGGTAAACGTGAATCACATGCTTGGTTTAACTTCAGTGTTTAATGTTTGTTGAAATGTTCAATTTCAAAAGAAACATGTCTGAAAATGAAGAGTCATTATTTTGCTTGCATGCTGACTTTTTGCTATGTTTTTCTTTATTAACTAAACAGTCTTAATTCATATGTTTTGGTAGTCTTCTGGGATTAGGTGTCTGTGTCCCTTCTGTGGCCATAAAGCAAACAATTTTCATAAATTTAGAATGATAGATTTTAAACCTATGCACATGCTTTAAATGACGCATGTGCCTTGTCTTCAGACTAGCGTAAAGTGATAATTTGAAGTATTTGTATTTCCCTATCTTCTTATGGGAGTGTTAATAACTATAGACAGCGTTCATAAATGAATGTGAGCACGGTTTGAAGTTGTTTAGAAGCCTGTTCTTTAATATGTTTAACTGCAACAGGAATTTTTGTTGGTTTTGTTGTTAATTATATATTGTGTTCTAGGTATATATGTTGTGATGGACAAGATGCACAGATGGAGTGGATGATCAGCATTTTTACTGCACAGGTACTAATCTGATCAAAGAAATGTAACTTTTACTGCTGTTATGAAAATCCCATTAAACAATGATATGTATGTGTTATGGATATGTTATAGATAAAGTTGCAATGCCATTAAAGTTTCTGTAATACTCAATGTAATAAAACTGCAAAAAGATGGGTCTTAGTGTATGAAGACTATTATTTATAATGTCATTTTCATATGAAAGCTGAGTGCTTTGAGAGCAGGGGAGAAGAATATTGCATTCTGGCATCGTTTTGTTTTGTTGGTTTTTTTTTTTTTTTTCCCCCTGCTCTGTTGTCGAGAAGCTGGTTAAAGAAAGACAACTCCTTTCCTTTGCAGTAATAAACCTCTTCTGGGTGAAATTCTGGCCATTGACCTAAAGGTTATGTCTGTGTGCCACAACGCCTCAGTGCTATTTCTCTGCTCGCTAGTTTGGATGCTGCATGCAAAGTAGTCATGAAAGAAGGGTGTCTTGTTTAAAAACATAATGGTATGAACTAGCCCTGTTGAAGAGCTGTGCCAATACAGCTGTATTTCTCTGGTATCCATGTTAGCTTAGTTAACACTGATAACTAATTTTGTTGTGTAGGCATTATCCTAAATTAAGTAATCTGCTTGTTACTAGATTGTGAGTAAGGAGGGTATACATTTGGGTGCCATATAATGCATCCTTGCAAATGGAGTTTAATATTTACGTAGGAGGAAGTGGGAGTAAGAGAGATGGGAAGAATTCAGCCTGACAGGAGACTGGAACATAGTTTAAGGTTTTAAAAGGATTTTGTATTTGTGTCAGATTTTTTCTTGTCTTTCCTGTGATGTTCAAGGAACTTTGGGGAATATCACTGTGAATAAACATCACTAGATTTATGATTACCTGTGAGCTTTACGTATTACATGAAGTGGAGTAGGCACAAGACTGTTGCAATACATACTTCTTAGAGGCTTTCTAAAACACAATCTGACCTTCATAGATAGTAGTGCTAGAAGTATAATGCATGCCTTGTAAGTAAGACTTCCAAATTTTTGCCTTATTCAGCTCCCTTAACTGAAGTAACTATTGTAGTTTCTATGGAAACAGCCACCAGTCCTACCATACATCTCATGGGCATAACATGAGCGGTGTCACAACAAATAGGCTCAGAGGTTATTGATATAGGCTACTTAGAAATAACTCATAGAAGCTTGGTAACTGTTGAAGTCCTTTTGATGTAAAATCACAAGAAGGGCAATCTGTTAGGATTCTGATCAGGTAGTGTGGGATGTCGAACGTTCCTCTGACAATGTAGATAAAAAAACTGAGAGACACTGCTCAATGTTCAGGATTTTTTTCTAACAAAAACAATTACATCATTTCATGTGCATTTAAAAAAAAACCTGCTGTGAATTAATATTTTTCTTTAAACTTCTTTCTAATGAAGGAACAGTACAGTGAATTAGCAATACTAATGAGCTACATTGGGAGGGGTTTGGGGTTTTTTTAGTGGTTTTTTTTCTGTGGTGTTCGTTTTTTGTTTTTTTTAATCAGCATTCTGAAAAGCAGAAATGTTTTCAGTCTTCGAATTACATGACAAATTAAGTGCTGACAATACAGATTTGCTGTATTGTTCTTATTACAATCTAGTGCTTTAAATATATTTTACAGCGAAAATCTCCTTGAGAACGCAATGGCTTATGTTGCTAAAGCATACTATAAGATCTGCAAATGTTTTATATCATGCAGCAGCAGACATCATCCCATTTCTAAACCAGAAAACTGTAAATGTCAGCTGAGGTTATTTCTAGTTAAAATTTTCAAATTGAGGCCATCTTTAGGGAGGATAGCTTGTCTTTTACTTTATCTGTTATCACAGTATTTGAACACCTTTATGTTAGAGAGACTGCAAGGCAGCACATTTTATTTGTCAGTGGAATAGCTTAGATTACAAATTGAAAAATATTGTGAAGTAGTTTTTGAAGTGTTAAGACATTGACATTTAATGATCCAGTGCAATTAGGAGGGAGATAAATCTATGTTACTGTGCTTCTTAGTGCTTGAGCAGAATGAGACTTTATTGGTAATTAATATTGGTAAGATAATAGTAGTATTGTTACCCTTTTTTTCCCCTGTGTTCTGATAATGTTTATTCCTGTAGTATAAATAGTGCAGAGAATATAAATAGCAAAGTGCAGGTACCACTGTAATTAGTAACAAAAGTACTTTTGATACAGAAAATCAAGTTAGCCTGGAGGTTATTAATCTCGTACTTCAAGCTGGTAAATACTAAGAGAGTTTGAAGGAGGATGATTGTTTCTTTCAGTTTTATGCAAAATCATCCTGAAAAGTATGGCTAAAACTTGATTCTTGAATTTTATAATAGTTTTGTACAAAATCACTTAATAGCATATATAGTATACAGTTGGAAGTAATTAATTGATATGAAGACGGATACAATAATATTCTTCCAGTTCCATTGCCTTTGATCAACTAGAGAGAGGCACATTATATTACCATGAGGTGCAGTTGAGCAGATAGGTCAAAACTATGAATAAATACATTTGTTATGTGGCCTAATACGTTGCTGGTATTTCTGATGTACTTTCACAGACTTCTATTTTAAGAAATGTTATAGACACAGAAGAGAAATCAGGCTGCTTAACTGACAGGGATAGTTTCCTTAAGCTTGCTGAGAATTAAGGGAGGCAGTTTCCTTTGGAAGCTGACTTAAAGTTTCTCAGTCACTTTCTGAATTGCATCTGTGTCTTGTATCTTGGTCCACAATAAACTGATTTTGGTTGGCAAGACCTGCCCTTTCAGATAATACCTTATCAATGTTTCATTGGAAGAAAATGTTCTTAATGTTCACTGGTGAGAACTCTTACAAGACTTTTACATCACCCTGGTCAGCACCACGTGTGAGAATTTTTTACTCCATAAAGATGTGAATTTATAAAATGTTTTTTCTAAATTTGGAATTGGGGCTTCAGATTTCTAGACTGCTATTCTAAGTCAATCATCACTGATTCTGATGGCTTTTTAGTAGTAATGTTGTCTTTACTTGCAGACCATCTGCAAGTATGATCACAGCTCCACAACTGGATTTTTGTATACAGTCTTGAAGAGACTTCTTACTTCATGGATTTGGAAGATTGAATACCATTAAAAAAAATAAAGGACACTGAAGATCCTGACACCTGTGAAAAGAAATCTATTACAGATTTGGACAGTGTGACAGAATTGTTTAACTTGGAAGGGACCTCTGGGGATCATCTAGTCAAATCCCTCTGTTCAAAGCAGGGTCAGCTAGAGCAGGTTGCTCAGGGCTGTGTCTAGTCAGATTTGAAAAACTGGAGACTCCACAACCTCTCTGGGCAATTTGTTCCAGTGTTTAACCACTCCCACAGTAAAAAAGGGTTGTTTTTTTCTTATGTTCAGACAGAATTTCTTGTTTCCTATTTATTATAACTGATGCTTTGGATTAGTATTTTGCCAATATTTACATAAAGCATTCATGGCTTTCGTTAGGGTTCCTTTACAGTTGCCGATTTCCTTTGGAGTTGTGCTGATTTAGCTTTGTGTGCTCATCTCCGAGCTTTAGAAACTATTCTTCTGTAAGCCTCCTACATCCTCTTTGATTCACAGTATCTTATGTTGAAGCTTTTTCAGGAAAATACTCTTACACTACCTTGTTCTCAGAGCTATCTCTCTGGTTACCATTAACATCACCAGAGGACTCTGTGAGCTTCAAGCACATGTGCTCAAATTTCTACATGTGAAATTCTACATGATCTGCTAATGAAAGTTCATTATAGACCTCTTACAGAAAGAGTTTTTAACATTTTATTTGAAATATTCAGTTAATGATTTTTTTTTTCTTCCCTTCTCTTCCCAGTCATGTTTTTCACTCTGAAGCTTCACACTTTGGAGTTCTCCCCAAAACTGACCTGTTTCAGTAGAGCTAAAGCAAAGACTATCATTGAAGCCAGATCCGATCATTTGTAGATTGTGGTTTTGTTGCATTCAGAATGTAAAGCCATTTCCTTTTGCATAACACATGTTGTTACTGTAGGTTAAGCAATTATTTTCTCCTAAACTATTAATATAAATTTTGAAACACTTGTTTGCAAATTGGGGTAATTTTATTTTATTTCAGAAACTTTTGTTGGGATTCCTGAAAGCATTTTTATGTGGAATTTTGAAATTGTGAATCAAGACAATGTGTGTTTCTGGTTTGATGATATTTTCTATTTTTAGAAGATAATTGGAATAATAATACAGAGGGAAGATGTTTGATACATGAAAATTGTATAGAGACATTTTGGTTCTGTTCACTCAATATTGTGCAGCACTTACAAAATATTAACATAATTTTAAGCATTGTAGTGTTTTCCCCCTTCTCCTACAGGAGGAGGGCATGGTTTTGTACAGTAGATAGCTTTTTCCAAGGGAGTTTTACATACAAAAGAATGTTGTGTATTTATGAAATTCCACACCAAAAATAAGGAATCATTTTGTTCTTCAGCATGCTGATACCTGGCCACCTGCTGGAAAAGCAAGAAAACAGTCTATAACTAAAAGTCCAAAGATCGGAGGCTTACCACTAATTCCTATTCATCAGGAGAAGAACACTTGTAAAATCAGAGGGAGTATAGAAGTAAGTGGGATTTAAACTCGGTGTAGAACTTCTAACCACAGTGCTGTAATGTTAAGTAGTCCAGTAATAATGAACTCCCTAGAGCTGGATAAATATGAAATGTAGATGCTCTTGTTATCAATATCCTTTTCATTGTTTTGTCATTAAAGGAATGGTTAGGACAATTTAATGTAAAAAAACATTGTGACCTAAACTTGGGTCACCTCTTTGGCTGTTCAGTAAATCAATAGTGGATTTTTATTTGTGTTTGGGGTTTTTTTTCAGCAATGATTGTTCATTAGAAGTAAATAGTATTTGGAAATATAATTACATTATTACAGTGCACTTTATTACAGTTTTATTTTAATAAGGTCCCTGAAAACTGTCCTGCATGCCTATTCTACCATATCTTTTCTTCTGTCTAAAATAACTGCACTGTTTTAGTTATCTGCTTTGTGAATGTAATGGAAAAGCTCAGATGGAGCTAACTGTGATACATTTAGGTTGTAATATTATTAGTCTCAAAGAAGAACAAGAGGCTTTAGTTACAACTCTTTGCAGAGACTGAGCTGTGTCACTGCATTACATGCACTAGTGATATGTCTCAGCCTTAGCATACTAGCTTGAGATAAATTTCTGGGATCCACGTAAAGATACTGATGCCTGTGGGGAGGACTTACTTGCCTTACTTGCAGCAGAGAAGCAGCAGTGCAGTGGTATAATAGTGGTAACTAATCTGAATGCAGCCGAGAATAAGTGTGGAAACAAAACAGCTTGGTTCTTTGACTGTATGCAGTATTATTTCTTACATGTTTTAAAAGATTTTGAAGGGAAGGTAGATAATATGGTATGTGTTATCAGTACTTACAGAGACAGTGGTTCAGGTACAGATTGGTGAAGCTGACTCAGTTCCATAGCAAACTAAAAGCAAAGGTAGTAGTGCTTTATCTAAATTAGGCAACTCCACCTTTCTTTTGTTACACTTTCTTCGGGCATTTCTGCTTTGCCTTACTAAATGAGTATAATACAGTATGAATGCAATTACGGTTTTCCTATTTTGTTTAATTTGTCCTTTTGTTTTAACCTTCCCTCAGAAAGTGTTTTTGTAACCCTTTGATAAGTTCCTTCTAATGTTTGCATTTTTAAACTTTTTTGATAAAAGTAAATCATAGGTCTTGTCATTCAAAAAACTTCATAACCCTTAGGTATGTCTCTTACCTGTCCTTTGTGCAGGTACAGTAGAGATCTCTAATACATTCTTTGAGATGGCTACGAATTCAGACATTCTAGGATAAAGGTTTTATTGGATTTTGAACTTCATTATTTAAATTCCTTAATACCTTATCGTACTAGGATTATTTTGTTTTATTATTTTTGATGATAATGTGCCTCATTGGGAAGGAGTCTAATGTTTTGTACTGCAACTTAGAGGAAGTCTGCATTTAAACTTAAAAGTAGAAGATCACAGTCTTCATTATTTATGCCATGACTAGATCTAGAGAAGTTTTATGCAAAGGGTATTTGCATACCTTGGGAAGGTTAACAGAAGATTATATAATGGAAAATAAAAACTAACACTTTTTTTACATGGAAAGCCAAAACTGGAATGAACAGTAAAATAGTGGTGGAAAGTAAGTATAAAATATTGTTTATTAAGGAGAAATATTGTACAGCAGTGTAGTCAGTAAAGCAATAGACAGCCATTTGGAGACCACACCTTCAGTCTTTCCATGGATTTGTAGTACTTCAACAAGCAATAATATCTCCCATTTTAAAGCATGAAAGAGTAATAACAGGAGCAAGCATTTTCTGAAAGATGCTGGTTTATGAAAAATGGAGGTCTGTTTACAGACCAATGCATATACTTGTAGTAGAAATTTGATCAAAGTTATCTTCATATAGGCAGGAAAAGAGACTGAAAGTTTTCCAAACAGTGAAAAAATTAACATCTTTATGATGTGAAGGTAAGTGGGGGAAAAAAACCCAAACCATCTCAAAGATACCCAGAAACCAATAAGTTTGATATTAATTTTTGTGCTAAAGAATCTTTATTGAATGTCTTCTTTTTTCCCATTATTGGAAGTAGTTTTACTGTGTGCTAACAAGATAAATATATAATACAGAAAGTTTGAAAGCACTGTATAAATAAGAATCCTTCTAATAACAGACAGAATCATAAGATTTCCATTATTTCTGCACCAATTGTTGCATACATGGATAGTGCATTTAAATTATGCATAGTTCTCATATAGAATCATTTAACTGAAATACAAATACATTGCTATATATCTGCATTAAGTCTGTAATTTTATTTCAAAATACAGGAAGATTGAGGAATGAGGAAAAACTTTCTTTCAAGCCATGGTCAAATACCACACTGGCTTATAATAGGTTATACCTGTGTAGTATTTTGAAAGGAACAGTATGTCACAGGGATAATGGAGGATGCAAATAGATAGAGCTGCTCCATATTTTTTTGCTGGCGTTGTGCAGAAAAAGAAAAAATGTAGTTAGATGTACATATTATTATCAATTTATTCACCAATTACTTGATTAAGGGGCTGAAATTTAGAGGCAAACAGCTGCTTCTAACATGAAATTGTTGCTTTTTACATTAGGTGTTATTGGGAGAACAGTATGGAGCAGTGTAATTTATAGCATGTGACCAACAGTGGGCAGTGGATCAAATACTAAGAAATAATATTATTAAGAAATTTGATGTGGCAGTTTTGTTCACACATCATTTTGGTATGTTATTTATAAGGGAAACTGTTTATAACTCTAACTGTTAATGCTCTAATTTGAATAACAGAATTTGGCTCCATCACTTGATTATTCTTACAATGCAAATGTCTGGGAATTAGGATTTCTTTATATACTGAATCTGCTTTAAATATACTGAATCTGCTTTAAAAGTTGAAAATGTTGAGTAGTAGTCTGTGTTAAGGGGCTACGTGCCAATATACAAGACTGTTTCACAGAAGTAGGCAACCTTTAGGTTTGAGTGCTGTATTTGATCTGTTCCTACTTTCATTATGTAAAGGGCTCCTGCTATACCCAGTTTAGCAGAACTGTACTGATTTCAGAAGTGTAGTTGGTATTTTTCTTCTCGAAAGATGCAAAACTGAAACATGATGTAAAAAATTCTGTAAATAGATAATTGTTGCTCCTGACTGAATTTCACCAGTAATTCATATCTTAGTTTGCTGAGTAACAGTGAATAGCTTGGAGTATGTTACTGTGTTTTCTGAAAGGTACTGCATGACAATTTACATTTCACATATTACATGGGTATTATCACAGATAGTCCTTTTATTATTAGTTTATTAATTGAACCTGAGTCACTGGTGATAATCTCACTGTTTTCTTGTTCATGCAAGAGCATTATTTTAAATGGAAAGAAATTATTTTAAATGGAAAATTATAGCTTTTTCAAATATTTGGCAGAACAGAACTCCCCACATTCATGAGTCATTGGGACAGTTCCTCAGTTACCTTGAACTTTTTTTTACTGAATATAGCTGAACGTGTTAAATATTAGGATGCTTCTTGCTAGCTTAGGTGATAACAGGAGATACTAAACTGGTAGCAGTTGTTACTGATGGCAGTAGAATTAGAAGAGTCTTCAGGGAAGCTAAAATCTGCTCCATTGCATGCACCAGTGGCAGCCCATGTAGCAGTGTGAACTCTTGCGTGCATTGTTGTTGTGGGACTGATTATTTTGCATATCATGGCTACTGGTACTTCATTATTAATGGGTAGTTTTCATTGTTGCTCGATGCAACTAGAAATACCAGCCTTGTTAATGCTAAAAGTGATATCAATAAAATAACTCCTTTCTCTGCTCTTTTAAAAACTATGATTTATATTATCTAAATGTTTATGTCTTGTATTACTGAACAGGTACTAGCTCAGGTGAAATTTCAAGAGACTGCACAAATTTAGACTTTGTTTTATAGCTTAGATCTCTTCAATGTAGACTCATTTAATATTTACTGTTTTTCTTCCTACACAGCAATAATTTGCTGCATCAACACTCATTTTTTTGTAATGGGCTTATGTTTGCTGTCCTCATGAAGAAAGAAATGTCACTGTAAAACAAATAATGGTAGAGGAATTTGCTGTATTCTGTCTGCTCAGTTGGTGTGGCAGTAGGCAGATCATTCCTTTTGTGGAAGAGCCTTATAGTTCTCAAAGAAAATGAGGTCTTGGAATTCTTCTTTCATATGATATCTTTGTTGACTACTAGAAGATGCTCAAAGCTGAGGGAGACTTTGATTCTTTTTGTCTTTCCTGTGTGGCACTTGTTCAGTTTGTCTGGATTTTTTTGGAGTTATTAATGCGTAGCATATGAGCAAGTTGTCTCATCAAATCTTGGTATCTCATATATGTTAATGCAAACATGAAAAAATATTCAAACACTAGAGAGGAGCTAGTTTAGATACATCTACATGAGTGTTCTAGTTAGGATCTGGAGTGCACTTAAGGAGCAAATCTTCCAGTTGTTCCCATTTACTGTGTTTTGTTTCATATTGTGGAGTGGTTCTGGAGCATGTGAACTTGGATTGCTTTCAGATGAAACTGAAGTTGAAGATGTTCTGCAGGAGCATATCTAATGCACTGCAGTCGAAAATAGGCCTTCTGCCTGTAGGAGAAAGCTAAAGCTAGTCTGAATTGTATTCAAAAAAAAAAAAAAAAAAAGGCAAGAGCCCTGAAATAGTGTTAGTGTGGATGTCGGGTTCTCAGCACTTTCTTTGACTGTACAGATGTGCTCCTAATGGGCCACACCAGTTGCGAATTTAGATGCAGCATTTGATTTACCTTTCATTTACTACAGCTTAAGAACTTGAAACAGCCCACCAACATGGAACAGTTGCATTGCCATCAGTTTGTTGTTTTATCTGCGTTCCCAGTATATTACTTAAAATTGCTAGCCAAAATTTGAAAAAGCAGACAGTCTTTATAATTTATCAGGTAGTACTGAACAGCTGCTGAAAATGTTTATGTGATCATGTAAAATTATCTTTTTTATATTCATGTAGCTCAGTCATTAAGTTATTAAAATTGCAACATTCTCAGTTGTATTTGTTCAATTTAAAAATTCTGAGTTTTTAAGAATATGTGGATCTCCTGTAAAACATCACAATTTAGTCTACTGTGGTAGAATGCAAAATCAAACTGTGAATATATGAAAATGAATGTCTTCATGGTCACGGTGCATTTAACTGAGATTTATGTAATTTCCGGAAGTATCACTGATTGAGAAAATATGCTCACTTAAAATGCTTACTAAATGATAATAGCACAAATTGTGGGAATTTAAAACTACTAACTGTGCTGTCTTGGCTCTTGAGTAAAATTGATTTTTCTTTTAAACTGTTATGTGAAACTAATGAGCAAAAATTGCAATCTAAATATTATTGAATATTGTGTGAATGTGAATGACCTTATTTCTCTTTGCTTGTTTGCTCAGAATGTAGAACTGCAATCTGGGAAACCAAAATTCAGTGAGCATCATGAAAATGACTTTCTGGAAGAAAGAAAAAACTTGAAAGAAAAAGCATCTATTGTGGCACAGTGTTTGGAATGGAAGGAGGAGAAAGTGCGAAATCATGCAAAAACACATCGGAGCTTGATCTCTGTTGAGGATGTAGGTGCAGGAATGACTGACCTACACCAAAACCGACATAAGGCACTGAAGAAAAATAAGAACAAACCAAACAAAACTGTTTCAGAATTAGATAACAAATTACCATCAAATGTGATTCAGGAACTAAATACAGTGCTGCAGAAGCACAGAACACTTCATGATGAAACCTCCAGCTGATTTCCTGAGTTTGAAGTTTAATATATGTGTGTGTGTATTTTCTGAGCAAAAGTAGTCTTTTTTTAATGTCTGTAGCTTATACAGTGCAGAGGAAATATGTTTGTTTATATGCAGTTGTTGATCTTGTACATGCATATGCCACATGTTATAATTTAAGACTGAACTGAGAAAAGTGATTATGTAAAACTCCTGAAATTTGGAAGTTTTCCTGTGCAGTGCAATGACACCGGGGTTTTGACTATTATTTTTTTGTTGCAGATTTTGTTTGATATATTAATTCTAAGCACTATAAAAACCTTTTGCTCTGTTTATATTCTGTGCCATCTTGTAAGTACTGGAGAGAATATACACTGAAATTCATACTGTTGGCCTGCAATATTTTTCATTGTCTAACACTAGAAAAATGAGTAATATCTGCTTTAAAAAGAAATTTTTGCATGGGTTTTTTTTTGTATTTAAGAATAAAATTAGTATCTGCTTCCATAGATTTGTCTTCTGATGGAGCAGCATGTGAAAGAATCAAAAGGGAGGAGAATGTAGTAGATAGAACATATTAGTTCTTGTATCTCAAAACTGTGTCTATATGGTGTACATCTGATTATGACATCTAAGCAATGAGAGAGAATACTGAGGATGGCAAAAAGAAGTCTTCAAAGCAACATGTAATTTAAAAGGGTATATGAATTGGAAGAGTAGCATCATCTCTTTTTGCTCAACAGGCTGGAGTGATTTTATAAACAGACCCTGGTTAGCTCAGGGTGACAAAGGCAGACTTTTCTATCACTGGATAGAGCTTGCTTGGTGCTGACAAGGTTGCTGGCATCTGATGAATACTTAGTATTCACATGAGAAATTAATTTCCTTACGAAAAACATGGTACCCACACAAACATATCTATCTGAATGGTACTAACTCACTCAAAAAAGATGTACCAGTTACTAAATGGGTGAGGAGATTAACCTCTCACTTTACCATGAGGACAAAGGTGAACAGTATGCTGTTTGCAGGGACTAGGAAATGCTTGTGCTACAACTGTAGCACAGCTCTTCTGAGTGTGAGGAGAGGTCCCAAGGTTAAGACAACAGCCTCCTGTGCTGCATTCTGAGTATGTATGTAGCAGTTCCTGAAGATACATGATGTAGTACCCTGCAGCTACTTTGTTTTTTAAGCCCCAAGTTCCTTAAATTTAAAAATCGGAATCTGGCTTCAAAACAAAACCTATGTGAGCAATGAAATTATTTGTTTTTCTTCAGTTTTGTGGATCTCACCTTCACTTATCCCATGGGATTGCCTCCCTCCTCTCTCATGGCATATCCCAGTTTTTACTTTGTCCCGTAACAGCTGGATGGGCAAAAGGCACTCCTGTGCTGAGGCTGTTTCCAGGTGTTGCAGATGCTGTCTGGTTAAGCAGCAGGACCAACAGAGCAGAGAGCTAATGAGATCACTCTGCACCTTTGCTTCAGGGGAGGCATTAATAACAGCATCTGCTTTATTTTGCTGCTGTCCCTTTTGTGGTCTGATTAGCCACACTGCCACAGATTTTCACCAGCCTTTTAAGAACTTACTGATGCCTGCCTTTAGTGTTCCTCAAGTTTGATTAGAATTGGCCAGACTCCTTAGGGTAGAAGAGAGAATTTTAAACTATTTCTTGTTTATTGGAAATGGGTTTAGATAGTCTTTTAATTCCTTAAAATTTCAGAGGAAAGATTCAATTTAATCAGCATCAATGACATTTGATTTTTATTAACGAATAGTTTTGAGGATGCTTTATCTTACTACTGAACTTCTTCCCATACAGAAGCAGTATGCTCACTTATCCCCTCTTCTATTTTTGGTAGTCACAGGTGCCATAACATTCTTCACATCATTTACTTCTATTCTTGATTGCATTGAGCAGCTTAATTGGAAAAATAATTTGTTTGATTGAAGAAATTAGACAAATGACTCAAATAATGTACCTGGCAACTCTGCTAGGAAGTATGGGGAAAATGAGATCAAACTCAAATATTTTAGAGCATTTTGTATTTATTCTTCTGGAATGTAGCACTGACAAAGCAAGTTTAGTCTTTCAGACTTTGCACTTGCCATATTTGACCAGTTGTTAGAACTGAAAGGACTTTGTAGATTTTAATTTTCCCAGTGCACTATTGACTGTTTTGCTACCTTTAATTTGTAATTGAGCCTCTTCTAATCATTGAGGTCCTGGCTCAAGAAAGCATATAAGCCTGAACTTAAATTGTATTGACTAAAGCTGGTGCTTAATGTTAATAAGCACATTCTTAAATGCCGATTTGAATTGGGGCCTGATCTCATCAGGAGAAATTACTTCACTTTCTGTCTGAGGCTGGACCTGAATGTACTGTTTACAGTTGTACTTTTATTTGGAAATATTTCTCAGTATTGAGTTATGGTTGCGGTATTGTTTATCTTTTTATTGGATTCTTAAAAACAACATTCACATCGCTGCTGAAAGCCTCATGCATCATTTAAGCCCCTACACTAATGGAATAAATGGAGCAATGGAAGGGGTTTGTGCATTGAAGTGAATATGTCCGTGAAGAAAATGTTTTGTGTATTTTTATTGGATCTAAGGTCTACGGAAACATTTGTTCTATTTCAAAAGCATATCACACATAAAGTATCTGTATGGCTGCTGTTAAAAGGCCCTAAAAATCAAGAAGAAAAGATGTTTACTAAAATATATTTAAATTTGGGGTTGTATGTGTACATACACAAATACACTATATACGTGTATATGTGCATACAGTTACATGCGCATCCACAGAGACACACTGAATGGTGACATTATTAACCCAAGGAAAATTTAATTGGGAAAGTAGAAATTAAATTTGCAATGAAGTATTCCAAATAAGTGTCAAAGTTTTGGACCGATTATCTTGACATATCATTGTTGCACTACACATTTCAGACTGATTTAAGACCTGCAGAATGAATGTGTTTTGTTGCAATATCTTAATGGCTGCTGATGTTTTATTGTTCCTGTGCCATGTTGTAGAATGGTAAAGGAAGTGTAATTTTCAGAGAATAAATGGTAATTATTTGAATAAACGTTATTTCTCTAAAATAGGCGATGGGTTTTGTTTTTTGTTGTTTTTTTCAGGGAAAAAAATCAATAAAAATTTAAAAAAAAAAAAAAGACTTCTGTATGCCTTTCCATATGAAAGCTGTTGAATAACGTGGTGCTAACCTTTTGATCTGTAAAATGAAGTTAAATGAGACACAGATATTTGATGTATGGGTTTATAGCAGTGGAAAGACTAGGATTAAAATCTCAGTAAATCTCAGGTTCATCATTCCCTTGTTAGACTTCTGCAATCATTGTAGGTGTAAAACTGACGTGTAACCATTGTTTATGCTAATTGTTTTAACATAGTGCCTGTTTTCTGTTTGTGTAGGTTTTTTCACATTCGGATGGGGGAGAGAAACACCCCAAAACCTGAAGGAAAATACAAGCTGGAATCTATTTTCTTTCTTCCTGTAGCCGAGCTGAATATTGGCTACTATTTTGGAATTTTTCTTTGAAACAGGTCTTTTTCTGAGATACTTTTTTGGGCTATCAGTTCAAAAGAGCAGTTTGACTAATAGGTTTTGTGCCTCAGCAGAGACTGCTTTAGTGTAGGGTTGATTTGACCAGCTGAGATCTAGAGTGCGTTCAGGCAGAGCTTACCTTTAATGTGTGAGTCAGGTTGAGACACAATTTCTGCATTATAAGGTTTTGTGAATGTTATCCACCAGTCTGTCCAGTGGGGGAAGGATATCCCCAAAGATTTCTTCAGTTAACAGGGAGGGCTTGGCCATATAGTTGATTTTTGTTTCTTTGTTGTGAAGGGCTCTGGGCTGTTGTGCCTGAAGCGAGTTGTTAGGATGCCACTGGCTCTGTCTGCCAGAGGCAACCCTGGGGTCCCTTCCACCATCACATACGGGGGTAGTTTTGGACTGCTCTGCAGATACAGGTTTATCAGAGAGTAAAAGTTACGGGACTTTTATCTCACTGCTATGATTCTTCTCTCCCCTGATACAGTGCTGGCACCGTTTGTGTTCATATGAGTGCTGCCAGGTTACCACCACCTCCACATCTCAAGTTTCAGATTAAGGAGTCTGGGAGAAAACTTACACGCTCTGCTGGGGATGGTGGTGGTGCCTGCGGGAGTCAGGAGGTAACAAGGGGGGTGTCTTACTGGCTGAGACACTTCATTATGAGCCTACCCTATCATACCACCTTTCTGACTTTTAAATCCTGTTTTCCAGTGCAAGCTGTTTCAGTGGGAGAGAATCAGTTATTAGACCATTGCTGGCATCCGAATTAGAACAACTTCAGTTGTGCCTGAGTCCAGATGGAAACTGAAAAAAAAAACCAAAAAAGTACCGGCTCAAGTCCTTGTTGTGAGCATAGCATGCTCTAAAAAACACATTCTATTTGGGCTACTTAAGGCAAATCTGCAGTTTCAATAAGTTACTTGAGGAAACCTGAACTATATTATGTGTGGGGTAGAAACAGATTACCTTGATAGATGGATAGAACGTATTCCAAGTTGAATTGTTCGAAAAAATACGTACTAAATTGCAAAACTGAGCCTATTGCAGCAAGATTGACTAGGAAGATTCAAAATGCTTGGATGTGGTCTATTCCTGCTCCAGACTCACCAGAAATACTCTCTGTGCTGTGAAAAAGAAGTATTTGTCAAACTCAGTAGTTTCTGAGGTTAGATCTTTCTCTGTAACAAAGGCAGGAAGACTTGCAAAGTTTTCTTCATGATTCATACTAGGTCCATCTGCAGCTCAGTAAAGGGGAAAAACAGTTCTGCTATTTTAGTTCTTAACACTGTTGTAGCTTAACTGTCTAGTTACTGTCTGTACTGAAACTTCTTTAAGAATATTCCTGTTATGCTTTGCTGCTTGTGATTTACTAGAAAATCATGGCAATCTGCGATACTGAAGAGAAAGAAGGATATGGACGTTAATGCCACAGTTTCAGTAGGCAATTGTATCTTCGTATGCACCTATAGTCTTGCACTGCAGTACGGGTTTCTGGGGTGCTTTAGTACTTGCTTAGCCTACCTGACCTTACTTTGAGCCCTTCTTGCTTTTTGTTCTAGACTCTATTCTGTGTCATAGACTCTGGAACATTCTAATCTTTAGGTTGTCTTCCATCAACACTCCCATTCTGCTCATTGACTTGATGTGGTTTTGCTCTGCTTTTCTAATTTATGACTTGAAATTTAGCTGTGATTTCTGTTTAGATCCCATGACATCTCTGACTATTCACTTTCGCTTGGTTTGCAGATGGTATGTGCATTATGGTCAAGCCCAGTATATCAAGCTTGCCTTAACCATTATCTTGAATCCTGGTAGAGATCTCCTCAGTGTTTCCCTATAGAGAAAGGGATTTCACTGAACTGGCCAAGAGAGAGAGGTTTAGATGTTGACAAATAGGTGTTGCGAAGTTCTGTAACCCATTTCTATAAATGCCCCTGAAGGTCTTCTACATATTTAACTTTGTAGTCCTCAGCAAATCAGAAGACAAACTAAAGCAAATGTACTCTGTTTGCCTTTTAAAATTATCTTAGTTCAGTGCCTTAATGATCCTATAATATGTGTTGTGCCTGGTAATAAAGAATGCAATGTCTTGCAAATTATACCTTCAGTTACATGAACAGTAAAGCCTTTTCTTTCAAAATTTAATTAGCATTGCTTTGTCCAGTACTGCAGACTGCTTAATAGGTCTGAATAAATAAAGGTTTGCCGTACATATGAGTTCTATAAGTTGTCATTTTGTCCCCTATCCACTTTTCCAGTATGTCCTATTTAAAAGCTAATAATGTGTTTTTATTTGACTAGTTTTGCTTTATATGTCTTATTTAAATTACACCATGATTGAAATATAATTTCTTCAAATACACTTTAGCCATTAGCCTTTAGTTTATTGTATCTTAGTAGTTTACACCTGTGATTGGTGTCTAGCACTTAAGTTTGTTTTCAGGATGGTTTTTTTTCTGCTGTTTACTCATTCATCTTATACATTGGAACTGTTCAAGCTCATTGGAGGATAAATATCATAAACTGCATATAACAATCCTAAGGTCTTCCCAGCCTGTTATAGATAGAACATTTTTCACATGAGGATCCTTACAGACATTCCTTCCAGGGGAGACCAGGTTTCATGGGAGATTATACAACTTTCAAGTAGGAAAATTTTTCTTTAAATCTTGGTTAAATCACTGAGTACATTTTATACATATCCTGGAGTTTGCTGGTTTAGTTCCCTTTCTGTCACTTTTTGGTCTTGTATAGCACAGCTTAGTCAGGTAAATGATTTTTTAAAATGTTGGTATAGAATCTGTTCTAAGGACTAGTTACAGAAAAAATAAATATGAAATCTCTGTGAAATAGCAAGAAATCCCACTATTAGCTTAGGAAAGTTTTTTTTTCCTCTTCAAATAGCAAAATAGAAGTAAACTCAGAGTCACTGCTTTTTCCTCCCAGCTTTTAAAGAAAAGTTCTCACTAGCTTGATGAACTTTCTATGAATTTTCAATATTAGTAACTGAGTTTCATTTAGAAAGCTTATCTTCCAAGACCTTTTATGAAGGTTTGGTTTCCTACAAACTAGCTACATCACAGCAGCATTAACTTGTTTAGTTCCCTCTGAATAGTAGTTCTGGGATAAATACATATCCTGTGATGATTATTCATCTTTTTTAATGTCAGTCATGAAAAAAATTCAAAAGTTTCCCATATATGACTGAATTCATAAAAAATGCAAATTTGGGATATTTACTATTGGAATTTGTCAAAACAACCTGACAATATAGGCAAAGTATTGCTATTGAAATTCAGCAGCCATGAATATGTTGCTTACTTGAATAATACAACCTTGATTTGTTATGGCCAATGATGAGGAAGTAGTTACAGGGAATGTGAAATTTCTGCAGTTAGCAGTTAATTTATCTCCACTTGAGTCTCTTGGGGCCACCTCTTTCTCCAAACTCCTTGGGTTTCAAAAAAAAAGGCATTAATTCAGAATTCCAAATGTACAGCCAGAGATCCATCTTGAAAATTCTATTTAAAAAAAAAAACCACAAAAAATGACCCTCCTCCTTAATGTGTTTGCATAAGCTCCTATATTAAATTATTTTTGAGTGGCATGTAACAAAACAGAGGGATGACTCCCATGCGGAAACACAAATCAGTTCTGCAATAGGTAAATGCTGTTTGCCTTAGAATAGTTTTCTCCATCAGGTGGGTTAGGGTGATCAAGCAAATATTTCAAATGTCATGAAACAAGGTCAGAAGTCATTGGCAAGAAATTGCACCTGTGTCTTGCTGAGGACTTCAGAGATAAATGTTCTTTCCATGGTTTCATCAACTTTTTCAGTTATAGAAAGGCCTCAAATGTAACTCAAGGAAGTGGAATGTAGGAGTTTCCCTTATTCCCTGCCAGCTTGTGGACACTGTAGTCCAGACTTGTTGGTATGCATCTGATCATGCAATATTTACTGATTGTTGCTAATTACTTCTCTGCTGTATCTTTTGGAAATTCATTTTATAGGACTCAGCTGATCTGCAGAGTTCTACAATTTGTCTGGCATGCCTAGAACACACAACTAGGACAAGAAAGGTGAAAACCCCTGATCTATAAAGAACAAAGTGTTTTTTCCACCTTTGAGCATATGCTCTGGCCTGTACCTGAGATTTGCACTCTTGAGAGGTATCAAAAAGCATATTTATCATGGTTTAACCCCAGCCAGCAGCTAAGCACCATGCAGCCACTCACTCACTCCCCTCCATCCCCAGTGCAATGGAGGAGAAAAATCAGGGGGAAAAAAGTAAAACTCATGGGTTGAGATAAGAACAGTTTAATAGGACAGAAAGGAAGAAACTAGTAATGATAATAATAACAATAATAAAATGACAATAATAATAGAAGTGGAATATACAAGTGATGCACAATGCAATTGTTCACTGACTGATGCCCAATTTGCTCCCAAGCAGTGATCTGCCCCCCTCAGGCCAACTCCCTCTGGTTTATATACTGGGCATGATGTCACATGGTCTGGAATATTCCTTTGGCCAGTTTGGGTCAGCTGTCCTGGCTGTGTCCCCTCCCAACTTCTTGTGCCCCTTCAGCCTTCTCGCTGGTTGGGCATGAGAAGCTGAAAAATCCTTGACTTCTTAGTCTAAACACTACTGAGACACAACTGAAAACATCAGTGTGTTATCAACATTCTTCTCATACTGAACCCAAAACATAGCACTGTACCAGCTACTAGGAAGAAAATTAACTCTATCCTAGCTGAAACCAGGACAATATCTTATTTGTAAATGTTCTTTTTTCTTGTGACGCTGGACGTTTTAGGGAAGACTAATGAAATCTATAGCTAAATAACATTTCTGTGGAATGAACCTGATTTCTTTCCTTGATATATTCTGAAATGAGCGGTTGCACTTTAAATGGACAGTGTATGGTCAGAATTTAGTTAACTGTAATAGAGTATTAGCGTGAATACTTTTTTTTGGATGTTTACATTAAGTAGAATCTTCCTCTTCACAGGTACTGGAGGTTTCATGTGATTTGGGTTTTTTGACTAGTCAAACAATGGAAGTCATGGAGCCAAGTGTTGGATCCCTGGTAGAACATAACCTGGAATGATTGAAGGTATGTAACACAAAAAAAAGTTGTTAAAGCATGCAATCAGTAGTATCACACATTTGTCACTGATCAGTAACCTTTTTTGGTAATGCACTTACATCACTTTGGATTTCATAGTAAATCTTTCATTACAAATAAACTAATTCAAAGATGTTTTACAAATAAAGTAACATTATTTCATTCAAGTTTTTCTTTCAAGCTTTTGTTTGGGCTTTTTAAGCAGATATTTTAATAGACAGTTACAACACTCAGGGTTTTTTTCCTGAACTAGCATTGTTGTATATACCTTATTCTACCCTATCCAGCACCTGCTTCCTCGCTACCTTCGAAGGTATATTTTTGTTATTTATTAAATAAAGAGTAGTCAAATTGTGTTCTGTTGCACTCACACTCCCTTGTTTTTACTTAACACCTATGATTAGAATCTTCTTTAGCCTTGCCTTTTGTGTCAGCTGTTCAGAGCTGAAAAATAAGGAGTAAAAATTAAAGACAGGCCAGGCATCTCGTTGCCTTCAAAAGTAAAGTATGTGGCCCACTCTTATAAATGTTTTCAGCTTCTTAGCTATTAATGTCCACCTTTATATTCCCTGATGTATCATTAGTGAGAAGAACACATGAAAGTGTTTCCCATCCTCATGGCCGTACAGGACACTATCATAAAATGACAAATTTCTTTTTTTTTTTTTTTCTTTGAAGTTATCTCTTCACAATTAATGAACTATGAAAGGAAATTGCACAGTAAAAGGATACTATCTATGCAGCTGTATTTATGATTAGATCTTAAACAGAGGGCTGGTTTATATGCTACTTGGATTGCGGAAATCACTTTCTCCTTTTTTTTTTTTTATTATTATTATCATCAAGACAAAATGTCTACTAGGCCAACAGGAGGAAAAATTCTGAATGCAAGCAAAATTATATAGGCTTTACTCTGAGAAAAAAAATCTTATTAACATTCCTATTTATATACTCCATTTTCAGACAATAACTTTAGTTTTATTAAGAGGCTAGAGTCTGTCACTATCTGCTTTTAATAACAACTTCTGAACTACTAGGTACACCTGAAACTGTTTTCTTTTCCAGAATCAGAACTCTTTGCTATAGATTTCTTGGAACAAGCTTTAGTATCTGGATTTATATTTTTAAATTATTTGTTAAGTTGTTTTGCAATCAATTAACTCAAGTTAATTGACAGTTGACTGAATCATGAGAAAGCTTTACCATGCAGTCTAAGATAACCTAGCACATTGTGTGCCATACATTTTATACTATTGAAAAAAGTTACATGTAGCCACTTTTTATGTTCCTTTTTCAGACCAAACATTTGCTCTTGTGTTCCCTGACATTAGCGTGCACTTTATTTTCAGTTGCAGAACTCGAGGTTCCAGTGGAAAAGAAAAATTTTTTATCAATTTATTGGGTGTTGCCCTAAACATTTACAGGTAAAGGAGGCATGCCTCTTAAAAGAGGTTTCAGAATAAGGTGATCAACTGGTTTGACAGCAACAAAAGTTCCCCAAAAAGTCACATTGGCGCCTTCATGTAAGGAGTAAGGTCGTTTTACTCTGATCTACAATTTGGTTCAGGCCCCCAAAGGTTAATGTCCAGTACATTAGGCATGTTATAATTGAACTGTTGAGAAACAAATTAAAATGTTAATGAACTGTCTTCCCTTTGGAAGTAAACTCTAGGTTTCTTATTACCAGCACTGCCAGCATTCTTGATCTTATTGTCTAATCGACACACTTAATGGCTCTCTCTTGGTGTCTCTAATTTTACATAATTAATGTGCATGTAAAATGAACCTTGTAAATATTTTGTGCTTATATACCACATGCTGAATAATGTAAGCAAGCTATTATAAGTTGCTTATGTTTGCCCCTTGTAGTTTTCTTGAACTCAGAACTTTGCATTAACATGGAGCTGTGAGGGAGAAATGTACCAGGCAGCTCACCTCGCTGAAGCATGTAACCCAGAAACAATGAAAAAATTCTAAAGGCAAAAAGATCAACTAGGTTCTTTTTGTTTGTTTGTCCCATATGAAAGCAGTCTAGTGAATAACAGATTGCAGAATTTTCAACTGATCTGTTAGCCTGTTTTACAAATATACCTCTCTAAACTGATTATGTTCTTAACATCTAAATGCCTTGCAGATGGCCTTCATGGCTATTTGTCAAGGCAAAACTTGTCCACACTTGTGAGTAATACCTAAAGGAATTATGAAGTATAGGATGTAAGATTAAAAATAAGGAAAAGTTTTCTAGCTTGTTGAAATTATATTGAGGCACTCTACCAAGAGCAAACACTCTTGTTTTAAGTATGGGCTGAGTTTCCAGAAGATGAAATATTAGGTCACTAACCAGAAATTTGTTGTACGTTAGTGAATCAAAAATTTCTTTTTTCATCTTTTCTATCAGTCTTTACTCTAGAGTGCAGAATGCTGGCCTGAAACTATTGCATTTGATAACAGTGATTAAAGAAATAAAGATTTTCTCACCTTTTTATTTTGTTGCTATTATTTTGTATTTAATCCTGCTCTCCTTGTGAGCGTTAGTGAGTTTAAAGAACTTTTAATAAGACAGGTCAGGGAGGATCAGCCCGCAAAGAAAATAGATACCATGAGAGTGTCGTCTTTTAACAGCTAGTTTTTAATAAGCTCTTTTCCAGCTGCTGCTTGTAATATACAGTCTGTTTCATGGAAATCAGATAGAGACTTCATTTTTTCTCGTTGAAGTTAGAAAGGGCTTGCTCATCAGAATTCTGTAACAGTTCTCTTTTTCCATCTCTTCATTTATCACCTGCCACTGGCAATTACATAGAGGTTGAATATAGGTCCATGCAACAATCTGGCAGGTAGGATGCCTTATTTTGATACATTTTTCCACACTGATTTAAATAAAAAAGATTTTTAAAAAAGAGAAAAACTCAAATATGGATTCAGCTTAATTGAAAGAAAACTTATGGAGTCCTGACTACAACAAAGCTGTCTGGAAGTGTAAGTAAATGGCAGTCTACTGTTATAGGTACATTATAAAATTGAAGAAAATGGTTGTCTAGCAGACTGGTGACACACACTTTTGTGCTTGTACATGCATACTTGTGAGTGAAAATATTTAGTCATTGCACTTCCCTTTGCAGTTCATCAAGTATCTCTCTAATGCTAGTGCCTCTGCTGCTGCTGTTAGTTGGTATGCATGTGTGTACTAAATATATTTCAAAGCTGCTGTCATGACCTTGTGGTTAACCTGATGGCAGGTTTGCTGTCCAAGCCAAGTGGATTGCGTTCCCATGGCATGCCAACCCGATCTTCAGTAGTGGCTCCATTTTCCCCTTTCTCCAGGCTCTACCTTCCTATGCTTCATAGGACTACAGTGAGAGAGGTCCCTACAGTCCCACTGACCCATTTCTACTGTTGGAGTAAATTAGGAGCTCTCTATTGTACTCAGGCTGGGAAGCGGTCACACAGCTGAGTTAAAACGTTGGTGGGAACATTATGGTGGACAAACATTAGCAGTGATGTTTTTAAAACGGTAATGCAGGGATGAGTTACAAGTGCCTTCACTGTCTTTTAATAGTATGTTGAATTTCTTCAGCATACAATGAGTCAAGGATATAACTCATGTTTTCAGTCCACATGTTGCCGCCCCCCCCCCCCCCCCGCCCCAGTTTCCCTGCCTGGAAAAAGCAGTGGCTGTTTGTGAAACGCTTTAAAAGAAATTTTGTTCTACAGAAATCTGGTCTCAATTCTCCATCCAAGAGTAATAAGTCCTGTCTTAAAGTGTTATAGAAGAATTATTAATCAGTTAGTAGTTGAACACAGAATTATTTCAATATTTTCCAAATTATAATTTAATATTTAAAGTTTAATGAAATTAATATTTAAGTAATTTGCTAAAAATGTGCATTTTCAAGGTGTTTTCTTCAAACAGGTAAATTGGCACAGGTCAGACCTTAAATCTAAATGAAAGTCCAATATTATTGTCATTTAACAAAACAAAATCACATCATAGTTGTAGATATACACGTGTTAAATAATTTCATGTTCACCAAAAAAAACCTTTGTATCTTAAATTACAGAAAATTACACTAGCATCCTATTAAAATCAGTTCAAGAGAGAAATTATGCAGATGTCCTGGTTTCAGCTGGGATAGAGTTAATTGTCTTCCTAGTACCTGGTATAGTGCTATGTTTTTGAGTTAGGTATGAGAAGAATGTTGATAGCACACTGATGTTTTCAGTTGATGCTAGGTAATGTTTAGTCTAAAGTCAAGGATTTTTCAGCTTCTCATGCCCAGCCAGCAAGAAGGCTGGGGGCGCACAAGAAGTTGGCACAGGACACAGCCAGGGCAGCTGACCCAAAATGGCATTCCATACCGTGTGACGTCATGCCCAATATATAAACTGGGAGAGTGGGGACGGGGAAGATGGCCACTGGGGGACTAACTGGACGTTGGTTGGTGGGTGGTGAGCAATTGCATTGTGCATCACTTGTATATTCCAATCCTTTTATTATTACTGTTGTAATTTTATTAGTGTTATCATTATTAGTTTCTTCTTTTCTGTTCTATTAAACCGTTCTTATCTCAACCCCCGAGTTTTACTTCTTTTCCTGATTTTCCCCCCCATCCCACTGCGGGGTGAGAGGGAAGTGAGTGAGCGGCTGCATAGTGTTTAGTTGCTGGCTGGGGTTAAACCATGACAATGGAATTCCTAGATAAACCTTTTTTACTTCATCCCAGCCATGTAATTTGAAGACCTGGTGATAATGTATTTTAAGGTGGAAAGTTGATTTTTTTTTTTTTTTAAAGTATTATAGTTGCCCTAGGGCGCATTCATCTCTTCTGTTGCCTTACAGTGGCCTAATATGAGTGAGATCTGAATGTAGAAAAATCTAGATGGGAAACAATACTTCAGCAGGGAAAAAATATATGACTTAGCCTTTGGAAGGCATTATAGTGACAGACTGAAGCTGATGCATATTGCTATATGCTGCTTATCTGATGAGTATTTTCTTCTTTGTCTGCAACTTCCTAATCTTAAAGGAAGGCTTATGTAAAATTATGAAAGGCTGTTGCCACTATATGTAGTTACTGCCAAGAATCAATTGATTTTATGGTGAAGGGTTATTTTAAATTTTCTTAACTTTGTACTGCAGAGTGGAGTTCAGGATAATTGAGACACTTGGAAATTTAGGCTTTCAAACAGTTCCTTTCTTTTATACTGAATGTCCGGGTTTTAACTCTAGCTAAGAAATATTTTCTAGACTTGGAATATGGGCAATCTACTCCTGTAGAGCAGAAGATAATTTTATTTCCTAGATTCCTCTGCTGTAATATTAACAATAACAAACACACATAAGTGGAGGTCGCCTGTGGCTAGTATGAGCAATGTAGAGTTTATCCATTTTCCACAGCTGATCTGGATGCTAAACAGAGTTATTATTTTCTTTCTCTGTTTTTTCTTTAATACTGCACCACTATTGTAGGTAAATACCTTTCTCAACTATTGAAATTCTTTGTCACAAAAAGGGTTAATGGATGAGATGATTCTGTCAGGTTTTGAACTGGAGGGGATTCAGCTGTTACAAAACCAAGTAATATTATCCTCCTCACTCCGTCCTTGACCAAATCATTAAGTATAAAAATAGTGTAGTACTCTATATTAAAATTGATAGCACAGGTGTTTAAAATATTTTAGAAAAAATATGCCTAGACTTATTCTTTTATATTAACACCGTATTGCTTCACATGTAATCTCTTCATTCCACATTGGCAAATATTCCTTAAGTGCAGAGAAGGTCTGTAAACCTCTCAAAATAGTGGTGCATAAAATATTTTCAGATAATTATAGTGCAACTGCTTGCAGATTTCCAGTTACAGATTGCAATGCACATTCAGGCTATGGTCATATTTAATACATCACAGGCATAAAATTTGTATTTTGCTAAGCCTTATATACAAAGAGGTTTTCATCTAGTTTTACTTTATAAGTAATGAATGAAGGTGAGATAATGATGTCCTACTGTGATTAGGTGTACTGGCAAGGGTGACTCATCAATCCTAACTCACCCCTGTAGAAAATAGCGTCTTGGATAATTTCACAGTCAAAGAGAAACATTACACTATGTACAGTCTTCCAGCACATTTCCATTTTAATATTACTTTCAATACAAATTTAAAAAGGCGACTTTTTTGGCAAATGAACAGTTTTGCCTTATTAATGCTGAGTGGAAAAGAGAGGAAAAACAGCTATTGACAAGTGAAGATACGTATCCCACCATATGGATTCTAACGCTTTAATTATATTGTTCTCTTTCTTTTTATGGCAACTTTTAGTGATAATAATTTTTCAACTAATTAAAGACCAGCTGCTACTTAGCAAGCTAGGCACCTAATTAGGAATCCAGAACCTGGTAAACAACCTTTACTGCCAGCCAGCTAGTTGAATCACCTCCTGTCACTGGCATGGAAGTCTTTTTGTAGTTGTTGTTTTGTAAATGCGCATTTTAGTCATACTGACTGGCTCTGCTGAATGTTCTTCCTTGAGACTAGCACAAGAATCCAACATCATGTTCACTTATTTTTTTTCAGGGTAGCCTGCAATACCTCGTGGTTTTCTACTTTTTTTTTTTTTTTAAGTTTCCTGGCAATTAAAAGACTATTTTTTAGGAAAAGGTTTACTGAGCAGAAAACCAGGTATATTTCCTGGATGCAGAAAGCAGTCTGCCTACAGCAACTTCTTGCTATTTAATGATATTTAGAGACATTATGTTGTTATTTCAGATTGAAGTCCAGTTTTTCCATGCAGTGTACAGTCTGTACAAATGCAGCCCATGTTTAGTCTGCCTAGTGTTATGGAGTAAATAAATAATCCGTATCTGTATTGTCTTGACTTTCTCTATGAAAAGTAATCACCACAGAACTCTTTAGGACCAGCAGCCATGAAAAAGAAATCTGTGAAACTTGTTCTGACTGTTTTTGTTCACTGATCACTCTGAAATACATGTTTAGTTACGTATTTACTGGCAGAGACAATGGGAAAAGGGAAGGAAATCTGCAGACGACAGAATCACTTAGGTTAACCAAAGCTAGAAAAAGCTGAGTGTAAGTTCAGGTGCACAGTTTTGGATAAATGTAAGGTGAGTGATACTGAAAGGAAGTTTGAATGATTCATATGTATCGCAGCAAGCCACCTTCTAGGCTACTCAGGAAACAGATATGGTTATTGTAGTAAGAATAATAATCTTCCATTTAATATATGCCCTTGCTCAAAAAGACAAAAATGTTAGTATGTATCAAAATAAAATGAAAAAATAAGTAGCTACAAAATGAAGTTGACAGCTTTTCCATGGATCTAGTGCTTGTTTAACTAATATTGAGGAAAAAAGCATCATAAACAGCGCTAAGGGAAGAGTACAGGCATTTTACAAGCATGAAACAGACATTGAGAAGTCTTGGGCTATCTAGTTAAAAAGGAAGCAAAGGAAAGCTTTTGTAAAGGAACAACAGAATTTTCATAGACTTGATATATGAAGATTTATATTTTATAGTTTTAGTGATGAGAAATTAGTCATGTTTTCACAGCAGACTGACAACTCCAGGTGTTAGAGACTCTAAGTTTCCTAACCAAATGATAGCCAGTTCTTGTGGCAGCCTCTGCTTTTTTTTGCCTTTGTTCTGGCTTTACAGGTCTGTTAGCACAGGAGAAGAAAGGTAAGCTTCAGTCCCATGGAATGAAAAGTAGATCTTTTAATAGCAATATAACACAGTAAGTTTTGAAATTATTTAGAAAAACAAAACAAAAGTTGTATGTATTTCTTAACAACATGAGAACTCTGCCAAAAGGAGTGGCTCAGATGAAGATTTTAAAAGGAGTAGATGGTTTTATGAACTATGGAACCATCCTTTTTTTTTCAAGAGAGAGAAAGAATGGAGTTACTTTGGAGAACAATATAGATACTCTTGTGTGTTTTTACTGGAAATCGTAGATTCTAGTGACAGGATTAAGAAATGTCACAAAGTTGTAGGGCTAGTGATGAAAATCACAGCCACAAGTGTGAGATCAGGCAAGTTTCCCAGGCTCAGATTTTCAGCTAAATGCCCTTCTTACCACTGATTACCATCATCTTATGCCACACTCTACATCCATTCCTTCCTCCTAAATTAGCTCAAGAAGATTCAAGATCCATCTGCTGTCATATTTCCTCCCTGCTCCTGCCACGTGTGAATGGTTAATTTTGCACTGCTCTACCCATGTCTTCTGCTAGTCTTGATCGAAGTGACAGAATTGCAAGCAGAATAACTCCAGTTGTGCTTCTCAGAAACCACCTGGAACCAAGGAGTCTCTTTTGCTGTTTATAAGAGCTAGGTTGTCGGCACCCTGCAACAAACAGTTCCCTATTCCTTACACCAACTGAGCTGGTAGTTATTTTAGCCTATGCCTCTGCTGAAAGCCCAAGCTTTTATTATGCTGCTGAGTTTTCTTGGAACCTTGTTTAATAACAACAGAATGAAGGAAAAAAACCCCAACAAATCCAAGACAAAACAAAACAAAACCCTTGGTAGAAAACTGGTATTGGGACTATAGTTTTCCCTTTGTGCTTTAAGTTGTTTCCATGAATCTGGGATAGCAGAGGTGGGGATATTAATGAGGGAGCATACCCCCAGCATTACACTAACTTCATGAAGTTGCATTGAAGATGAACTGCTAGTTAGAAGGTATATTTTTCATAGTTAGGATTAGATTAAAACTGAAATCAAGGTATATTTGTCAGAGCTGGGTTTGAGGCTTCTCAGAGGCGTTTTGACAGCATTCTTTTCTGAACAGCTTTTGCAAATTACATTCTTTTAACCCAAATAAAAGTATTCTGAGCTTTTGTGAGACTTTCATAGCATTAGTAGTACTGGGTATTGTGAATGCTAAGCAGCTGTTTTGCAAAGTTAAATAACTGGCCATTTCCCAATATTTTTTTCAAAGAATTGATGAGCTTAGTGTACTTTATGGATGGTCTGCCAGTAACATTTAATTTTGTTCCTTTTCTTTTCCTTCTGTTAAGCCCAATGAAAATAAGTTTAAAACTGTACGCAAGTTGTATGCTTTCACTTTGAAGAGGTGGTAAAAAGAACATATAAGCATTCGATATTTCAATGTATTGTTGACTGATTACAAATAAAATTGATTTATCTTATTCCTGTCTATCCAAAGTGACCATATAAGATCGAAAGTGTGCATTAGTTTGCCTCTGACAGCCAGTGTTTTATTTTGTTGTTTTATCTATGGGTACTCATCCTATTTAAGAGTAAAATGTATTTTTATTATTAGTTACATTGTGGCTTTACCGAGACATGTCAGTCTTAGTGTTCTAGAATATGTGCAAGTACATGGCGTGGAGGTGGGGGGTGGTGATGGTGGTGGTGGTGGAAAAATCAGCAGTAATGTATATTGAAAGGCGAATTTGGCATTACAGAAATGCTAAAGTTGTTCTCTAATAGAGGGAAAACTAGTCAAGTCAAATGCAGTCACTTTACTGCTATTAAGACAGTTAACTCCTATTGATTTTTAAACACCTCTAACATGGGACTGTAGAACTGGAAGGGGCCTCCTGCATCACTGTGTCCAGCCTCCTAAAATTGCTCTTGGGAAAACAAACAAACAAACAAACCAACAACAAAAGACCCCCCCCAATGCAAACCAAAGCACTTTCTCCTCCTCCTGCGCTCACACTAGAGGTCACACACTGGCCACACTGTGGTAAACCAAAGACCAGTGCTGCTTAACCAAAAGTAGCAATTTAATGGGATCAGGGAAGAGAAAGAAAATTAAATGTGTTACCAATTGATCACATGCTGAGCTGACTGTGGGAGGTATAATGTACCAGGTCTGGCCAAGAGAGATTTAAAACTCCTTTTTTTCTGAGACAGAGAAAAAAATTTTCCAGACTAAAATTTTAAATGACAAAAAAATTTCAGTAATGACCTAGAGATCTTAAAACCACCAGTAGCACTGTGCATCTTGACCTGCCTTTAGCTATAGGCAATCTCCAGTGTTTCATGAGAAGTTTTTCTCTTGGAGGAGAGCAAGAAGAGGAGGGGAATCCTTCCTGCAATGCAAGCAGTTATCTTCTGGCATTACACAGAAAAGAGCTTCATCCTCATGCTGCAAAAACAAATGAGACAGCACAACTTTTCTCGGCTGATTTCAGCCTTCCCCCATCCTTTCAAATACACATGTATGGGGATTTATGTCTGTGGGCAGATTAGTGTGGAAACAGAGGTTTGTGGTCAAACTGCTTGCACAGCTTTGGTTTTGTTTTCCTACATCTGATAGAAATCATTATACAAATTATAGAAACTGTATTTCATTTGTGGAATAGAAGAAAAAATGCAGAACAGTATTTGTCCAGAGATTTGCCTTAATTTCTTGTTCAATGTCTTATGCATCTTTTTTTTAGGTGGCAACTAGGATTGCCCCCCCCCCCCCCCCCCCCCTCCCCTTCTGGCTATAAGCAGTCAGAAGGCCTCATTGCCCATGCTGTGAATAAAGAGTCTACAGTTTCATTTGGAGCCCCAAATGCTAATTTTTTGTCAACATTATTAGTATTTGCTTTGTTCTTTGAGACAGGTCTTGGTGAATACACAAGTACCTTTATTCATTATTTTTACAGAAGAGAGCAGGGATTACCAGCCTGCAACAGGTAAGGAAGACAGCCTGTGTAAGATTCTGGAAGTATGTTATTAGTGCTCAGTTTTTTCTTGAAGGTAACAGGACACGAGATTGGCTTTAGATCCTCAGAGAGGGTGTTCGAAAATTATTTAGACCTAATGCTTACTGCTGCTTCTTGATGTAGTGAACGCTTCACTAGGAAATGCCTTCTTAGGAACTCTTCTTGAAGGACCTCTTAACCTAAGTTGCAATTTGGGTGTAACAGCTCTGGGCAGATAAGCTCCCTTTCTTTTTACCAGAATGCTGAAGAGTGTTTGCAAAATGTACAATATTGTTCCTTTGCTCAAGTACAAGTATTGTTATTATTTCCAAGACTAAAGTATCTTCACTTATTTCAGGTGTTTAGTTTGGATGATGTAATTTTTATTCTTACTGTATTTCAATGGGAACAAAGCTAAGTCAGCAATCAGTACTTCATGGTGCATCTCCCAGAATTAGAATAACCTGCAAATAATTTAAGGTAGAAGAATAGAATACAAAAATCATAATTTATAGCTAGGAATTCAAGGATGATACTTGAATATCTTCATTGCTTTTATATTGTCACATTATTTTTGTCATTTATGTTATTTTTCCACAGGAGAAAAGTATATTTGATTTTCTTATGATAACAGTGACTTAATCTATTCATCTTTGATTTTCCAATAATAAAATGTAATGCTTTATTTTCAATCTCAAATAAAGTTTTATATTCCACTTTTATAAAAAAAAAAAAAGGCAGCAACAACAAAACCTCTAAAGAATGTTAAATCATTAGGAAAATAAAAGAACCATGGTCTACCAAGAAAATTGTTCTCCTGTTGCAAAGTATGTCTATTCCAGAAAAATGAAAGGGTAAGAAGTTCTAACTTAAGGCTTGGTGGAAGGTCAACATTTGCATTTTAAGAGGAATATTTTAGCAATAATTCTTTCATTATGAGATCATAAACTCTGTGCATTTTGATATCAAGATAGAATGAAGGCATAAAAGGAGCTGTGGGTTCCTGGAATGTGAAAAGGTGTAATACATTTGTGATTCTTTCTCCATATATCAGTGGTACCAGAAGTTCATACCTGGTGTAAAGCAAATAAAACACCCAAGCAAATTACTAAACAAAAAAAGAATTCTTCTGCTTTGACATGTATTAGGGGAAATTATCTCTTTTTAGTTGTTGCTTTTTTAACACACGCAAGTGACAAGTGTTTAGTACATCTGTTCAGCTGACAATAGAGCTTTGTCACTGCGATGACAAATGAAAAAGGACTGGATTAATTTAGTTATAAAGATACATTTTGCTTCTTTTAACTTGTTTCCACAAGACTGATTAATTAGAAATAGTAATTCCTTCTAAAGCCACCATTGTAGAATGAGGTAGAAAAATTCTGCTCACTGAAATATGTATCATATATCTGGCAGGTAAACCCAAAGAAAGTTCCTTCTGTTATTAACAAAACTCACAGGAGAGAACAGGGTTTGTAAGATGTATGGCCTTATTACGTTGCTGGACCACAGGAACTCTACTATGCTGTTGAGCACAATACCTTCACTGTTTTTTTTCTTTGGTATGCTTTGGCACATTTAGTGGTGGAAGGGTTGATGTTGTGATCAGTGTAAGATTCCTCAAGTTTTCATGTTTTTAGGATGATATAGAGGGATATAATTCGAGCTTTTTACAAAGTACATTAAACAGTGGCAAACTGATTCATTTGTTTTCTTAACTGTTGCTTTTGATGTAATATGCATTGACTAGTTTATAATCTGGATTTTATGTGGTATCATATTTATGCAAAATTAACTGGCACACAAGCTTAGTGGTAACCTGAATGTCTGGTGGATCATTTCCTAAACACTCAGAAAACACTAAAAGATCAACATAACAACCGAAAAGTGAGTTCTAGAACACAGGATCTGAAAAGAAGAAAGGAGGAAAGTATTTCAGAAGCATAAAGTAGTCACTGAAACATATGACGACAAAGGCTAGTGGAAATAAAACTGGCAGTTTCCAAATGTACTGATAACTATGAAATATCTCCTTGTGCTTTCCAAAGATGGTCAAATGTGACAGAGCAATTAAATGACAATCAGAAATTTTCACCTCCTGGCTTTACTCTCTGAGTCAAATTCTGCAGAAACCTGCAGAAACCCACACACTTATCAGACATTAAGACAGCATACCAGTCTCAACATGGCACGCTATAGTAAAAAAAGTTCAGAGCTTCAAGAAATGATACTTTTAATGGTTGTTTAAAAAAAACCCAACAAACCAACCCTCAAAGGTCAATTAGCTTCAACAATATAAATATAACTGACTCCTGTTTCAAGTTCTCTGACATGTTTGCACTTTTATCTATGGTATGTTTTTGTCAAATAGCAGCAGTTTTATCTCTTACTGCAGTGCAGTTGGTCTTTCAACAATATGCAATAATTGCACAGCTGGCTCCCCAAATTATTGTGCTTGGTAAAAATATGCAAGCATCACAGCCTTGGTTGTGTATGTGTTGTGGTGCTGACTGACAGCCTTAAAAGCACAGCATGCAGTAAGTACCTCCAGAGGGCTCCCAAGATATTTAAAGAGTTATGACCCTATTACTTTTCCTTAAAGGTTATTTTTCTCTGACAGTCTTTTTCTTCTGAGTTTATTTCCCTTCCTTCATTTTTTTTTATTATTGAATGACACCATTTTTATCTCTTATTAAACATTTCCATGCTTATTTATACACTTTTCATTAAAATTTCCTCCTCTATTTTTTTTGCTTCCTTTCTGACTCCTTTTGAATATACACCTAAACTTCAGTCTCTACTGTCATTGTCTTAAAAACAAAACCTGAGATCTGTTTGCTCCTGTGTGAGGAACAGTGGGGTGTGTCTCATGTGTTCACACATAGTCCCATCCTTTGTATGTCTTGCTGTTTGCTAGCTGGTTTAGTTTCTTTATACTGTCCAGTGAGTTAAATCATAAGCCTTATTGGATGTATTTGCTTAGGTTTCCAAAATCATAGCTGTTGAACCCTGTCTTGCTCTTTCCCAACACTGAGTCTCGATGTTGTCAGTGTGCAGTGGGAACTGGCACTTCGAACTTAAACTTTAAAGGAATTGATACCTATTCTGGCATGCAAGTGCTTTGGTGTTTGTGGGAGGGAAGAAAGATTAAGTACAGGTGATGTGATGCAAACTAGGTGGTTTTTTTATTTTCCTCTGAGATGTAACACTATGCCACTTTGAATGTGTGTAGTAACCAACATTGTAGCAATCATATAGGCAGAACACCATAATGAGAAAACGTAGGTGTGGTCTGTGTTCCTCTCAAGAAACAGTTAAATGAAAGTGTAGTTTAGTTCGTCTGTACTTGCCAGTTTTCAGAGATGAAAGGCAACAGAAGTCTGAATGTGGTCCTTTGGGATGAAACCCTGGTTCCACTGAAGGTGGTTGAAGTTTATGAATTGACCTAACCAGGGGCCTGATTTTGACTTCTACTTTATATGTGTCCAGGAAGAGTAAGGTGAAGAGTAAAAAAGTAGTTTCAGTCTAATCTGTGCCATCAGAAAGTGTACTGTATTTTCTGCAGCTGGAATAAACCACAAATAGAAAGTGTGAAAGGACTAATCAGTAGGATAAGTTAATGAATGTGGCATGTGTCATAGCAGCACAATGTGATGATATAATTTACATGAATATATGGTATGAACAAAGGCCACAGAGAGCCCTTTTCAATTACTCCTTCAGCTATATCGTAAGGAAATACCTAAGAATAGAGAAAATGTCTTTGCAGGGCTTTACTGAAGCCTCTTCAGTATTCACATGAAATGTATGGCAAATGAGTTGGCCAGCAGTATTCAATGTTGATAATGAGAAAATTGAATCAAAATTAAAAGTTCGTTAAACACAATTGTACATTTGCAATGACTTAATATATCTATTTTATATATACACACACATATATACACATGTATATACATATGTATACATATACATACATATATACACACACGTACCCCTCAAAAAAAAAAAAAAAAAAAAATCCAAAAACCCCTTACAGTGCCAAAGCTACCTCTGTACACCAAAGCATGCTGTTAAGTTTTGTTGGCATGGTAAAACACCTTGTGGAAGAACTGAAAGTTAAATTGCTTACTTGTTTATTCTTAACCTCACATTTGTTTAAGCAGGGTGGCCTTAATCTGAAGGAAATATGATTTTCTTTAATCTTCAGCTTTTTGAAAGCAAGACAATTGTTTCGAGCTTACACATTTGCTTTAACAGATGAAAATGCAGACTGAGTCAACGAAGAAGGTAAGGGGAAAGAAATTTATTATTATTCTTTCAAGTGAGTGATGTGAATATTGCAGGGACAGTACATTTCAGTATGGTGTTTCCCCCTGTTACAGGCCATTACGTTGTCAAAATGTGACGCTGACTTGTATTAAGCTAATCATCCAGTGCAACTTGCCCGTCCTTTTCTGCAGGATGTTTTTTTGGCTTGTCATTTCCCATTTGGTGTGAAAGTTTTAAAAACACAGGCACTGTTTATCTTCAAGAAAGGACTGAGCAGGACATTAACTGTCTCAAAATACCAACACAGCTACTGCAAAGTTATAAAGAAAAATCTGTTATTTCCATTTATGACAGAACAAGAAATATTGAGCTAAACTGAAGCACCTACAATTCAGTTCAGAGGTCAGAAAATTTAACAGACACTCATGAGGCACCACAACATGTTACCTGATGAGTTTATGGAGTCTCTGACTACACATTTAACATGGTCTGTCAGGAATACAATAGCTAAGGCTGATCCTGCATTGGAGAGCCACTAGGTTATCTTTCCAGCTCCATTCTGGTACTATGTATGGAAGTAATGTTGCTATTATATACCATGGTCTAAAGATGAACAGAGTGCTTCAGTGGTGCTCAAATCCAAAATGAAGCATACCTATAGTGTGCAGCAAACAACAAAATGCCTATTTACTTGTACTTTTGGCTCATTTCATATTAACACCACAGGAGAATGAGGTAGAGAAAGAGAATTGCTAAAGGAAACATTTAGCTTTAGATATATAATACCAGCAAAAATAGATGCATAATAAAATACATTGATAAAACCAATATGTTTTGACAATTTGACAATAAGTAGTGTATTATTTTCTGTGTATTTAAAATTATTCCTTTAATAATTTTTACACATAATTCATGAGGTAAAATTTGTTTGTGAGCATTTTTCTAGTATTCAAAACTCGAGAGCTTCTGGCTTGCTTTGGTGAGGTACATAGGTCATGTACTTTCTTTTGTTTTGAATTAGCTTAACTCTAAGAATCAGGAAAATTTTCATGCCATTCATGGCAATTTTCATGCAATTTTCAGCATAATCTTCATGCCAAAGCCAAGATTTGTTCTTGTCAATGATTTTTTCATTTATGTGTAAAATTACCTGTCCTTTACTACCACTGCTGTGAACTTGAGCATATGGGCAAAGGCTAACAATAAAGGAAATTTCGCATTTATTTCAGTAAAAGTTCTTAGGAAAACTTTCTCATATATCTTTAGGTGCTTAAATAAGCCTGTAAGATTTTTTTTTTCCTAAACTTTGCTGCACTTGAAACAATTGAACTTAGCTTTCAGTTAGAAGAAAATGACTTTATTGCCTTATATGAGAGAGTTTTTATTTTAATTGGGGTTTTTGGCTTGTACAATAAAAATTGTGTTAATAGTATTTACAAAACACTGTCCACATGATTTTGTAAGGATTAGTACTCTTTCGAAAGTAATGAATTTAAACAGAGCTATATTTACATCTGCTTTTCTAAATATTTATACCATATTTATCATCTCATTCACTGAGTGCTTGCAAATAGATCTGCCAAGCAACAAACATCAGAAATGATAGATGAGACACCTTTTAAGATCTAACCAACAGACATGAGTTAAGTGATGCTACTGATTAAATTAAAAAAAAAAACCAACAAAAATAAAAAAAAAAACAAACCCAGAAGGCATAGCAGTAGTAAGGATCATATAACAACCAGAGGAATGGATAGAGTATAACTAATTTCTCTTTCTCCCATTAGAGGTGTAAAACTATTAACTCATTTACACAGATGATCGTCTTGAACAAATACTAATTTCTGGTCATGATCTTCTCAGATATTACTTCAAAACTGCTAGAAAACATGATGATTTGAAACAAAATTAAGTCAGCATTTCAGTATGGGCTAACCTGCTTTTAGAAGTTTTTTTATTACCAGCAAGGAGAGGTTCATTTTCATGTGTCATGTTTTCCTGAAAAATGACAAAACAGAAGAGAAAATGGCAAAGTAAGCATAGGTTTATACTGAGAAACTAAAATAAAACAAACTGTCTCTGCTGCTTCTTCCTCCTCACGCTGTTCCCTTGCTCCACGTGGGGTCCCACCCATGGGAGATGGTCCCTCACGAACTGCTCCGACATGGGTCCTTTCTACAGGGTACAGTCCACCTGCTCCGGCCTGGGGTCCTCCCCGGGCTGCAGGCGGATATCTGCTCCACCATGGACCTCCATGGGCTGCGGGGGGACAGCCTGCCTCACCATGGTCTTCCCCACGGGCTGCAGGGGAATCTCTGCTCTGGCACCTGGAGCACCTCCTCCCCCTCCTGCTTCACAGACCTTGGGGTCTGCAGGGCTGTTTCTCAGTTTTCTCACTCCTCTCTCTCACAGCTGCCATGCAGTGTTTTTTGCCCTTTCTTAAATATGTTTTCAGAGGGGCACCACCAACTTGTTTAAGGGGCTCACCCGTGCCCTGCGGTGGGTCGGTTGGAGCCGGCCGGAACCGGTCGTGTCCAGCACGGGGCAGCTCCGGCCTCTCCTCACAGAAGCCTCCCCCACAGCCCCCGCTGCCACCGCCTGGGCACCCACACCTGGTAAGTACACCTGAATTCACAAAGGCTAACGTCTGTAGTCTAGGCTAAAATGCCACCGCCTACAAGAATATCCTCCCTAGGAAGGAATGAGTGTGCGTCCCACTAACCTTAAGCTCTGAAATGACAAATCCCCAGCTGCTTTTGGTGACCATACGTTGGACAGATAAACATACAGGTATGTTTATTCGTACAGTTTATTCTTGTGTAATTCCCTGTTTTCATTGGGGTTGCTTAAATATTTAATGTTAAAATATGTTTATTATTTCACGGTGGGACCTTCATTTTTTCATCTGTTGCTCAAGACCATATAATGCCATGGAGAGGTGAGAGGGCTGCCATGCTTCCTCACCAGTGTGGTTTTCTTTAGCACTTGCAGACTGCTAGTTTGTTCCCTGGTCAAATCTTAGCTAGGTGCTAAAATATCTTGCCTACCAGCCTGGCTGAGTGTAGTGCCTCTTGAGAAATGAGAGGATGTGGAGTCCTTTTCCAACACCTGAGGTTATTCTGTTCCCATTGAATTGGGATTATACTTAGTATTCTATTGTTTCATTATAATTTTATACTGAATAGCTTACAGGTTCAGCACAGTATTACCAGGACATGCTGAAAACTAGTGTTTCCAATTCATAATTAGAGGAGAATGTGAACTACAGTAAGAGATTTGAATAAATTATTTGGAAGGTGCTGCATTGCAATGTCTGTGAAATCACTTTCAGACTCTTTAAAAGCAGGTTTTTCACTGAGTTTCTGTTTGGATTTCATGCAAAGCATGTTCATTTATCTACAAATGAATCCTAATGAGGAGCCTTTCAGGTTTTGTGATGTGCAAAAGATTTCTGCAGACACTGAAGCCCCTCACATATAAATCCTTTCTTACCTTGTTTCAGTGGTGGCTCCTCTGATACCAGAAATGAATTTTTCACATCTGACTCCTCAAAGCAGTTGCTAGCTTAGTAATAACGTTTCAGCACCTGCAAATGCCTTATTAGAAACACTTTCATGATTCCCCCGCACCCTTGCACCAAGACTCACTTGCTGCAAAAATCTTCAGGATTTTCTCTGCAGTCAATTTTACACTATGTAACCCAATCTATCTAGAATATTCCCATTTCTATAATGATATATAGCCCTGGATTTTCTGTAAGTTTTAAAATATCTATAGGGGTCAAAATAAAATTATATTATTTGTATGGTAAGAAATTATATTCTCAAGTGTATTTAACAAGCAGCACCATTTCTTTCAATAGGATTGAACGTATTTATTTTGACTCGTGTTATATTTGCGCCTACTTTTGCACTTTTGAAAAGGTTGTTCATATTTTATTTAATGGTGCTATGGCAATGTAGGAATTCAGTGAATAGGAAGAGAGACACGACTATTATTTCTATAGATTTAATTGATACTATAAATCAAGTTTAACTTTTTATTAGTTTATATCAGACTTATTTCCATCATAGTCCAAGTATTTGCATGATTCTTGACATATTTTTCATATGTTTGATGCCATCTTGAGAAATTTGACTCGTGTGTTTCATTAAATGCAAGAAAACTAAAGCCTATTGGCTTCCACTGGGTACGGAAACAAACAGAAATGGAAAACAAAAACCCCAAAAACACATTCATAAATGTCGTTCCTTTCCCCTACAGACATACACAATCAATCTAGGTGCTAAAATTCTGTAATACAAATCCTAGTGTAGATATGTAATTCCTGCTAAAACAAGTTTCATTGTGTAAACAGAGTAACTGTCTCAAAATAGAATTTCATGGACTGGTTAACTAAATTGGAAAAAAAAGACAAAAAATATTGTGTGAGGTACAGATCAAAAATGTTTTGTTGTATGCAGTTTAGGTAGTACAAAAACATTTTCTCTGTATCTGCCAAATCAAATACTTTACTGAAGGTATTTGAATTTTAAATGGAATTCTATCATTAACAAAGCAGAGAAACCTAGTAGCCCTGAAATAAGATATCTGCCATCTTACTTAATCGAAATTGTTTGTGCAAAGAGAGTAGGTATGTAATTTGTGTGATTCAAAACCCAGGAAGTCCACTTTCCTTTTAAAAGATTTCTTCTAATATATTAATATTTCTGTATTGAATTATATTTACCTCTGTACACTTGTTGTTGTTGAAGTCATTTACTTTAAGGTAGAAAGTTCGACTCCCTCTAGGGTGAAGAGCAATTCAGATTATCCTCTTTTCAGGCAAAAATTACCAGCAAATAAAACTATTTGTATCACCACTCTTCCGGACCTGAATTGAGGTACCTTTGTGCTGCTTTCATATGGTGCTGAAGCTATACACAGCATTAGGATTTTGGATGAACAGCTGTTTCTAACATTTCCAGTTTGGCTAGCAAGAAGTACTTTTATCAGTGTATAGGTCACTTCAGATTATATTTGTGGTGTCCAAGCTTATGCTGAATATTGCTATAGCAAGGATCATTCCCCATTGTCATGGATGAGTGTTTAGATTACTTAAAGAATTTGTAAAAGTGCGACTTAACAGAGTTTGGCGAGGTTCACTCTATTACTTACTACAAGGGAGAAACATACAAAGGAAAATCAAGTTACAATTGATTTTCCATGATTTGCACAGGTATCGGAGATGCAAAAAGTTAAGGGAGATCCTCCTGTTGAGCCACGAGGTTCAGAATGGACCCCTTTGCTTTCTGAACTCCTAATGGAGCTTAGGTGCAGCTAGATCCAAACATAGTCTCAGACCTGGTCAATTGTTTATATCTAAGAGAGTCAAAGGGTAAGGAAAACCTCCCATTGAGTTGTGAGGTTCAGAATGAACCCCCTTGCTTTCTAAACTTCTCAGAGAGGAGTCTAGGTGCAGCTGGATCCAGACATAGTCTCAGACTTGGTCAACAGTTTATGTCTAAAAGATTATATGTGCACAATCAATACTTTATATCACTTAGTTAGGATTTCAAAGTTTAGTATGCTATTAATTACCTTCTGTCCAGGTGTCCAGTGTTAGTTTGCTCTGAAATTTGAGCCCTAGGTTTCCCCAAACAGCTTCAGGCATCGAATCTTACAAAAGTAAACAATTTAATAGATTGGTACAGCAGCAAGATTGGCTTGAGTTGGGTGCCTCTGGGGAGGGACCGACCCAAACAAAGAAATCCCTGGGCAATTATACCCTTACAGACTATTCACCTGCCCCTCACACACTCTTCACACTCTCTTCACGTGCCTTCCACAAGCCCTTTGGTCCAATAGTGATTCTGGTTTGAGACCTTCTGACCACTTATTGGATTCCTTCACTGTCTCCACACAGGCCGTTGTCTTGTCAAGTTCCAGCTGCTGTTGATGGTTGTAGCCTTGAAACCTCCATATTTTCTGATTTACACTGATTCTGGAGGCCTCTGTTTTGACGAAGTAAGTACATGCTCAGTAAAAGTTCAGCAAATCTAGCTACTCATGCAAAGTAAAGCTAAGCAAACAGCATACTAAATCACACAACATTATAACTCTAAATGATACTTATTTAAAATAAATGACTAATATCTCTTAACATTGAGAGGCATCCCTGCTCAAGGGGAGAGTTGCCTGGTGTGCAGTCCAGTTGCTGTCCAGGGAGAACTCAAATTGGGCTCATCCAACAATCTGTCGTTGGTAAAGGATCTCGCTGCTTTGAGAAGCAACCTTGAGAGGCATCCCACCTCAAGGGGAGATCACCGCCATACAGCCATGCTGCCTAGCAGGGAGAGCTCAAAGAAGGCTCACTTAGGCTGTCTTATTTATTGGATAAAGGGGTTGGCTCGTAGTCAAATTGCATACAATGGGAGAGGTATGCAAGAGACTCCTTGTACCCACAACTTTCTTTGTTCTCACTGTGTTGATCTGCTCCTTTGTGGATTTCCTAGAGGAGTTCTGGGCCCGGCTATGGCTCAGGCCTTTACCTCCTTTGGAGCCTGTACCAAACTACTGCTGGTCTGGTGAAGGGGGGGTTGAGTGTGTCCGTCACCCATCTCTGAAGCCCAGGTGCAGCCACTGTCTTGTAGCTTCATTACATTTCCCTGTCAGAAGGAGACCTGGGAATGGTTATGCTACTTGCTTCTCTACTTCTGTACAAAAAGCCTTCTAAGAACAGGAGCAGTCATGTGCTCTATAGAAGTGGTAGTCTGCATGATCTGTAAACTGCTGTGTTGAAGTGCTCATCGGAAGACGAGATAGAGGCAGCCTAACTCTCCCTGGGCACTGCAGATTGCCCTTATGCATCTCAGGGTTTTAATCCCAGAGCCCTCCTAGAGCTGGACTGCTGGTAATACATTGTGCTGACTAATTTTTTGGCATTTATGTTATTTCATGCATCTATTTCTCTGCCACTTGACTGTATCGCAGATTACAGCAGAGTTAGGATTCCTACCTGAATTTTTAAGAATAAGAACTCTAAACTACAAATATCCATTTTGTATGTGTTATTTGGGGGGGTTGGGGGGTGTCCTTTAAAAAAAAAGCCAAAAAACAAAAACCGAAACCCCAAAAAATCCTCCCATTGCGTATACCTCTACAGATAGCCTTGTTCATCCAAAACTGAATGATAAATCTCTGAGCCTGCTGCTTGGTAGATTTGAGTTTACTGTTAAGTAAAGAAGCCACTTCTTAATAGATGCTTTTTTAGTCAAGGTGAGGGAGAGCTCAGCACTGGTAGAGGAGAATCTTTGCACAAAAAATAATAACTTTTTGAGGAATTTATTACCCACCAATTCTAAAATCAAGTTACTGTTCATACATGGTATTTTAGCTTACAGACTGAAAAATTACATAGCCAGTAGAGAAAAAAATACTAATAATTGGCAAGTTTATGTGCTGAAGAAAAGTTACAGAGGTATAGAAGTAGTCAAATTATTTCCAAGGTGACGAGTCCTATCAATTTTAATTAAATAATAAATGATATAATAAGCTGTGAAAAACAGCCTAGTCATCCCATTGTGTACATTTTACACTTTAAATAGGCCCCGTAACATAGTAGTTTCTGCAGCTTTGAGAAGATCATTACTGAGTATAGTAAGATGATTTAAATATTGATCTGATCTGCTACTTAGCTGAGTGCACAGCACCTGACAAAGCTTTCAAAGCTGAACTGCTCTTTTTGACTAGGTGACAGGAGAAGAGATAACAGAACATTAATATCTTCAGCTCAGCTCTTCAGCTTCTGCAGTAATGACACTGAGTATCTGTCAGTTAGTTGTGTTTGTTTTCTACAAGACCTTAACTCTGACTGGATTAACGTGGGTTTTTTTTTTTTTAAGTGGCACAGGAGAAAGAGAAGGCAAAAACACTTTTTTATCTATGAGAACTAGTAGGATAAAGTGAGGTAAGCATTAGGTCTTAGAGATAGAAGCATACAGCTTCATTTTTGCTCTTGTTTTTCTGTCAAACAATAAAAAAAAAATTCCTCCAATCTTTCCTACTCTGATTAATATAAAGAATTTATATGAATAGTTTGCAAATACACTAGAGGGGGTTGCATTTTAGAAGTGGCGTGCATGCATGTCAAGGACTTGGAGATCTAAGTTCTAAGGTGACTAAATGTAAAATACAAATTGTTCATTGTAGAATAAGCTGTGAATACAGCAACACTGCGAATAGTAAAGGGAAAGTATAGAAACATAAAGGATTTCTGCAAGCCTTACAAGCTAAGGACTTCTTTTTAATCTTTGAGAATATTTTGTATTGCTGGAGTGTTTGTTCTCTAGGAGCCTCTGCTTGATGAATTGACTCAGCACATCCCAACTATCACCCTTCTTTTTTCTACATGCTCAATCCTAATAGATTTGCATTAGTAACTGCAGATTTTTTGGTGTTAGTTGTGCTTGGAAAGGGCAATTTAGGAGAGGATCACATTCCAGAGCATGGCCTATGGCATATGGTAATTGGGTAATAAAGCATGGGTCTGTCAGTAGGAATATAAATACCGTCAGATGTAATTGCCATTCCCAGTTCTTGTAGTCCTTCAGTAAGCCTGCGGAAGTGGAGCAGCTAATATGCTTCAGAAAAAGCTTCTTTTTTAATGTACATCATTATTTTTCTACATTTTGTAGTGCTTAATTGGGGACTGTTATGTGGTTCCTTAAAGTATCCCCTGGTCCTGTGGAAGGATAGAAGTAAGATGGCTGTTTTTATTTAGGTCTAAATGTCACAGTTTCTCATAGCCGATATTTTATATGCTGGATATACATCTACACAGCCATTCACATATGAGCCTCTCCTCCAATGATCAGGTGTGAGTCCTAACATACAAACCATGCTTCATAGTGGAACCCTTAAACAAATAACTTAGTAGACATTAAATAAAAATTCCATGAGTCAATAATAACGCGTCAGCAACAACAATTGATTAAAAAATAACAATTCCATGAACTCAACAATTCCAAACTAGCAAACCCCAGCTTCTTAGCAATTTGTATCTTCTGTACTTCCCACACTCCCAACATGATATAGCCAGCTCTCTCCAGGTCCACAATATATTTAATCTTCCTCATTGATTCCCTCTGGTAATATTTCTGGATCCTGCTCATGTTCTTTGACCCACCTCACTGAATCACCAGTCACTTGCTGCTCCTTACAGGGCAAAGAACAGGAGCTTTTCTACACCATTGGGAAGAGGATGATGTGCAGCTGGATGTCATGTGGCCATGTGAGTGAGCAGCTGGGCTGTGCTCAGGTATGTGGATCCTCTAGTTTGGATAAAGTCTTTGAGACTCCTTTGTCAAACAGAGTCAGACCTGGAAAACAAGATCCAAAATGTGTGAAGACAAGAGGGAAAGAAAAGAAAGAGTGATATCCCAAGAACTTAATCTCCTGAGGAAACAAGGTTAAACCATAGACCGCACATCACCTTTGTATTAGATTTACTTGATGTTCTATAAGATTTCTTTTCAAGAAACTGGTCAAAAATGAAAAGTAGGGCTGAAAAGTTTCTGTATGAGAGCACTTTCAAAGACTATCTCTTAAACGTTGATGAAGAGAAACCAAGAGACTGCACAGAAAATTCACACTGTGAAATTCTACATCAACAGACTATTTTCAGAAGAAGAGAAATGTCTCAGTGTACTCTCAATTCAGAATATGATCTCCTTTTCATAAGCACTATCAGGTTTCCCCATAATGCCTATTTCAGGCTTTTTCTGAAGAATATCACAAGGCACATAACCAAGAAAAACATTTATACATAATAAATTACCTGATAAGGTATCCCTTTGGGGTAGTGACCAAAGGGGAATCATCAGATGATACTGTAAGTAGCAAACTTAGTAAATAGTACAGTAAGTAGAAAATTTAACTTTTACTATTGCCAGGTATTTTAATACTATTTTAGGGGAGAAATAAACAAGACCCTGATGTTCATATTTACAACACTAGAGAATGTCCTCTATATCTCCACAACACTAGGTGATGCCCATTTAAAATTTGCTTAGTCTATATAGTAGAAAGTCATTTACCAGTATCAACTTGGTTTCAATAATAGATATTAAAAACACAAACACAATAGCATTTTATATTGTATGAAACTGTTCCTATCTGATCAATAATGTATTCCTTCTTAATTATTCAATATTATTTAGTGAAATTTTTATGCCTACTGGAATATTAATATGATATAACAACTGTAAATACTCCCATTTTAATTAAAATACTTTAGCAAAAGTTGGGTGAGAAAGTTTTGATGCATTGATAGTCATGGCAAAGCAAAGTAATCCACTGAAGTGCAAAATAAAGACAAGGAATTATAAAACTCCTAAGGAATTGCAGGAAAATTATCTTTATAAATCATATAGTTTATTTTTTGCTTTCAAACTCTATTGTATATACAAATGATATAACTAAAACATTCTAAAATAATCTGTTTTTCTATTTATTTTTCATGTGCTGCGTATAACTTTTCTAACTCTGGGAGCTTTTAGGAATAGAAGATCCTCCTATTTAGTGCTAGAGAATGGATATGTTTCATGTAAGAGTGGTGGCATCACTGAGCAGACAACCTTCACAGTATGGAGGTGCTACACACCTGTTGTAGGCTTCAGGGTGTGGCTGCAGTCCTGGATTCACTGATCTTGATAACAAAAGATCTCTGAGGGGATCTCATTGCAGGGCTGTGCAGGGAGGGGATCTCATTGTATGTCCCCTCTACTATAGGTGGCTGACTATGATACCTAGGCAAACATGGAGCAAGGAAAGGAGAAAAGAAATGGCAAAGAAATTCTCCAGAAGGAGCCATGAAAATGTTTGCAGAACTTTTTAAAATTTCACTTCATGATAACATCGTTGTGTACTTACTTGGCAATAAAAAAAAAAGGAAAAACAAAACAACCTCTTTCTCTCCCCAAAAACTAACTAAATAACACTGCAGCGTGAGAGATAAGGGAAGTTTACAAGATAGAGACCTGAGATATTTTATGAATACTGTTAAATGTGTGAACTTGTACTGTCCTTGGAGTAATAATCTCAGACAAATTGGAAATTTATTTGGTCAAGTGATGCTTTCAATAAGGTATAAAGCTAACTAAAGCATACTGAATCTGTACCTCCCAGTACTGGGGCTGCCTCTGAGGACTACCTCAGGTAGTTCCGCATCACATCATATCATCCCACATTGACTTTAGCTCTGTGTGGGGCTGTTCTCAGGGTTAGTGCATATGCCTAAGTTACTTTGCTCAATGAGACCTACAGCAATATGAAAATATGAAAAGAGAAGGAAGAGATAAATTCATTAAAGGAGATAACAATCACAGAAACAAAAGCAAGGGGAAAAAAAATGGATTGTTCTATATTTCCCCTTTCACTATTTGAATATGTTGCTGTTCCATTGCTATGAATGGCCCTTTTCACTATAGCAGCACCTTATCTTCACAGCTTCATGTTTCAAACTGTCAAAATGTAATAGGCCTTACTAAACTGCTACTGGTGGATAAGAGATGATGCTTAAAAAACAGAACAAAATAAAGCAAACAGAAAATGGATATTTCTTTCTCACAGACACAATGTTAGGAGTAAAGGCAAAAGCCAAACCAACTTAAAATAGCAGAGGGTATGAACAATGCTGTAAACTGTTCAGAGATATCCTAAGTAAAGCAGGATGAACTATCCCAAGCATGGGATACCCTCTGTCAGGCTGCATACCTTGCATACGACCACACTTAGACAGGGGTTTGTTTGCTGATTCAGATCTGTCCTTAATTTGTTACAACATTTCATACAATGTCTTTCTAATTTTTACCCTGGATATCTTTTTGTTCTTCAAGATATGCATAAAACTGAAGTATTGGAAAAACATAAAAAGCTATGAGAAGATGGCTGTACAGGACACCAGCCTACTAAGTCAGACCAATGGTCTGTCTAGCCTGCCTCTTGCAGTGGCAAAAAAAGTGATGTTATTTAAAGAACAAAGACAGTACCCACAGTCATCCCCAGGGGACATCCTTCTGGCTCTTCTCTATCCCAGACAGAAACTATTAAGTCTTAACCCCTTGTTTCCTATTTTTTAGCCAGCTTTCAACTCATAAAATGACCCTTCTTACATTCAAAGACTATGAGCATGGCAGCTTTGTTCCTGTCAAAGCTTTTAGTGTGGAATCTTCTCAAATGCTTCTGAAAAATCCAAATACTTTATGTCTACTGAATCCTCTTTATCCATGCATGTATTTATATGCTCATAAAATGCTGGGAGGTTAGTGATACAGTGTTGTCCTTTACAAAATCCATACTGATTCTAGAACTTTTCTTCATTATAGATTCTTCCCTTTTACCAGAGATGGCAGTCAGATTCACCAGTTTATAGTTTCCAGAAACCCCATCCAGATCTTGAGACAGGAAAAATTGCTGCAAACCATTCCTTTTCATTTATTTTTTTATTTTTCAGGAAAGATTTAACAATATTTAAGGGTTTTCTTCAGTGTTTCCATGTATTGCATAGAAGCCTCTCTAAGCACCCCTACATCTGAGGTGAGAAGGGGAAACAAGGAGATGGAGAAAGGGGGGAAAAAAAATATCTCTAATACCCTCTGAACATTCCCCCATTTTTAATACAGTGCTTATGGAAAAACTAAAAGTGACATCTCTAGTGCAAGAGCAGTGGACCTGCTGTGTTTGTTGTCATTAAGGTTTAAATTCATAAATACTATAATTATAGTTAGCAGTAAGCGATATGAGCAGGAAGCATATCCACTTGCTCAAATCCTGCAGTGTTTGCCTATGTGGGAAACCCTGAGAATTCTAATTTAAGGCTTTGAGTCACCTCTAAGATAGGGAAGTAGAGTTGTTTGTTATAAAGGGAGGCACAATACTGTAATTACTTTTTATGCCGGTGTCAGCATCTTTAATAAGTATCTGCACTCTCCTCAGCATGTGTACTAAACCTTGATGCAGTCAGTGTAGAATAAAATTGGCACTTCTTTGTCCTGCTTTGTCCTTCCTGTTAAAGTTGTACAGCTAAAACTGAGATAAAGATGCTATTTTCTAACTAATGAATAGAAAATATGCTTATTTTATTTATTTGTGGCATTACTGCATACTTAACACAAGATCCATCAGGAACAGATTTTGGGTTTTTGTAGAGTGCTTATCTAATAGTCCCGCACAGTAGGGGAAATATAACCTTGGGCCTAATGTTTCTTTTCTGTTCTTCCGATACTTGGTAAAATCCTGCCTGTTCTATAGGTGTTGACCTCCTTTTTCCTTTCAAACTATATAAATGAATAACATAATAAGTTAAACTCAGAATAACTACTCCTCTCTTCAATCTCAGAATTTGTTGCTTCTGTTTCAACCTGTAGAATCACTTATGTGGCCCTAATCTTGTCTCCTTGTTCCTGTTTCCCCTTTTCATTTAACCCTCTCAGAAAAATCTCATCTTTTAAGCCTTGCTTTCTCTTGGGTCTTAGGCTGTCACAACTCAAGCAGCATTACAACCTCAATAGCCATGGTAGTTAGATGGCAAAACCAGTAGCAGTTCATTTGAAGGAGTTTCTGAATAAGTGATCAGATACATTCACACTGTGATGATTTGGTTTCTCCTTTTCTGAGTACAGGACATAGGTCATCCTCAACTTTCCACCTGCAGTGAAACATACATTTTAGAAAATAGTCAGTCTTGATTTTTAAATTGCCAACAGAAACCTATGTAACCTCTGCTAATTACTTCCCCTCACAGTTAAAAATGTGTATGTGATTAAAAGGCTGAGTTTGTCTAACATCAGTTGCCAGCCATAGGGTCTTGTTATACTGCCAGCTGCCAGGCTGAAAGCCCATTATCAATACCATTATCAATTTAATTGATCTTTTGCTGCTGCTTCACGATTAATCTCTTAACTGGCATTTCTAACTATGCTGTAAAGTCATGTGAAACTTTACTCACTGCAACCAGTCATTTGGGGCATGACTGTCCCCCAACATTTACTTGGAAAACTGGATGTGCAAAAAGTGCAACTAGAATGAGGATGGTCTGCTAGTGAGTAACTCCAACATTGTTCATGCTTTGCACAAGTGTAAACGACTAAGTGAAGTACATGCAGTGGCAAATCAGATCCACTGAAATTTTTTTGTCTAGATGCTGGAAAGCATGAATTTAAATTCTGAACAGCTGTTGTCTTTGACCATATTCCTACCCCCTTTTTATTTGCTATTTACAAATATTCATGTGAACATATTATTGTTCCCAAGGATGTTTGGGGAATAGCTACTCTACATATAGACATGTATTTGCATGCAAATAAGTATTTCTGCAATGAAAAGATTTTTCAGTTTTGTATTTTTCCATTTTAAAGCACTTCAACCAACTAGTCAGGGAACAGAAATTAACTCTAACTATTAGATGACCATTGACATGCCCTGAATAGAGAGTAAAAAACTGAAGCAACAAAATCTTTCAGAATTTTTTGGCTGTCAAGTAGGTCTAAATAATAAGCATCTTCACAGAAATAAATCTTTGTTTACTGAACAGAACTCACTACAGGACTTGTTTGAATAATTTCCTCAGTTTTTCCAAAAGACAAAATTATTTTAATCCACTTCTGATACTGGAAGAATGCTACTAACCATCAAAAATTGGTCTTTAGAACAGTCTTGTCTTTCAAATTTTGGTGCTTGCTTGCTTTCTGTGCTCCCGCAGTGTACAATCTTATCTCTTTAGGTCATTGCTTTCATTCACTGAGGTGCTGGAAGTAGAACACGTAATACTGCTTGGATAGATAAAACACATTCTCAGTACCTCTGTTAAAATATTAGGACTGCTGGTCAGGAGTGCTCAGACTTGTTCAGGAATTTTCAGTTCACAGATGAAAGTACAAACTATTTGATATTGGTGCACACGGTGACATCTTTGATGGATACAATAAAGTCTTTCTGCTACGCTTGTGAGTAGCTGCAGGACTATATTTGCAGCTCAGTGACTGAATGTGCAAATCTGTTTCTCTTTCTATTTACAGCATGAAAAGTGGTGTAATATTTGTTTCTGTTTTAAGAAGTCAATGGTCTGATAAACATCTCTTTCCTTTCAAGTGGGAACAAAGAGAGCAGAAGATGTTCCCTAAATATCTATTTTAGAGAAACCTAAATTGCATCTGATTAGCTTTTTATCAAATTAAATAGGAGGCCATACTTTGTGAAGTAGACAAGTTTATAGCCTTGTAAAATGTGGGGATGAGATATTTCTCTAATTTGCCCTTTAGCTCTTCTTTCGTGGAAATCTATTTTTCACTGCCTGGAGATTTTAAATATTTCCCAGATCTATTTTAGAAACCGGACAGACCTCATTGTCTTCCTCTTGAATTTTCTACTCTGAAACTAGCTGTGGTCATGAACAAATGTACTTTGTATGCTCTTGGCACTGCCAGTAACAGCTTCAAACCAGAAATTAATTTTTAAACACCAGGCTTCTGTGACCACTGCACTGCTATTAAGCTCTCTGGCACAGTCTTTAGTTTTACTCAGTCACAGTTGATGATAGCTTTTTTTTTTCTTTTCTTTTTTTTTAAGCTCTATTTTATGGTGCATGCTACCTTTTCCCCCAAATTAATATTTAACTCAAAGTATATTGGAAAATAAAAAAACAGGCATATTAAAGGTGCATATGCCTGGTCAAGTCAGAGATTTCACTTTATCTGCAAATAATAGAATTTCAGTTTGCCTCAGCTGTTTACACCTTGGTGGAAAAACACTATAGCGACAATTTTCTGTTCCTTTCAGTGTCTGTCGTGCTGTAAAAAAGCCTACAAAAGAGGCAAGCCCAGCAATCTGAAACCTTTTAAAAGAAATACTTGAAAAGGCAAAGCCAGCTGTCTCTCCCAAAGTTAGCCCCTTGGCTGTCTGAAAGAGAATGAGCTGGAACATCCATTGCCAGCCTGGCCATTCTAGTCACCTTCTAAAATGACCCTTGGGGTCACAACTATCTCAATTGACATAAAAATATAAGTGAAGATCTCTGATATGTAGCAGAAGAGGGATGAAGCTGATGAAGCTCAGAAGGGAATTGGCATACACTTCTAATGTACACCTTTCCATCCCTCTAGGACCAGTGCTGAATAGGGTTCAGAATACCTGAGAATCAAGATTAAAATTTGGTTTGCATCTTAAACTCATCATGTCTGAAAGAAAAAGAATCTAACACTTCCCTTATCATTCCAGAGGGCAAAAGCCTAATGCTTATAGCAAGCAAAGTAATCATGCAAATAATTCTGGTTTTTTACTCTTTTTGTAAAGTGTGGTATTATTATTTCAGCTGCTACAAATTATACCACTAGACTGAATGAACATGATGTAACTGGAGATTTAAATACGAACCTGGGGTAATTAAACTGCATGTTTATGTGGAAAGAGCAGGTGCTATCAGTAACATATTGAACTTCCTTAAATCAGTGTTCCACAAACTTTGTGGTAACATAGCCTAACAAGGACTGTGCTGTTACTAAAAATATTCATCTCTCCCAGCCTTCTTGATTTTAACTTTTCAAATCTCCTGTGGGTGCAAGGGTGTTCTCTGTAAGTCATGGCTTGCTTTGAAAGTCTAAATTACAATGCTTATTTATATTTTGTGTAAATATGCAGAAAAAAGCTCCTTGTAGCTTGGAATACTAAGGGATGAATGAAATTCTGTTGCTGCTGAAATCAACAACTGTCCTGCTTCTGAGAGTAGTCTGGGTCAGATTTCATACTTGTCAATGAAAACAGAAGTTGCTTTCTTTGACTTCACAAGATTCCAAAAATTAACAAAAATCCTCTCTGCTTTGATTTTGGGGTTCCAGGGCATTTACCTTGTTTAGCATAAGTTTGGATGGGATCATTATTTTCAGAAAATAAACAAAACTGGAATCTGTAAGTGAAAATACAGAGCATACAAAATAACCTTTAAGGAATTTTTGGAGGTGCTGTTATGGGAGCGCAAATATTTCTATTTTGTTGTCTTCCTTCTGAATACTGGCCTTTAATGGCAGCAAATATTTTGCTACTAGTAAAGCAAGGTAATTCCTATATGTTATTATTGTTTCTTCTGGAGAGTAAGTAAACAACAGCATGACACTGTAGCAGCTGTGATATGCTCTAGATATTTCATATATATTCTAATTATTCTATAAGGACTTTTTTTTTTTTTAATACCAGTATACCAGGTAAAATATTCATCTGGTATGATATTAAAATAAAGAGGTATCTTAGTTCTTTACTTCTGTACTGTCAGATGACCCTTCATTTTGTATATTTAAATTTCTTGTCCTTCCATAATGTAAGTTTTTTTAATATGTAACAACAACTTTCAAGAAGATTTTGCCTTTATGTTGCTGATATAGACTGTCAGATTAATTTTTTTGTAAGGAATTTATATGAAATTTGTATACTTATATATAGTAATAACAAAACTAGAAAAGTGTCATTGACCTTATGGTATTGTATTGATACTACTTTTAATGCTAAAGCAGGTTCCAGAGTTTTTGAGGCCAGCTTTTATCGTCTTGAATATTTTATTCCAACACCAACACTGAAGGAAGGTTTAGTTTGCACACATCAATGGTTTTAATGCAGCAACCTTTTCAACTGGGTCTAAGACATAAAAATTCTTTAGCTTGCTTGGGAGGCTTATTCAACACTGTGAACTTGAGCTCAGCTGAATCACAATGTGACAATGCAAAGCAGCCTACAGAAAACTAAATTAAAAATATAAATAAAAAATTCAGAGCTGAAGCAATCGTGGAAAGTTTGCCCTATGTAGAAAAAGAATGTTGGAATGCCTGAATAAGTTATTGTTGCATGAAGAATATCATATTTCCCTCTTCCAATTTATTTTGAAATTTAATGAAAGCCAAAAAATTTTGAGCCTACTGTTTTTCTGGGATAAGACTAAAGGAATGCAATTGTGAACTCCTGGGGTTCTTCCTTTGCACTATCATTGATTTGCCAGGAGGTCACTCAGTCTCCTGAGTTTGTGTCTTCAGATCAGGGCATGAGGACTATTATATTTGAGAAGCAATTCATTATTGTGTGTGTGTTTATTTTTCTGTCTTGCCTATCATTTAGTGATGATTACAGTGCCTTCCAAGCATTGAACAACACTTCCTTAAAAACATGTGTGTCATAACAATATTTAAGTCTTTATTTCCAGGCATAAAGCCACTTTTTTTAACAGATTAATCTACAGTACATGGATTAACTGGGCTGGAGGACTGGAGAAAGAGTATGACTCACCAAGAGGCCAGGAGAGGAAGTACTCTCTCCAATGAATACACAGCTAATACTGAAGTTGTGAAGTATTCTCTGTAGCCACCTTCTTGACGCTCGCATCCCTTGTTCCAGAAGGAGGGTTTGGTGTACAACACTGTATTTCATATTGATGCAAGTACCAGAACTGTAGGTTCCACTAAATGGCTGGCAGGCAAAGGGAGAAATGGTCACAGTAAAAGGTACGCCCCATTGGGTGACACCAATGTGTCTGCTCCCGGAGATACCACCTGAAAGGGAGAGACAACATATAGTGTTTTATAAAAGACTCAGTCATCTGGCAAAAAAATCAGCTGGGAACAGAATTTGGAAGCTCTTAGAAAGAAGTATGAAGACCATGATTACTACAATAGCATTTTCTAAAATTTTCCCTACACAGGACAATGGAGGAGATAGCACTGCAGGGCTATGAAATGAGAGCAGACACTTCCTATTCTCCAGCCATAGATCCTCCCTCCTCAAACTAAACATCTTCTGTAGTGTCTGAGGAAGAAGAAATTTATCCTGAGCAAAAAGTCCATCTGTTTTCCTCCCACTGGCATAAGTAAATGGGTATAAAGAGTAGGTTTTGTTGGAATATTATAACACACATTTTGATTGGTTGTGTGTTTATGCCCAGAAACTAAGACTTCACTATAGATCGTGTCAATAAGTTGTATTGAGTTACTGAAAATGAAATACTGTTTTCAATTAAAACCTGCATGTTTTTACTTAATGCATGGCACTGAGACAAACTCTAGTATAGAATTTGCTCTGTTGTACCAAAATGGCATAGTTAAATGATACTAAATATCAGCGGTAAAATGTCTTCTATTGTGGGTAAAAAGACTTGTCAAGTGGGTGATGACAAAAATAAGACAGCTGAGTATATAAGAATGCCTCCCTGAGGATTGCATTAAGTGGCATTTGTTGTAAAATAAGACTGAATTGCAGTTCCTTGGTCCAGCAAATAAGGCAGTATGTTCCTCCCATATAACTGTTATAGAACAGTATTAATTGCAATAAGTTTGTTGGTTAATGAAAAACTCGTCTGAAGCACGGGAATAACACATACAAACGAACTCCTCCTAATTTTATATATGTAATACCTATAGCACAAATAACAGTGTATATGAAAATACTCATGTTCTTGTTATAAAGCAATCTCTCTACAAAAGAGAAGAATTTCTCCTGTTCCTTTTTTAAAATATTTTCTTTAATCTCCATTTTACGTTTAAATTTATTGTAATTAAAATATTGTACTGTAATGAATGGTTCATTGTTTTGAGGACCTGACTCTGCTTTTGCATTTTTTAAATAAATGTATTCTTACTAAATTTATGCAAAAATTCCTGAACTGATCCTCAAACCAATCTCAGATGGCCTTCATTTACTGAAACATGGCGAGCAAGATTTAAGGTCCACTCATACTGAACTATCCCATTGTGGTTGTTTTATTACTTTTACATCTTTCTTTCTCATAAGAGCTAATAATGAGCCCTATTCATTGTTTCCCATTTGTATTTGTATAAAGTGTAATTTTTCTAGGTTATGAACTGAAATGTAAACTGCTCCTTTCTAGTTTGTAGAGGAAATGTGCTATGGGTAAATACTTTGTTTATAGCAAATACCAGCTAGCTGCTAGATTTTTATTTGCCAGTAATAACTGGGACAACAGTGTTTCTGGGGTGACCAACTACAGCTGTTGAATTTTCTTTTGGAAGAAGTGATCACATTTCTCACCATGGAAAACTGTAATATAAAGTCAAGGAGGTTTCAAAAGGTCATGGATGCTGTTTCACTAAGCTACAAAGGAGCTGATAAAGCAGAGTGTTGGTCTAGCAGAAATACTTTCCAGAGGGAAGTGTTAATCAGACCATCCTTGGCAGGTAGAAGGGCAGTGGAGAGAATACTTGGAGGAGAATGTCTCCTTGGAATGGTAACATCATAAACCCTTTTGTTTTTAAAGTTTTAAGTATGAAAGCAACTAGCCTTTTTGTAGAAAGTACTTCAGAATATATGTCTTTTAATAGAGATTTGTGGACTGTTAGATGTTTGTATTAAGAAACCATACAGATTTTAATCTTATATCCATGCCATAGAACTCTGTTCTTACCATCTGTCAAGCAGTAATAGATTCTGAGCTCTTGCAAGTCATTTTTTGGTTGGAAGAATCTGGATATTTTCTTAGCCTCCCTTGCTGTATTGATATTCCCACTTCGGAAAAAAAAAGGAATACAAAATACGCAGGCAACCCTAGTTTTTAGGAATCTCAGCTAGAACACTAGAATCTGCTTCATAGAAAGCAGTAGTACCTCCAAAACTGACTGATGTAGAGAGAAAAAGGCAGACAGCATTTTTTTTTCAAATTTCAAAACTGTCTTTTTTAAGTAGTTAATACTTCATTTAGACAAGGGTACTATACTGTTTTCTAAAAAAAAAAGACTGCATGACTAAACTTGAAAATCCCACTGGAAGAGAATATTTATAGGAAAATGTTAGAAAACCTATTGGAAAGCTTTCCTTAGCATCAGCTTATTAAAAAGCTACAGTTAGAAGAAAACAAGATATTTTTTTTTCTTCCATTTTCAAATGCATCTGTATTTTTTAGAAAACCTAATTTATCTGTGGATTAGGCCACCTGCTCTGCAGTTTTAATCCTTCCAGTAGTAGACTTATGTGTTTTTTCACTTTCAGTTCAAAGTTTGACTCCTGGTTTTCAGTACTCTGGATTTTCAGTTATGATTTTTATGCTTTACCATCAATGCTACACTAAATAATTGCATATGAGGGCAGTGATTCAACAATACTGTTCATCAGTCTGAGCAGGATAGTGTTTACATTCTTTGGATAATAAATGATCCAAGGAGAATAAAACATGTTTATACATATACATATATAGTGATTTGTATATATATATCACTAGTCCTGTGGTAAAGAAGTGATTAACTTCATCTTCAGTGAAATAAATAGACTGTGTTGTCATATAGCAAGTGAAAGTCCTATCCACAACATCAGGCAGGAAAAAAATCCTAGTAATGATTAGCCTGAAAACTGCAGGTAGAGTAATTTAGAAATTATTCCTTCCCTCTTATACCATATGGGCACACACTTTAGTTAGCCATACCCTGGCACTTCGAAAGAAAAGTATAAAATTTAAATGTAAATGCTTTTTCTTTTCCTTCTATTTCAGTTAATCCTGCCTACAAATGTTAAGACACAGCTTGTGCCTGAAAGAATTTGCAGTCCTTTTCTTTTGATTCACTGGCAAGATCAGGGCTTAAGAAGAAGAAATGTGAGTGCAACCATATAGATAATTGCTTACTAGAAGTAATGTGTGTGCTTATTTTTAGAGAATGGAATCTTCCTAAAGTATTAATATTATAATATTAATATAATATTAATTAAAGTCAGTATAATTTTGTGTTACAAGTAAACACTCCTTAAAATTAAAGGCTTTCACAGTATTAGGCCAAGATGCCATTTTGTCTTTATTAATTGCCTTAATTTTTCTTTTACTTTGGCTGCGTATGTTACTTTTAGCATTAACTATTTAAAGTCTGTCTTAAACCTATATAAAACTGATATTTGCAAACATCATGCACTGCATACTGTTCATAATATTAAAAGACATTAGTAAAAGAAAAAAAAAAAACCACCACCAAACAATATTTGGCTTAATCGTATTAAACCAGAATTGCTTCAGTTATTCATTCCTTACATGCAGAAAGCACACTAGACAAAAGAGTAGGGAAATGCGGCTTTAGTAAACGCAGCGCTGTGGCAAAAGCATTGGCCACTGGGTGTCACTGTTGATCCATACAGTTTGATACAAACGACTTTCTTTGGCAGTACAAATGTTTCTCACCCCATGAACAGCAGGTGCTCTCTTAAACTGTTTGAACATCCCTACAGAGAAGAGGAGTGTCTGATTATGGAAAAAGACTTTCTCTCTTTCTCTCCTTCTCTCTCCTTCTCTCTCCTTCTCTCTCTCCTTCTCTCTCTCCTTCTCTCTCTCCTTCTCTCTCTCCTTCTCTCTCTCCTTCTCTCTCTCCTTCTCTCTCTCCTTCTCTCTCTCCTTCTCTCTCTCCTTCTCTCTCTCCTTCTCTCTCTCCTTCTCTCTCTCCTTCTCTCTCTCTTTCTCTCTCTCTTTCTCTCTCTCTGTCTTAAATCTTTCTCTGGTGAAAGCTCTCTCTTCCCCATCTTCAATGTTAGTTAACCTCACAGAAGACATATACAAGAATGGAAAACTGGAACTGAGTTTAAAACTGGGGTTACTAGGTGTTTTGTGTAGAGGTTGCATGGATGGTGATCTGCTGAATTTCAAATCTAGTAGAGTCAAAGCTAAAAAGGAAAGAGTTTTTTTATATATTATACACTATGATAACAGTGTTTGCTAAGTTTTGTGGTATTGCAAACACATGACCTAATTTTACCAGACTTTTTTCTGCTGCTGTTTGGAGTGTGAGGTACACAAACAGCAGAGGAAACTGAGAACAGTGAAATTGCCCATATATGAAATAACATTGAATATGTGAAGTACTATGTAAAAATGGAGAAACATACTCTTCCTTTTTCCCTGGATTTTTTAATGCAATGACTAATTATTTTTTGTTCCCTTGCAAGACTGAAAACAAGAAAAAGCAGAATGAATACTGTGAAGTTACTTCAGTGGAAGATGTCAAATATACTTCCTATTTTGACCTTTCTCAATGACTTTGACATTTTCTCCTTAATCAGACTTCTGGGAAATTTTCCTGGTTCAGGTATCATATTTCCAAGTTAAAGTTTTCTATTTGTGTCCTCAGGATAACTCAAAATGTTAATGATTTTTATATTCCTGCAAATTGGAAGGTTGATTTTCAGGGTTCTGTTACAGAATTCAAATGTCATAAATTCATAAAAGAACACACAGCAAACAACTGAATATTCAGTGGCATTCACTTTATTTAGGGCTTTGCATTTAAAATCCTCACCAAGGCATAACACAATCTTTTCCAGATGAGCCTAGAATTCGTGGCAAGTAGAAAAAAGATGCTTGTTCAGAAGGTCAATAAACCAATGCTATAAATATTCAACAAATTTGACATCTAGGAACAATTCAAGCAAATGATATCCTTACCTCTTTTGCACCTAGTTATCTGCTAGCTTGATCAGATCAAAAAGGCACTAAAACTGTATGTGAAGAGAGGACTGGTTTTTATGAAATAACTGCTAAATACTTTAAGAATGCTAAAGGACATATCTCAGAAACCTGTACACATCAACTCTTTGAACAGGCAATTTGTTTATACATGTCCTGTTCCCTTCAGCACTATAATGTGCACTAAACAGGACAACACATTGGGGCTAGGTTATGAACTCTTACATTACTTTTGCAGCGTACTTACTGCTAAGAAGAAATAACACAACTAACGTTTTTCCAGTCTAATAGAACTCTTTTTCCATCCCCTTTTCCTGTCCCCCACCTGCATCCCAGGTTTGGTACATCTTTTATTGCTTTACATTCTGTGTCATTTTTTTAAAGACATGGAAGCCTAAACAATAGAATTCTGAATGTGATTTTAAAACTAAAAATATTTCTTTCTTTTGTTCTTTCTCTTTCTTTCAATCTTTTCCTTTCTGTCTCTTTCTCTCTTTTTCTTCTTTAATTTTTTAAGCACCAGAGCATTGGAGCACTGTATAATCTCTACAAATACTAATCCACCTTCTTAATATGAATAATAATAGGTAGAACTTCACAAGAGAGTATGAACTGTTATGAAGATAAGACTGACCATTTCATCTCATCCATGGGATTTGATGAAATGCATCCATGGATCCTGAGGGAACTGGTGGATGGAGTGGCTAAGCCACTATCCATCATATTTGAAAAGCTGTGGCAGTTTGGGAAAGTTCCCACTGACTGAAAAAGGGGAAACATAACCCCCATTTTTGAAAAGGGAAAAAAGGAACAGCCAGGGAAGTACAGGCCAGTCAGTCGCGCTGCTGTGCCTGTCAAGATCATGGAGCAGATCCTCCTGGAAACTATGCTAAGGCACATGGAAAAGCGAGAGGTGACTGGTGACAGCCATCATGGTTTCACTAAGGGCAAACTGTGCCTGACAAATCTTGAGGCCTTCTATGATAGGGTTACAGCATTGGTGGATAAGGGAAGAGCAATATATGTCATCTACCTGGACTTGTGCAAAGCATTTGACACTGTCCCGCATGACATCCTTGTCTCTAAATTGGAGAGACATGGATTTGACAGATGGACCACTCAGTGGATAATGAATTGGCTGGATGGTTGCACTCAAAAGAGTTGTGATCAACTGCTCAATGTCCGGGTCCAGATCAATGATGAGTGGCGTTCCTCAGAGGTTGGTTTTGGGACCGGCACTGTTTAACATCTTTGCTGGTGACATGGACAGTGGAACTGAGTGCACCCTCAACCAGTTTGCTGATGAGACCAAGCTGAGTGGTGTGGTTGATACTCTAGAGGCAAGAGATGCCATCCAGAGGGACGTTGACACGCTTGAGAAGTGGGCCTGTGCAAACCTCATGAATTTCAACTCATGCAAGGTCATGCACCGGGGTTGGGGCAATCCCAAACATGGATACAGGCTGCACGATGAGAGCAGCCCTGAGGAGAAAGACTTGGGGGTATTGGTGGATGAAAAACTGAGTATGAGCTGGCAATATGTGCTCACAGACCAGAAAGCCAATCATGTCCTGGGCTGCATCAAAAGAAGTGTGACCAGCAGGTCGAGGGAGGTGATTCCTGCCTTCTACTCAGCTCTTGTGAGACCCCACCTTGTGTACTGCATTCAGCTCTGGGGCCCCAGCATAAGAAAGACATAGGCCTGCTTGAGCGGGTCCAGAGGAGGGCCATGAAGAAGGTCAGGGGGCTGGAGCACCTCCCCTATGAGGACAGGCTGAGAGAGTTGAGGGTTGTTTAGCCCAGAGAAGAGAAGGCTCCAGGGAGACCTTATAGCAGCCTTCCAGTACTTAAAGGGGGCCAACAGGAAAGATGGGGAGGGACTCTTTATCAGGGAGTGTAGTGATAGGACAAGGGGTAACGGTTTTAAACTAAAAGAGGGTAGATTTAGATTAGATATTATGAAGAACTTCTTCACTCTGAGGGTGGTGAGACACTGGAACAGGTTGCCCAGAGAAGTTGTGGATGCCCCCACCCTGGAAATGTTCAAGGTCAGGTTGGATGGGGCTTTGAGCAACCTGGACTAGTGAAAGGTGCCCCTGCCCATGGCAGGGGGGGTTGGAAGTAGATGAGCTTTAAAGATTCCTTCCAACACAAACCATTCTATGATTCTATGTTCCTTATCTTATGTCTAAGAAATGGAACAGCCTGTAAAATGAGCAAAAAGTTGTTTTATTCTCCTTGGAAACTTCAAATATCAGGGAGACAATAGCAGGTAGCTAGAAACATGATTCCTATTTCATATGGACTTAATTTACTGGGGTTTGGACTGTATGAATTGGAATTTGGCAATGAGATTTTAAGTACTTCATGGTTTCTTGGTTTTTGGTCCATGCACACACACAAGATCATAGGAAAGATGTTAAGTTGATTACGCTCTTGGAATAGGAAAAAAAATCTTAATGCTAAAAATTTACGAAAATTGCAAGTAGACTATCCTGTTGTATTTTATACCTTTTGTTTATCTTTTTTTCTATGGCAAAATAATAAATAATGCTTTTCTATTTGTCTACTAGTTGACTCTGATTGCATTGCAGGGTAAGGTCTAAAATAAAGGAAAATATATTAAGCAGACAAAAAAAAAAAAGATATAAACTTTCAAACCCTAGAAATTGGTAACTGGAAATATGTTCTGTCTGAATACCTACAGATTATTTGGATGGTGGAAGAAATTAGATTTTAAATGATGCAAGATTTTAGTATTTTACCACTGCAACTAGATCAATATCAGGGAGGGGTAAGGCTTTGGGATAAGTAAATGCTACAGTTTCAATCTGAGCAGTCCCAGAAGCTATCTGTTAATGAAAAATACGATCTATACCTAACCTGATGTGAAGGAAAGGAGATTTTATAGAATGTGAAAAAATAACTCACATGGAAACACACACAGGAAACATTTTTTTTCTCATTGTTAATAGAAGAAAAATTGCTGTATTTCTGCAAGTTAAAAATGTAACAATTGTCAAATTACTAACTAGGTTAGAAAATTTCTGGGTTGAAAATAAGTTCGATAAGACTGCACTATTCTCTGTGCTTTTGTTGTTTATTATGCACAGGTATGGATTTTCTGATTGGGAAGAAGAAGTGCACATGGAACAAGTAGCTGGACAATTGCAGCACTGTTGCTCTCTTGATATTCTCTTTAAAATCCACCCCAAATAAAAGTACAAAAATAATTTGCTATTAGTAATAAACCACCTTAACAATTTTTCTGCATGTGTCTTCTTAAAACATGCCAGTATTAGCAATACAATTGATATACAGGAACCTAAAATTTGTATGAATATTTTATCAGCCCTTGTGAATTATATAAAATTGCTGTTTAACTGTGTTGTAGACTTAAAATTTTGCAAATTCCACACTTTTAAAAACATAATTAAGGCATTGCAAGTATATTGATCCAAGTTTATAAATCCAGATGTTGATTAAAAACCTACGCCACTGAATTTCCATGGTACAGAGGTAATGGTGGTTGCAGGTGAGGACCCATAGACCTGCAATGGAAAGTCTCACTGATTTGTGATTGTTTTGTTGTCTCCAGTGATATTACAATCTTTGCTAAAAATGAGTATTGATATGCCAGGAAAAGTTTACAAAGTGCTGTGATCCCTGAAGAAGTTGGAGGAGCAAAAAGGCAGTTTCTGAAGATCTCTCTCTCATTGATGCTGAAATGGTTTCCAAATCAAGGAAAACTACATGAGATCTTGCAGGAGATCCATCCATCCACTTTAGACATATTATGTTTGTTTTGTGAATTTGGTTGTGTACTTGGTCAACTGCTTCTTTCTGTTCCACTGGTATAAAGTCTATTTTCTCCTTACGCTTTTGTCCTAAATAAATAATTTAAGCAATATTCATTGTTCCATGTTGTGACCCTAAGTCAAGGTTGCTCCAATGAAAACCAGTGTATTGCATTTAAGTGTAGGGGAATCGCACAATGACATTTCAAAAGAGATTTGCTAGTTAGGCCTTTAAGAGGTAATGCCTGAAGGATGTAGGAGGGATGGGAAGTCAGTCTGGATACTGTCACAGGTAGAAATTTAAACTGCTCTGTAAATTTAGAATTGCTCTATAAGATTTTTTCTGTCCAGAAGAAGAATTACATTTTTAATGTTTGTTCCACATTAAAAGGAACATCCAATCTTCTATAAAATTTCAGTTTATTAGGGAGTCAACACTGGGGCTAATTCCAGATTCTCTCTCATTTATCTATAAGTTTCTTCTTTAACTCTAGGCAAAATGAATGAAGGCTCAAAGCATGAGGGTTCTTAGACCACTGGTCAAACTGAAAGTTGGAAATACTATTCCACAAGATAGGTTGTGCTGAAATCTCCCCTTCTTCAAAATCTCCAAACTCATAATTTCCTTCAGTCTAAAATCTAATTCTACTTTCAAGAAAACTGTTAGAAAAGTCTTCACTTACCTTAGGCAGTGAAAATTTCAAAGCAGCTATTCAGAATATTAGTATAAAATACCTGTTGAACTGAACTGTCCAAAACTCAACTATTGACATATTGCAGTCCATCTTTCTTAGCATATCCAAGCAAATGCATAAAGTGTCAAATTACCTCAACCCCAAATTAAAGTTTAACTGGGGAAATAAAAATGAGCCACTTTTTTCTGAATTCTGAAACATGGCAATGCTTGCACCTTAGAAAATGGCTCTCAGTCACTACCCAGTAGTAATCAATTACCAGAGATTTCTGCAAATAATGTGGGAACACCTTGTTTTACCCATAACTCGTTTATTCACATGTAGTAACCCCCACTGACCTGGCCAAGACATTTTCCTTTTGAACTATATCATCAGTGCTCAGATATGCTTCTGTCAGATAAGTATTTATAATTTAATCACTGGGACCTTATTTCAATATTTCTGTTGACACTAAACCCCCCGCTTTTCTGAAATCTAAGTGCTTCATGGCATTCTCTTCAGCCTATCAGCCTAAACTATCTGAGAGACCATACGCCTTTGCTCTGTCTGCAGTGTCTATTAACTTCAGTTAAAGCAGTGTTAGGACAATGCTTGGTGGTTTTGAAAATCCCTTTTGAAGGGAATTTCATTCCACCTGGTCGATCCAGCTTTATGACAAAGGACCAGCTTCAAACACTGTATTTAGCTCTCTTCAGTTGTACACATGACCACTGAAATAATTATTATACTTTGATGTAGAGAAAGCATTTGACTCCACTGAATGGTCCTGTATTTTTTTCTTGCTCTAACAGGTTCTGTTTTGGAGTGAATAAGATTAACTATATAAAACTCCTGTATATTTGAAAGCATAGTTTATATCAGCTATGCTTTTTCTAACAAAACCAGTTACCATACTTTGCTTCAGCTGCTATAAAATTTCTTTCTGAGTATCTGTCAGAACAAAAGATTCAAAGGGCTTCAGTTTGCTGATACTGCCAACCATACTTTTCTACAAACTGATAATCCGCTCAGCTGCTACCCCAGGAAACCCTGACCCTTCACAAATGCACCTACTTGATCGGTAGAATGATTTGTTAACTGATGGAACATGCAAAACCCACTTATTGCCTGCTTTCCTCCTAAATTAAACAGATTTTGTAGGTAGGATATATTAATAGTAATATTGTTGATAGGTAGCTATGCTATCTGAGGTTTCTTTGCAAAAACTTTGTCATTACAGAGCACGTTCTGCCACTATCACTTTCTGTAATGCTCCTCTTAAGTCATTGTTTGCCTAAAACCAGAGGCTGTGGAGTGTGGGCAAGGAGGAGAATTTTGTCTGATTTGGGGGGAGTGGTACAGAACATGGAGAATGAAAAGAAGCGATTAACATGAGGAGAAAAAGGAAAGCACGGAAAGATCAATCAAAAGAAAAAACAAGCATAAAGCATTACGCTATCTAAATATCACTGTCACAGAAGCTTGATATAATACAGAAACAGTTGTTTATGCTAGCAGAGGCCACAGCAGCAATGAGGAAAGCTCAAGTGTTTTGGGGAAAAAAACTTTCAACCATCTGGGGAAGTAATGAAGACTGAAATGTCTTTGAGGTCTATTGAGAAGTACTTTTTTCTTTCCAAATTTGTGGGCAAAATTTTTGGTGACTGCCATTGTAATTTGCTGTGCTAACACCATAGAATGGCCAGGGGCCAGGGCCATTAATCTTGTGCACTGAAAAAAAAAAAAAAAAAAAAAAATTCTGATGGGTATGTGAGTCATTATTTTTTCTTTTTTGCAGCATTAATGGTAATATTTTTTTCTGAAGGAGTTGGCAATAACTTTTGCCATATAAGGATAAAACGAAGTTAGAAAAAATAAACTCTTGAAATAAACAATCTCCTCATGAGTTAAAACTGCAATTTATTTAAAATTTAATGAAATGTTTTTTTAATGTATTTGTTGTATTTTGTCACAGCAGCAAGGGTATACATAATTTATATCTTGTTTATAAGCCTAACAAATGTGTTTTCCAGAGATAAGGGGTCTGTTTCTAATACCAGTTATTCTTTGCATAGAAGAACTTTTCTAAAAGGTTTATGAACATTACTTATGATTATTTGTTGATGCTGCTGCTTTTTTTAATTGTAGCCCCTGCCTTGCATGCCAGAAATCCTAATGCTTATTCACTTCACTTGATGATCAGCGAAGATCAGCTTCCCTTCAGATAATTCCACAGACCAGCAGGGAATTCAGCATCCTGACACTGGCCTGTAGATGTACAACTCTGTTAAGTAAGAAACTCTAATACTTAATTACTATTTACAGATATTTAGGTATCAAAAGCCTGGGTACAAGATACTTGTCACTGAATTTACCCTGACATTTTTAGCTTCGTATCCCAGTAGACTGCAATCTAATCTCACATATTACAAATCCAAATGCCAAAAGACTTTCATCAAATTGAACTATATGGACTATTTTAGCTAGGTTTTTCTAAAGGGCTTAATGTCTTCTTAAGCATTGCAATGAAGTGCCATATTTTAAGGAGAACCAGCAATGAGAACTGAGGTCTTGAAAACATACATACTAGTGCTTGTTGTACAGATTAAACAGGGTAAATCATGAATGAAATCTTGGCCCCACTGAATTTAGCAGCAAAAATACTCTTGATTTCAGTGAAGTCACGGTGGAAGTATTTTTTAAAACTCTGCTTGAAGTTCAGTCTCTGCCTTTTATGGAGAGAAACAAGTTGCTGATTATTATAGTGTTATCCTTTTTTCTTTTGTTCTCTGCTCCGCAGTGAAATAACACTCACTGGTGGCAAAATAGGTTTTAGAATTATCACTCAGGGAGATGAATGGAGGACTTGCATACTTCATTCCTAGATCTACTTTTGTTACCGGCTGAACTGTCAGCTCTCACAGGCACCACAGTGTGCATTTCCTTTTGCAGTGTTTTGTTCACCACGATAGATTCCCAAGTGTAGATTTTTCTTCCAAATGAGAGCTTATACTTCAGTTACATGGACAGGATCTGATTTACCACACTGCTGGGAGCTAAGTTGAAGTGACCCCAGCTTGCAAGACGCCCTCTTGGTAATCTGCAAATTTAAACCTCTAAAGAGCCAAGTGGCCTTGAGAACAGGTATGAAGTTTGTCTGTGTTCCCTCTTATCTTTCGGGTTTCTGTGTACAGAGCTGGTTTAGTGGTCTGCCTCCTAGCCCCTGATGATTATAAACAAGCCTCTGTGTATGCCTCCAGGTGATTTTTCCTTGAACAGGGCTGATACCATTATAACAAGTTATGCTTTGTGGCTGAGAGAGTCGGGTATTGGATTTGGACCCAGAAGGCCAGAAAAGTGTTATTTTTTCTCTTTTGTCACTGAGCTCCTTTGTGAACTTGGGCAAATTAGTTCACCTCAATAATTTCCCCAATGTGTAGAAAGGGCATAATGCTGCTTTATAAGAAGAACTGCTGGTTCTTAGGTTACCTCAAGTAGAGCTGTGACAGAACATGTTCTGGCTGAAACACTGAAGTATATAGGCGGAGAAGTGACAGTTCTTGGAGACAGTGGTAACTGAGGAGACGCAGAGGTAGCAGTTCTTGTCCTTGTCACTGACTCTGCAGATAACCTTGTGAAAGTCATACATTCTCTTTGTGTTTTAGTTTCCAGGACCATTCCTCTATTAAACAATGGTGTTCTGAGGACAAATTAATTAACTTTTGTGAGACGTTCATCTACTGCAGAGATTGAAAGTAAGAGATTTCTCTTTTGCTTTCACAAAGCAGAGGTACGTCATGGGAGAATCTGGCCTATGAAGTAAGGTGCAGTACAAGTGAGAAGCAGGGCAAGGGTTCTCTTGTCATCATTGCTCTCTTACAGAGTGGTCCACCATATGCTAAAGTTCCTTCAGAAATTATAGCTGGAAGTGAACTGCCCCAATAAATATGAAGTTACTGTCTAGGGTAGAAGAACATGTATCCAAGCTTTTTTGAGAAACTGGGCTTTGTTTTTAAAATAGTCATGAGTTACATAAAGATCTGATTTACATGAGAAATCTGCAGCTACTCTGATATTTTAAAAATTGTAATGGAAAATAAAAGCATATTTCCAATGGAAAGTAAATGATCAGCAAAAGAAGAAATAATGAAAATTCATGGAAATAATGGAAATGTATAAATAATAGATCTCAAAGATTAGCTAGGGAGCTAATTTTTACATGATGTAATTATATTTTTGAGCCAATTACCAAAATTTGCGGTGTGTTAGTCGTTTCATTTAAGAGGATAAATTCATGATGCAAACCTGTACATATACAATGAAAGCATACACATTTGTGGTTTTCTGTACACAGTAGGAATCAAACAGCAGCAGAAATGTTTTTGTTTAAAATTTCAAATGTCTTTTATCTAGTCAGGCCACTTTCACAAGCTTGGTTCGTCTGTCTCTATCATTCACTGAATGTAAGTTTCTTTGTGTTTCTGCTGTTTTTTGCCTTTGGCATTATTGTAAAATTGCAATCCAGTTAAGTACCCACCTAGGGTCTTATTATTAATATCTAACTATTAAGGCATTATTAGAGTGCTAGGAAGCCCACCACCCAATTCTGCGCAGGCTCTAGGCTGGTTGTCCCCACAGTGGCCTGCTAGCGCATGCTACAATATGAAAAGCTTATGAAAACATCTGGATCTCACGAGCTGTGTTTTTGTTATGTACTGCTTGTAGGTTGTTCTAATTCAAAGCACAGGGCAGTACCTGGGTAAAGCCTGCCTCCAGGTCAGGGGTGGATGGGATACTGCCACATGTACTTGTTTAATGCATTCAGCCTCCACGAGCCAGCAATCCTGCTCCAGCATGCTCCAGAGCATGGGTAACACACACGTCTGAATGTGTGGTGGTGCATTAACAGTGTTTATGATGGGTAAATTTGGACTTGAGAAGGGACCTAGACAGCTGTTTAAATGGGGATTTAGACTAACCTCATCCTGTCACAAATGCCATTGCTTGGATGTTAGTGCTGCAGCAAAAAATTGTGTGTGCGGGGAGGCTGACAGCAGAAGAGGACCTGTGCCAGGTTACCTTGTTCTGTTGGAGGTGGTCAGAGCTGTGCTGCCTGCAGACACCCCCTCCTTGTCCAGGCAGCTCTGACAACCCCGTGTGGGTCTGAGGCCATGGATACTGCAGCAGGGCTGTGTGTGTGGTGCCAGCTGTCTCCAGTTCAGCTATGGCTGACCCCTGGCACGTTTGGATTTTTTCAGTTACCACTGCAAGAAGGAGCATCGAATCGCTCCCCTATTTAACTGAGGAGGACCATTGTGTTCAAAATCTTCTGTAAATACCATAACAATCCAGAACAGAAATACTTCAAGGCTGCAATAGTGCAATACAAAAATATTATTTACCCATTTATTTTCCCAGAAGGTTTATGTGAAAAAGTTGAGTGGCTGTAGCAGTTTCTCAAATGACTCTTGATTTAGTAAGGTTACATTACTGATGTTTGAATAAAATAAAACACAATGGAGGATTTTAGATATTCTGTTAATTTTTTCTTAGTATTACACTCACCAACATAAATCTTCTGTTAAGACTGCCTGTGCTTTCCCCTGGCTGCAGAAGGTTGCTTAGCAACCTCCTTGGTTTAGTCATGTGATAAAAGTACTGGGATGCCAAAAAAAGTTCACATTAAAATTATTTTTAAAAAGGGGGGTGGGGTGGGTGGATGGGTGTACTTTTCACTTACGGAGTATACTTTTTAAAATGACTGACTAGGTAAAAAGAAAAGTAGATTTGAATAACCTGAAAATTTGTTTTAACTTTGCTCAGATACTTGAGGTGCAAACACTCACTGAACCCCAAATTCCAAGCAATTAGTTTTGAATTTTTTACAGACAAATCCACTCCAGACTCCCTGTGTTCAGAAGAACACTCCACTGGTTGCACTACAGTGCAATCCCCCTTGGTAACAGGATAAAATTGCATGTCTCTGCAAAGAGAATTAATGGCATTATGACATTTACCGAACACATAAAGTACTTAAACACATCAGAAAATATGTGACTTTGTAAAGGACTTCAATTTTTAAATGTCAAACTGTCTTTAAAGCAGAAAGATTTTCGAAAGCCTGTTTGGATTCCTAATACAAAACTTAGTACAATCACTATGTATTTTTTTTAAACAGTTTTTTTTCTTCAGAGAGTTGGTGCAGCCTCCATCACAGAAATTTTGAGCCAGTGTTATTGCCTGTCAGATGTAATCCCACAGATTTTCAGCCAGCAAGGGTATAATAAGGTAAGTTTTGGTTTCCAAGCTCCCATCAGATGAAGAATTTTTGATGCTTTTTTGTTTTTACTATGTTAAATATTTAAGTTTTTTTTTATAGAAAGTTAAATTCACATTTTTATGAAGAACTTGGTTAAAAATTCTCATGTTAATGTAGATAATGATGTTTTAGTGTAGACAGAGAAAAGAAAACACATTAACATAAAAGGTCTGACTCAAACTTCTTTTGCTGAAAAAAACTAAATTCTAATGGAGATTCTGAGCAAGAGGATGATATTTACATTTGAAGTGGTTCAAACATGTAGTTTCAGAAATCAAATTCATATTAAAGAATTAAAGAACTATTGTTTTTCTTTTTTTTTTTTTTTTTTTTACTATATTTTGGCTAGGTACAGCCACATTGTGACTTCTTCCTGTTTTGGGGAAAATGCCTTCTCTATTTGGGGATATCAACAAAATAAAAAAGACTCTGACAGACATGCTGATTTGCGGTTACAGCTGTATGAACTTTTAAAATGGAAATTTATGTTATTAGGCTGGTGCGTCCATTACCTTGTACCATTTCATTGTTAATTTAGGCATGTTATCTTATTCTCTTCTGTTTCCTAGCCCCACTCACTGAGCTGTTCATCAGTGCTTCTGGCTTGTGCTGATACCTGTTCTGTTGGAAGCAGACTGTAATCATTGCCTTGCTCTGCCTTGTGGGAATATTTTTCCTTTCCTTACCTTCATTACTCTGTTAGTCAGTCAGTTGCCTTCGTGCTTGGTTCTGCCACCTCTCTGATGGAATAAGAACATATTTTCCTGGCTTCTGAAAGGGTGTGGATTGCTGTCCTAACCAATGCCTTACACCTGCCTGCTGAGCCTACTCTGAATTTCCAGATACATATGTATTTTCCAGATACATATAATCTCTTATTTAATGGGATAATACAGCATCACTATGTTCCCCTTGCATGTGTCTGCAAATGTACATTTGTGCTTTTTAAAAATTTAACATCAAGAGCTCCTTTTGCAAAATATCTAATCTCTGAAATCTGTGAGAGGCAACTGTGACAAACAGGAAAACAAAGTGAAAGCTGACAACCAGGTTTTATAAACATATGCATTTATTTGTTATTTCAGGCAAGGGGGACTAGTTACAAGGCAGGAATATCCCAGCAGCTTTATGAGATACTGTTTTCTTTTTGCTTTTCATGGCTGAGAACAACAGTCCACTTAGATGAACTGGGGTCAAGATAATTGACAGAAAAAAGCACTGTAGAAAGACCCCTCTGAGTTGCTCTGCAGGATTAAATATGATGATAATTGAAGATAGGAAATCCCTTGACTTCTCATTTCTTTCTTATACTTTAAACAGGCAAGGTTTGGCATGGATAGTAAGGTAAGATGATTATCTCTGATTTAGGAACACTGAGGAAAATACATATTTCTTAAAAGCTTTATGCCACCTGAGATTCAAACAATATGTTTTGTTTAGTTAGAGTAATAATGATGAGTGGAGTAAGAATGGCATAAGACTATTAATTTGCCAGAGGGTGAATTTTAGTGGTCTGCAGAATATGGAAAACTTTTATTAAGACTGCCTAAAGCTATAATGTGAATTGCTACCAATTAGTTCACCTTTATCCTTCACATAAACATTCAAGAGAAATGAATGAGTGTTTAAAAGGGCAGGACTTGTTTGTTGTCTCACAATCCAGTGAAGAAGTACCTGTGAGGAAATTACGTAAGAGCAGACCCAGCTTTTCAATTTATGAAGTTAAAGAAAGCTTTGTCAGAACAGTGTGGAATTTCATAACACTCCATTGAATGTAGTGGAAAGGGCTGAAGGGGAAGGAGGGAAGAGCATATACATCACTGACATACTTCATCACTTCACATACAGACATCACATTCAATTAAGTATAGAGCTCTCTGTCAACAAACTTGACACATACATCTAGGGAATGACACCAACCCCCCAACCAAAATCAATATTCAAGCTATGATGGACTGACAACTTACCAGCTGAGCGAGTGTCCCCTGATTTTACCTATTTTTGCTTCAGAACAATGCAAAGTCCTTGTAGCATGAACAAACAGACTTAATTAACTAAGGGATATGGCTGAGTACAAACCAAGAGTCAACAATTCATATGGCATTAAAAAAACCCAAACTGCTTAATGACATTCAGATCATCAAGAAACTAAAATATAATGCTGTTAAGGAATCTGAAAATACAAATTCTCAATATCCTAGGAAGTTAAAGTTGCATTTTTATATAATTTATCCAGATGAATACAACTTTCTATGTAGAATTAAATCACTATAGAACGGGGGAAGAGTTTAGCAGTGCTGCCATGCTATTACCATTTTTCTTTTTCTGATATATGAGAACATAAAGGCACTGTAACCATAGCAGAAAAGACCAATGGGGTAGCTAGTTTGAAAATGGCCAATATTATATGAATGAGATGAAGGTTAAACGTGCTACCTCTGAAACACTACTCTTTATAAGTATAGCTTAATAGGTGTATAGGATATCTGTAAAAGGAGAAGAATATATAACTTGTCATTTATAATGTTAAGTCTGCCACTGCTTTAGAATGTTTTAGGGGATGACAGCCTTATGCTCAGGACTCTTCAAACTATGTGAGTAGTCTAATGGAAGGATGTATATAGGGATCTTGTTTATGCTGAATAGAATAAACTGGCCTCTAAAAATTGAGTAATTTTTTGTGAAGATAAGCTCCAGAATGAGTTTTTCCTTATGGATCCTTATTTTGGCAACTTGGTCCTACTTGAAAATATACATCAGTAATAGCAATTATTTTGATTTGGCAAGTCTGAAAATGTAATATTGGGTATTTCTGCTGTCATACGACTGACCCATTTAACAGGAGCTTTGGTATTTAAATACGATTTCAGTGTTTTCATGGAAGATGCACAAAAGAGCACAAAAGCATGCAGTAACACACAAAGGTCTGATATGTGTTATTTATCATCTTTACACTACAAATGGCTCAGGTATAACACCTACTGCCTTAAAAATATTGCCCTGTAAAAGGGCTATTCACAAAATCACTGAAGGGTTGAGGCTGGAAGGGACCTCTTGAGATCATTTAGTCTAAACCCCCTACTCAAGCTAGAGCAGGTTGCCCAGAAACATGTCCAGATGGCTTTTGAATATCTTCACAGATGGAGACTTCACAACTTCTCTGGGCAACCTGTCCCAGTGTTTGACCATCCTCACAGTAAAAAAGTGTTTCAGGAGAGGCTTTCTTTGAGAGTAAACTAATAATGTCTCCATGACAGTGATTGTAACTATTGGATAAGTGAAAGAGGAATCCTTCAAAATACTTTCACAGTTTTCTGCAAATAACATGCTACTTAAACATCTAACTTTTATAGACCTCTCCCATATGTTCTATACGTGAAGTAAATGTGATGCCAGGTTCAAGAGTTATTGGACTAAGTTCAGCCATCCAGACAGAATTTTGGACTGAGAAAGAAGGGTAATATTCAGAGATGTTAATATGTGGTTTCTGATCAGGCATCCACTTTAAACCCATTAGAAACAGGAAAAAAACTAGTGGATATGCAAAAGTGCAAAGTACACAGGAGCAATAAAGCAAAATGAAGTGACAATTTCTTGATATACTGGCATTTGGTTATCAAGAACTATTTCAAATACTGTTTTTCAATAATATGGCATGTAGAATAGTTTATTATTTTCCTTTGTATTTTAATAATTTTAATTTCTTGTAACTGTTTGCCATAAAGTGGCTAATCATTAATTTTCATCTTTCTTCATGTACTAAGTAGAATTTTGCTGTTGCTTATTGCTACACTATTGAACTGAGACTGCAGCTTCTTTCATTAATGCATCACATAGCCTTTGTTGTTTACATGGACTCATGATGGAGATCCAAATGTCTATATGTATATACAAGATGATATATAGAATATACCTGTATTCATTTTCTAATGCAGATTTTAATGAGAAAATAGCACAAAGAAACATCTGCTTACCATAAGTATTATTACAGCCTTTAATAAACTGACATATGTTACATTTGTCACCTACAGAGGAATAAAACCTATATTTGATTGTCTCCAGGAAAGTCTTTAAAAGCAAATATTTTTCTTGTACTGTTCTAGGATCCTGCTAAAGTAGCAGCCAGAAAGAGTTTTATGGTTCGAAAAGATGCAAGCATATTTACTAGAGAGACTTCATGAACAGTAATTTGCAAGCATTTTGTACTCACTTAAGCTTAGAAGGAACAAAATGTACTCTAGCAAATAAAGCTTTTAAAATCTTCATTGAACACAGCTCCTTTAAATTTTCAATAAGGCTGCTGCTCCAATATAATATTCAAACAGACAGAATAAGTCAGATGTACTGAATGCTAGTTTAGATTGAGAGTAAAGAATGGAGATTTTATTCTTATTATGAAGTTAAAGACAGGTACACAAAATAACTTTTCAAGGTCAAAGTGAATTGCTGAGCTGGGCACAGAGTCCAGGTTTCCTGCTATGCAGTCTTGTATATCATCTAATAAATCACAGCAAACCTTTTCCCAAAGCTGAGGTCATTAGTTTGGAATTATTAGTGCTTTTACTAATAAAATCTACTTCATTTTTGGGTCAAGATGTGAAGGTTGACATTGTGAAGGAAAGTTTGTTTCAGACAAGTTGATCAGGATGAAAAATCAGATTAAGTCTTCTTTAAACAACTCAGAAGTCTCTGGCTCTTACAAGGGGGCTGTGCTCTCCCTGGAAGGGCAACACAGCAAGACATAAGGAACCCAGAAGATTTCTGGAGGATGTCAGGGATAGCTTCTCAACACAGACACTGGATAGGCCAAGGGGTGATGCACAGATGGATCTACTATTCACAGGCAGGGAAGAAGGGATCAGGGATAGAATAAATAATGGTAGCATTGGCTATAGTGACCATGACATAGTGGAGTTAAAGATCCTGAGGTGAATGAAGAAAACAAGTAGCAGAGGACTGACCCTGAAATTCAGGAAAGCAACTTTCAGATTATTCATGGAACTTCCCTTCCCCTTTGCCTTCCCCTCTTCCCCCTTCCCTCTTCCCTCTCCTTTCTCCCCTTTCCTCTCTCTCTCTTCCCCCGCCCCCCCCCCCCCCAAACTGGGTCCACACCATGAATGGAGGTAGCTGGAACTACATGGCAGGAGTAAGGCTGGAATACTGATAACTGAGACTAGCAAACCAGGGAATCTGAGGCTGCGTAGGATCCTTTCCAGACACTTGTTTTTTAAGATCTGCTTCCTCTGGTACTGTGTTTAGCTTAATCTCATTTGATGGTTTCATCTGATGAAATGTAGATTGTTTATACCTGATTTAGTGTTTGAGTTTCTGTTTGTACTGGAGACTTCTATAGACACTCTAAAGCATAGTTCATTTGACTAATACAGACCAGATACTTTATGCCTTAAATGTGCCTGTTCTTGTCATTGACTAATGGAGGATAACACAATAAGCTTAGAATACAGGTATCTAATATTAGGTGAGATAAATTCCATCACTACAATATAAAATTAAGCTGGGCTTGGGTAATTTTTTAAAGTCTGTGAATGGTACTTGTTTATACACTTAAAGGTTAGATCCTCAAACATTATTGTAATAAATACTGTATTTAAACTTTGATGATAGTTTATATAGGAAGCCAAACTCTCAGTACCTCCTGAGGCTGCTCTTTTGTAACAGTGCATGTTGTGCCTAGTATTTCTTTGCTGCAATCCCATCTGAGTCATGCTTTATAAGGACCATGTTCCTTCTCATACCAAAGCATCCTTATAGGAAGTGGTAACACATCATTTCCTACCTGTGGGAGACTGAAAGAATTAATGTCTCAAACATCTTGGTGGGGCAAGTTTTGCATAATGGTGGACTCTGTGTAACAACAAACCCTGGAGAAGCCAGTCAGCAACAGGGCGCGGAGGGCGTGCAGGAGAAGTTACTCCCCAAATGACCCCCAAGCCCCCGACCCATTTCCCGAAGGTTCTGGAAGCACAAACCATGCGTGACACCTAATTAGCCTAAAGAGTTTGAGTGCCCGCCTGAAGGAGGGGCAAGGAAATGATAAAAGGACACGATAAAAGGACACAAACTGAAGCCCCCTGTGCCCACACCCACTGGAACTGGACCCCTCAGCTGACTGGACCAACGCTGGACCCAGGACTGGTGAAATCTTTCTCTTCTCTCTCTCTCTCTGTCTTCCATAATCCCTACACCTCATCCCTTTAGAAATAAGCCATTGACCAAGTATGGGACTAGGAGTGGATCCAGCCACCCCTGGGCTCCTCTCTGAGGAGGAGTCTAGAAAGCAAGGGGGTCTTCTCTGAACCTCATGACTCAACTGGAGGGATCTCCCTATTTTCTTTCCTGAGCTGATCCCCAAATAAGCAAGGCTTGTAGTATATGTTTGGTGGTATATGGTTAGCACGTTACACAGTTTACAGATGTAGTTTCATGCCAATTCTTGTTGTGAGCAAATAAAAGTTGAGTTTTGTGAGTTAAAAGTTCCCTGGTGTCATTTCAGCTTGATCCCGACCTGGGAATTGGCGAGCCTGAGTCCTTGTCCTGAGAAATTGGCACATGTCGCTACCACACAGATGGAAGAAAATGGTGAGCTAGGAAAATAATATGAACCCTATCGTAGGGTAAGGGAGAGTTAGCAAATCCAAGTTAGTCTTGCCTAAACCCAAAAGTAGAAGCAAATAGCATCACACCTACATCAGATGTGTCTTGTATTCTGCTCTGTCTCCATTTATAGCTTCCAGAAGCAAGCTACAGGCTGTTGAGAACTGTGTAGAGCACATCTGGAATATGTGATCATTGTTTTTTAACTTTTTTTAACTGGTACCTTCTTTCAGAGTTTGAAAATACATGTGTGGAGGCAAAACAACCTTTTTCTTCCATGTGGACCCACATGAAGACTGGCATAATCAAAGCCAGGAATGGCTTTTCTCTATTCTGTAGTTGCCAATTTGCATAACAGCAGTGGTTGTATGGAAGTCTTGACACAAAAAAAAAATCTATTCATTAACATTCAGAATACACCTGCACACTGCTTGAGTTAATTTTTTTTTCTCTAATGCTGCACCTGTACATACACTACTTTCTTTTTCACCAGCAGCTTTTTGGCATAATAGCAAAGCAATGGAAATGTTACCTTTGTCATAGAAAATGAGTGGACACTGTATATTTTGTCAAAGCCAGAAAATACTGGCCCTGTGGTAGGAGACAAGAAAAAAAGAATTACAACATAGTGAAACAGTAGGTTCCAACTCATTGGAGCTCACTGTGTTATGTGCTTGAAAGGCTTTAGGAATACTAAAAAAAAATAAACATAACCATGTTTGGGAAACTCAGAATAGGAACAGCTGATGTCCTTATCACCTCTCATTTAAATCCCCAGAGGCAGTACTGTTTAGTTCCTTGCCAATAGTTTGTTTATTTCCAGGCATTTTTATATTTGTGGGGGTTTTTTCCCCCAAATGTAAATGTTTGTAAAGAAATATCACTGATGGATGGTGAATGGGTCACACAGCAATGAGTTTTCAGTCCTTGCTCTTTCGTCGTGTTTTGTTTAACTAGAGAAACTTAAATTCATCTTCCTGCTGTGAACAAATGTTTCTGCTCATATTGCTTGAATTTTGGCAGTGATCTTATGAAACAGGAGACTGAGGTCAAATGCAGAAATGATGCAAGAGCCTCTTAGGCTCTCTTTAATGGTCTGGCTTAAAAGCAGTAACCTCTTATATCTTTTGCCAGTTCCTAAGCATGGAAGTTAGAACAAATAGCACTCCCTTGAATTGGAGTTCAATTTCTGCAAATGCCTCATTTACATGCAGATTTAGCCGTGAGGGTTACTGCAACATTTGCTGTATTTTGCACCTCTTCTGAACTGTGACTTCACCATTTAAATGGGATGCCAAAAAAATTTCTTCCTTCATCTAAATGAGATCAGTAACTTCACTAAAAAGTGAGAGCATGTAGTGGGAGAGAGAGAGAGGATGTGAGATCACGTTACTGTAAAAATCCAGAGAGTAGCTGATGCGCTTGAGACATATCTGGTAATAAACTATGCATTGGCTGTACAAAAATTAGTAGAATATGTGGGTAATATATAGAGAGGTGAGTGATATGTATATAGGAGAAAAGTTTAAGTGGAGTCTGACTCATTTGGAAGCAATCATAAAACTCTTCAGGCAGCAACACCAAAGGTACCAAATCATATAGTTCATTTAATACAATGTTAAATTAAAAGCGCGACTAGAGAAGGATGTGGCAGTTCTAATGCATTAAGCAAATTGTTTTTTTCCCCAAGAAATAACCAAGTGAGTTTCCACTTGAGCCACAAATAACTTTATTTACATTTGGCTTACTGGTCTCAGACAAAAACTTGCCAGAACTGAGGACAGCAACTGATCAAGATGCTCAGCTATACACAGTGCTGGAAGCTTACATTTGTCAGTTAAGTGCATTCTTCAGCTGCAGAGGTCTCCAGTATCTGCCAAGAAAGAAGGCCACAGGCAGGGTGCCTGCACAGGTGGTGGGTTGTAGTTACAGCAGTAGATTGCAATGAGGGTGTCTCTATTACACACTGCTGGTACTGGCTTGGTGGTGTAACCTCACTGGTGAAAGCAGCCCCAGAGTGATGATTTCACTACGTAATCATATGAAATTATGTAATCTAACAGGGATCTTTTGAGACTTGAGGAATCCGTGACTAAGACTCCTGGCTATTGCAACTTCATTAGAAACTATTAGGTAGGAACTAGTGCTGCTGTTATTGGTGAAAGCAACAAGAGAAAGACTGCTTACTTGGGATAAACATAATTAATGGATAAAAAAGTGGTTGTGCAGCGGCAGGGTTAGGCTGTTTATGTCCCATATGAAAGTTCAAGATGAAGTGTGGGTTCACCAGGCTGAAAGAATTTTAATTGTAAACCAACAAGCTTTTTCTGTTTTACAGCTTAAAAAAGAAGGCGTGACTTTTGCAGGTTTTGCTTTTTGCTGGTTTTCTTACAGAATTTGCTGGCTTGCTTATAGGAAATGCATACCCTTAAAATTATTTCTTTTCCCCTTCCAAGCAATTTGTGACATGATCAAAAAAAGGTGCTTGATTTGTACCATGTCTTTACAATGCACTTTTGCTAGCAGTGATTTTGGGGGTCATTCAGCTCGCACTGGATAGCAACTATAAACAGGTGCCCAACTAGCTAGGAAGAAGGCTGCTGTATGTTTGTGGGGAGCTGGTCTTACAAGGCTGTTTTTAACATGAAAGCAGTAGAGGATATTCTGCCTGTGGCAAGGTCATGCAATGGCATTGAATTTCTTTTCTGTGATAAGGGAAGACATTTATTGAGCATTAGAATAAGTGGGTGAAAGGTAGGGGGATAGTTTGACAGACACTTTCAGGCATATTTAGATTTCATGCCTGCAAAGATTTGCAATAGCCGAATGATACATCTAGAGAGTATCCATACAGAAACTAAATCACTTAGAGTCAACAGTAGCCAGGTCCCCAATGTCAAAATATCAGGCAAGAATTCTTGGATCTTTGCATCTATTTTAGGTTTAGGGGTTGTTTAAAACAGTATAGGATGGAAGTTGGCTTACAACAGGACAAAAAGCCTTACAAAAAGTGAAGTAAAACAGAGGAAGTAGAAGTTTAGGAAATACACATATTAGGGAGATGTAGAGAAACATGTGGTTAGGAGACAGGCAGTTTCATTGATTTAATATGTTGAAGGAAGGTCAGTATATTACACATAGGGTGGTAATAGGTCATGGTATAATACCAGGAACGAGCTTGACTTAGGCAGAGTACAGGCTTGTTAAGCATTGTTTATTTCTAAAATCACTGTTATATTGGATTTATAGAAGTGAATGAAGAATATTTCTTTTGCTGTGCAGAGGCTTGTCTTGTGGAATCAGCAGTCTCTTTGACACTAAAGAAGAATTCTGACAAGTACCCTTTATCTCTACAGAATGCATTAGGAGACTAGATTTGAGGAAAGGGAAGGAGGGATGTCATGACTTTTTTCATGCCTCTGTTGACATGATCACGTAAAGCTGCTGACTATGAGATTACTAAGTGAACTTCCGGTACTACTTTGTCCTTCTTAATGCAGAGTAGGAATTTGGCCACCATTTGTTTGTGTTCCTGTTCTATTGTCTGTGATATATTAAAGGCACTAATACAAAAATGAAACTGTTTTTGTCAGATATTTTTACAATTGTATTTGTGGAGTTGTTTGGTTGTTGTCTGCAGCTGAAGTACAGCAGAGGCATTGCTCCTCATTATAACTCGCGATAGTCTGAATTGGGTCATTCTGAATGCTGATGGGCTACATGGACTATTGAGCAGAGTAAAATACTGCTAAATCTGATCGGGAAGGATAGAATAAATGGGTTATGTATTTTTTGACTTATAGGTTGCAAGTGTGTATACAGGCCTAAATACAAGCAATGAACTCTTAGTAAGTCTTTTTACACTGACTTTCTATGTAGCTTGTGATATCTCACTGTGCATCTCGATTACCTTTATCTCACTTTTGAAATTTGTTTAGAAATAAGGAAAGGAAGACAAAAGCAGAGTTGGTGGAATGTTTGTGGCTGGATTCATAAAGTGGTCTAATTGCAGTGATGCTACTTCAGATAAAATCTAAAAAATGAAGAACTTTGAGTGTCCTACAGAATGCGTGAATAGAGATGTAACTGCCTAAGACTGGGATCAAATCAGACAGTCTTCATAAGGTGGAAGAAAAAAGATAAGTAGGTTGTCCAATGGTGGCCAACAGAAAATACTGAGAATACAGTTGGGTCTGTGTTCTCCAAAGGTCAGACATTCAGTAGAGTCAAGATTGACTCCATGGCGTTTCCTCACCAAGCAAACAAACAAAATTCCAAAATCCAGGCAGGAAATAATTCTTTTGGGTTTATTACTAATGCTTGGCTAACTTACCTGGGAGGAAACAGGACTGGGTTTCTAGAATCTGTTTGCTTGTGCATTTCAAATGAAGTCCTTTGTAGTTTGGTTGACTTTATCTTCCAAGAAACTGCTCTAGTCATTCAGTTACACTTCTTCTCAGTCTCTTCTCTGGCAATGAATTCTGAATTCTTTTATGTGTTATAGAAGGGATTGAGATTTTTTTTTTCTTCCTTTCCAGAAACTGCCTATTGCTTTGTTGCTAAGGCATATAAGTGGGGTTTAGGATTTTATCTTCTTGGTGAAAGCAATTTGATCTGGGTTTCCCACAACGTACGTGATCCTACAAAGCATAGGACTATGAAAGAAATGACTTAGACCATACTGCCAGGCTGCTTTCACAGAAAATAACAGTTTCTATCACTGTTTAGGAATTTCTTTTCAAGGTATTCTGAACTGGTAGGCATGCTTTGAGAGCCTTTGCTAGGTTACTTTGCTCAGGATTCACCTGGAGGACTGTTTAATTTCAGGATGCTGGTGTTTTGTTCTATCAATAATGAAATGGTTCTACATATCTATGCACAGAGGCAGAGTTTCAGGCAGCAGAACAGCTCCAAGAAAAAAGTTGAGTAGCACGCACTGTTAAGCTGCAGTTTGGTTAGATATTAGTCGGTGAGAAATGGATCATGATTCTGATCCAAAATCTTTTGTCAGGGTCATAATTGCTATTATTTTTCTGAATATCAGAGAAAATATTACCCACTAGTTTGGCTTCTGCAATATTATTTTTATGGGATCTCTCCATTTTAGGGAGTTTCTCCCTTTCGACAACCTTAGTGTTAGTTCAGGTAAAAACAGATAAAGTAAATATTGTTTTATTGTTCCTCAATGCTTATCCAATAATAATGAGATGTTGAATCCAGAAAGATGTTGGCTTTCATAGCATTGAAAACAAATGGCAAAGTCTTCTTTGTTACTACTGAGTCTGCTGCAAATGTTACCCAAATGCTGGAGCTGGTCCTCTGATTCTAGTACTTAACGATTGTAGGCTCCCCTTAAAGGATATGGTACACCAATAAGAAAGCATTTCAGATTTTTTTGTTACTGTTAGCTGGTTTTGGAAGACTCTGATTGGCATAAAATTGCTGGATGTAGCAAGTATTATGTATTTGGATAATTAATTTAGCTTGACTAATTATCAGTCTTTAGAATGTATTACTAAAACAAAGGGATCTAAATGCCACACACTCACACTCCATAATAAGAAGAAAGTGTCAAAGTGTGTTATCACAGCCAAGCTGTTTCTTGGACTTACTTCAGGAAATAGAAGTTAGATTAAGTTCCTTTTGGTTACAAGGCAGTATTTTTAATATTGTTGCTCAGACAAAGAAAAGGTTAGGTAAGAGGGAGGGTACCTCATTGACAGATTTCAGCAAGGGCCAGGTCTGATCCTGGGATCAGTAAAGGTAACTATGGCATTAATGGCTAGGAAAAGTGGGATTACTTTCTGAGGCTGAGATCTACCTTTTCCATGTCTGTTTTGAGTCTTGAAGATCCCTCATTAACTTGAGCTCTAAAAGCCATTTGTTCTTCTATGTAACAACTACTAACATTTCACTTATCTGTCCGTCTGTAATAGAAACAATTAGAGATATGTGCCACATCCCTTAAAAAAAAGGAGGGGGGAGGGAGGGGAGGAGGAGATGAACAAACAAACCTACCCGAGTGGATTTTCCATTGGGAGATATTTTCAGTAAGGTATACATTACTGCAGTTTTCCCATATAAAGCCACTTTATTTTTCTAAATGTTGATCTGTGGTCTCTCATAATACAAGATTAGAAATCTGTAGGGGAGTGGAACTCCTTCTTTTAGAATTTTATCTCTAGTGAAGTGTGTTTATCTCCAATGTAGGCTTCTAATCACTACCATACCTTAATTAATCTTTGAATACTTACAATATTGGCAGGTCCAAGACCGCAATGGATTTACTATATAAAGATGCTGGCTTCCTCTCAGAAGCCTGTGAATTAAAAAGCAATAGATCCGAGTCCAAACGGGAAGGTACTAAGAGTAATCTGCCATCAAGATTGATCAAAATTGTCATTTAATATCTGAAATGCCTTATTCCATGTTAATTTATTCTGAATTTTTAAAATAATGTGAGTTTTAACTGAATGTAATTGTTTACCTTCAGGTGGATTAAGCTGATCTAGCAAATAGGACATTGGTGCTGTTTATAGTATTCTTATTAGACTGTAGCAGAAAAAAAATGCTAAAAGACATTTCATAAGCTAAGAAACCCTTAACAATTTTATAAAATTTTAAGAAAACATGCATAAGAAGTTTTTCAACTATTTCGGATCCCATTATTTGGGCTTTCTACAAGGAATGCAGTAATTAAAGACCCATATCATTCTATCTTCAATATATGACAATTGAACCACAAAACCTTCAGAATCTTGAATGAACTCATCATGGAAGGCATGACATTATTATTAGCAATTACAGGTCTTCAATATTCTATGTGTCAGAGTAGGTTCAGCACAGTTAGTAACTGTGTGGTAATGAAAAACAAGAATTTACGCTTTCTTGGTAATTTTTTCTCCTTTCTAATGCTCACATGACAGTGTCAACATACACTGACTGAACCTAAGAAGCAGCTAACTATTCTAGTAGCTGGGCTCTTCCATGATTATTCATTGCAATGACTGTCCTCAAAAGCACTGGTAGGATCCAGCAGGTAGCATCCCTGAATTACTTGTAGGCATTGGTAATGGTCCATTGCTAAGGTTTTTCCAACAGTGCCATAGAAAAATCTGAGGTTTTTGTTATATATTTGTGCTTGCTCTCCAACATTCATACAGGAGTAAAAATGCAAATTACAAGCAATTGATGTGTTTGAATGAAAACATAAATCCAGAAGTCAGGTCTATGATACTTCAGACAAATGTTGTGTAAGTTTTTCTAGGTTTGTATGTTTCTCTCTGTGTTTTTTTAACTTTGGAACATGATAAATTAAATCTCTAAGCTGTGTATAGAGCATAGAATTTATTTACTGGGTATTATGCCGTGTAGCCACTATTAATTACCATCCACAGTAAATCTGACTAATGCTATTTGTTCTCTGACTCAAGTTCTACTTAAGAGTTTGTTTTTTAAAAGTTTAAAATATCAGGCCCTAAAATATTTTAAATGGAAGAATATAACTTTCATGGTTGAACTATCTTTTGAAACCCTTCAAACCATATGATTTTTTTTTTTTTTTAAAAAAAAGGCCAATATATGATTAGGATTTGCAGCAACTCTGCAGAAATATGTAGTCTGCTAGCATTTATGAATGCACTATGAACAGCAGATAGAAATGATGCATGCTGACAACATAGTCTTGCAATTACCCTGAATTTGCATCAAAATTTATTTCCAAATTTGTTACAAGTAGAAGTGGCAAAAAGGAAGGAATTTAACTTCATAGGTTTAGATTAAGAATGTTCGACTATCTCTTTTCATCTGTCTTTACAAGAAAATCACCTCCTCAATGCCGACATACTGCTTCCCTTGCTTTGAAAAGATATTTCAGACCAACAGCTGCGCATGTTACAGAAGGTAAAACATTCCACACAGTAGCAACTGACTGGACCTGGGAAATGTTAATCTTTGCTGAGAGGGCAGTTAAATTTCCCTAAAGAATAGGGAACCTTCTCATTCACGAGAAGAGACTCCCTGAGGTTGTGGTTGAGGTACAAGTTCGAACACGTTAACAAGGCTTGTATGCCCCTGCCTATTCAAAGGAGGTTACCTTTTCCTCTGCTTCTTGCTACAAAGGGTTCACGTACACAGCCTGATGGATTTTAGGTTATATATTTTGTTATGATTTCTGAGCAGGATCAAAGTAAATGTCATAGAAAAATAATTTAAAATTCACCTATACATGTATAAAATATTTCAATGATCCTTCACAGGAAAAAAAAAACCCAACAAACATAACACCTTTTGAAAATGCAGTTTCCTTCCTGGATTTCTGTCTTCATTTGCTTTTCCTCTCAAACTCCTTCTCTTTTAACCATGAGTGCTTTCTCCATTTGTTGTGTCCTTCAACCTCAGGTGGCTGGAAAAGTCCTTTTAATGCTCTCTGTGACAGTTTCTTTTTCCTACTAATCCCAGGCTGCTTCTTGGCTCATCTAACAACTCAACATACATCTGTTACTTCAGTTCTTTATTGATTCCAGGATGTTGCTTTCATTATACTCTTTCTGGCATGGTCATCGAATTGAAGAACTAGCCTGTGTCTCTTGCATGATGCTTTTTTTGGCACAGCACTGCTAAGTCTTGACACACGCTGGCTCCAGAATCTCTCCATTCAGTGGTAGGTAGGAAGGATGACTGGAGGAAGAACCGTTGTTGAATGAGAACAAAAAGCTACTTCTCATTACCACACAGTCTTGAGAAATTGGCTAAGATATTGATTTACTGGGACAGTAGTAGACTCGAGCAGATCCGAACTATTGGCAGCATGAAAGAATGACTGTCTGGAAGGAGTGACTGGGGACAGAAAGTGGAACAGACAGGATTGTAATACTGTAAGATGAGTTTGTTAAAACATATAATAGTATTCCTGAGAGGACATCTGTGTCCAGAACAGTAAATTGTGGACACAAGGATGTCGAAGGACATCAAAGGAAAAATGGGATTGGATTTAATGTTATTAATTCCACCCAGGAGGTGTCACCTCCCTCTAGCTATATGGAGTTACATGGAAAATGAAGTTTTCTGCTTCTTTAGGCCTCAATTCAGCAAAATACTTGAGCATATCCATAACTCCAAGAGAATTCCAGTTGTACACAATGGGATTTAGGTATGTAATTCAAGTTAAGGATATAGTTAATTGTTTCCAGAATAGACATGGAATTGTGTCTCATCAAGTTCTTTTTGTTTCAGTTCAATGCATTCAAGACAATTTATTTCTGTTCCTTTTTATGTTCCCAGATCCATTTTAATATTACTCTTTGTTTGGTTTGTTATTTCAGAGCTGCCAACTGTCCCAAACCAGCCAGGACCATCCACATTAAAAAAAAAAAAAAAAAAAAGACGACTAACAATTTTCTCAGGGAATGGAGTTTTCTGTGAATCTTTTAGGCCTGTGTGTCTGCAGAAGGCAGCTTCCCCTTTTTTCTGTATTCTAATTGGAGGAACCCACACTTTGCAGCTGCTTTATAAACACTTATGATTTTGAATAAGAAAAGTATATGTGGCCAATGGAGACAATAGCATTCTCAGGAACAACATAAAACACTTAGGCTTCCACCCAGTCTAGTTAGGAAACTGCTTACTCTGGAGACATAAGTTGTGTTTGGCCACATCTACAGTTTCAATTGTCTCATCTGTGTTTTCCTGTGAAGTAATATTGGTTCTAGATTCATTATAAAACTCTGTTGATCTTTCTCTTAAGCTAATAGAGTTTTCCTCTAGTTTTGCTTTATTGAAGCTTCTGGATTTTTTGTTTCTTTATAATGCTAAATTAAATTAATATCACAGGTTAGAAAGAAATATTATGTAAGCATGCAATAGGGCTTCTGCTGTTGCTTGTGGGTCACAGATGTTTTTCTTCCTTGCTGCTTCTAGAATTTTTGTTTGGTTGGTTTTCCCTGAACCACTGCATTTAGACCTTCCTCTGAATGTTACAGAAGTGGCAGTCTTGGCAGGATGTGTTGCAGGGATTTAAAAGAACAGATATCCATGATCTTACCCTATCTCTTTCAGTGGCATTATTAATTGTGATTTTTGGACTTACTTACACTGTGTCTTAAGCTTGTTAAAAGTTGCTGGGAATTGTCCTATAACTAAACTACTTCTTCATTATCAAGGACTAGACCAAGTAGTCATGTCAATTCCTTCCAATCCTATGGTCCTAATTCTGATATCTCCCAACATCTATTATTTGAGTTAGAAAAGTCAGTTTGCTGCTTCTGTTGAAAGCTGGGGGACCTAAAGTTGTTTCATATTTGGCAGACTCCCACACTGTTCTTTCATAAAAATCTTAAATTTTGGTAGGGAAAATTTTCTCTACAAATAGCAGGAAAGATTGTTGCCTTTTGATGCACATAGAATTTTTTTTTTTAAGTAGCCTTGGTTGTAATTTACTGAGACTCGTATATACTTTGAATAAATCTTACTGTAGTCCACTTCAGCAAATTATTAAAGAAATTTCCCCAAGGTAAAATTCAATTGTGGTACGATATGTGAAAATTAAAATACTGTTAATGCTGATTTATAAATTGGTACCTCATTTTAGGGAGCTAATGTTCAGGCAAAAAGGGTATACCAATTTTCCAGGTAAGCTACTAAAATTAACACTTGAATAATATCCATAGTAAAATTATTGTAGTTGTCCTTAAGAATTTTATAAACATGTTAATATTGTCTAAAAATAATCTTCTGTAAATATCAATAAATACATTATAAAAAGACAAATTGTTGTAAGGTTTGCATTAGACACTACATAAATAACTTGGACATTCTAATAGCTAAAGACTTCTCAAAATAGTAACAGGCTTTATTATATGTGTCCTAGACCAACATAAAAGGCTTGGTCCATCATAAACTCTAGTCTGTAATCCAGGATACATATGATCTACTTCCTGTCATCTGCTAACTCAGATAATGACACAGAATCAGTATCCGAAATAACATACAAGCCTCACATACATACACAAAATTATTAAGAAGTGTTTGGACATATAAGGTGATACCCTTCAAAGATGGGTTGTGTCAGTGTGTTTCCCAACTGTATTTTTTCTTCAAACCCAAATGCAATTTGTTCTTTCGCTAAAATATTCATTAAAAGGTAAAAAGCAAATCCAGCTATGTAACTACCTAAAAGAAATAGACATATTCAAGGATTTTTCAATGTGTTTTTGTTTTTCTGGCTCGGATGAAGAATCATCTGCCAGGTTTTTCTTAGAAATTGTCAGAAAACCAATTCCCACTGCTGTTCTGGCACAGCATAAACCCAATGTATGTTTCAGCAATAGCAAGAGGTGAATTACTTACACAGAAGTTAAACCTTAGTTTGCTGGATTAGAAATTCTTCCATCTTATCTCAGTGAAGAGCAAATAAATACTAACCAGCAACAAGCAGAGAAAGTCTCTTATTTTAGAAGGTTTATGTTAAAAGAAATACTTTGAAAACTCAGGCTTTAGCACAAGAATTTGGTCTTGTCAATGGGACAAAATAAAAAATGCATTGCAGTAGCTGTTCCTGTTTTAAAACTGCCTTTGAAACTTCTGATGAGAAAACAAGTTGTAAAATGTATTAAGTGTTGGTAAGCATTGTGAATGGATAGATGCCTTGCGAGTGACCAGACAAAGAGGCGGTCTTTAACTGGAATGACCAAGATCCAGGAGAATCACAGGGAGGATGCAAGTATTATGGAGACAGTCTTTGTAAACAGGAGGAAAGACATAATCATCCCTTCAGGAAAACATCAGCAGCAGAGACTTTTCAATACCTTCCGGTAAGTGAGACAGAAGACGTAGGTGCAGAGTTAGTCCTTTGGTGGACACCAAACAAAATAGTTGTGGAGAACAGTAATAAAGGAAGAACCATTCAAGGATGTTATCAGGAGCAGGTTTGCCCTAAGATGATCCTGAGACATCTGAATGTAGTATAATGAAGATTCACTTTGCAGGTGGCGAAGTAATAATAAACCAACCAATTTGTAAGGACTTAGCTGAATGACAGAGTCACTGGAAAACTTTATCTACCACAAAGAGCAGTTCAGCAATCCTCCCTCACAAAATAGAATGACATGATTAATTTACCAAGCCCAGAAAACAAAGAGATATTTAAAAATGAATTGATAATATTTCACAAATCAAATCTAATCTATTGATTAAGTTTTTTAGGAGCACGTGTGAAAAAGAGGCATATGATGGCTGGATGTGGAGTTACTCTGAGGGTTCAGGGGTATTGGAGGCATGCATTTACAAACATTAGTGATGCTCTTTAAATAGCAACTGAATCACCTTTTAAATTCTCTATTTTTGTAATATCTGCAATGGTTGGGATTTATTTCTTTTATTGCATTTGCAATATACTATCTGTACTAAATGTTAATTTGTGGTTTTTAGTAAAGGGACTAGCAGATTAATTAAAATGCATTTTTGTCATACTTGATAATTGCAGCCTAAATACCATATTAATTCCAAAATATGATTTCTTCATTGCATCTTCTTCTACTATTCCTTTAATCTGAACAATTCTTTTTACAAGACCTTGACCAAAATTAAATATGGGTTGATACCACGGTTTTTGCCAGGAATAATTTCCCTTTGCAAAATGATATTTTATGCTGTTACAGTAATTACAGCTGTCTGAAATGCTGTCTTTTTTTTTAATAGATTCTACCCCAAACCATTTGCTGTATGTGTACTTTCATCTGCCCCACTCCAGATCCACTTTAAAAATGTCCAGACATAAACTAACTGGAGTTCAATAAACTATAATTGAATTTAATGGGCATAGGATTGCTAAGAGGATGTTGGCTAGTAAATTAAAAGCTACTTAGAGACAATGCTAGCCATTAACTAACAGTTCATTCAGGAAATCCATATGCAGTTTCTTGGCCTATATTTTGAGGTATGACTACAATTTCCAGCTCTGTACGTTCTACAAACAGGCTTTTCATTTTGGCAGGAGTGCTACCTGGTCCTGTCATTCAAGCATCCCTATACTGGAGAGAAGAATTCCAGAATAATCTCAATGACATAGGCATTGCATTATTTGGAATGGTGTTTTCAGAAGTGAAATCATAAAAAAATATTAAAACCAAATGGTGATTAGTCTCATTTGTCTGTTTATTTTGTCAATATTGTGTTACTTAAACTTCTATGTCCAGTGTATGTTGCATGTACCATTTTCTCTCAATGGAAAGTAAGGTTAAGACCAAATATTTTTATTTTATGGATAATTTTCAGATCTATGTTGTACATGTAAGAAAACATATCACATTTATTAATGCTGATGAACATTTTCATATTACTTGGCAGTCAGTGTGTGAAAGATTATCCATATGGCGTATCAGGCCTCAAATTCTGATTTACACATGCATATATATGTGTGTGTGTGTATATATATGTTCATATTCATATTTATTTGTGTATATATAGTTTCTTGGTATCGAGAAACACCATTCATTCACTGTAATGTACACAAACATCTATAAAAGTTTTTATATATATAAGGTTTATACATAAGTTTTAAAAATATTTTTTATATAAGGTTTTGTAGTGAAGTTTTATAATAATGACAAACTTTGAAAGAATCTTCTGCTGCCAGTCAAGCATCAAAGCTTCTGATCCAAAACTGCATCAAAGCTAGTTTTGAATGTTGTACCGAACATCCTGAAACTTTTAAGTTCAGCCAAGCATTGACGAAGCTCAAAAACAGAAGCCTTGTCACACAAGACTCCCAATCGTATGGAATAAATACATTTTTAGAGCACTTCTGAAGCTACCAAAAAAGTTTACCCATTCCATAATTATACTTCACCGTAACAACTTTTTGTTGAATTTCTTCTGCACCTAAATAGTACAAGAATGTCTTCTATGCATAGAAGATGAGTGTGCTGCCACAGAATATAGCATCCAAGTAAAACTACAAATTAATATTACAAAGAAATAGGTGAAACATACATCTGTCAGTGGAGTTCCTTCACATTTTACTGAGGTTTCTATTTTTGTTTTCAACATAAGTAACTTGTATGGTATTTTTCAAGTATTTACATAGATACTGTCATATGTGAGAGCAAAGTGATCTTTTATAAACCACGTAATATTTGAAACTCCAAATAATATAATATAAACATGTCCATCACATAAAACATAATATAAACTCCATCATATTTGAAAAGTCATGTCAGTCAAGTGAAGTCATCAGTGACTGGAGAAGGAAACATTGCACCCATTTTTAAAAAGGGTAAAAAGGAGGATCCTGGGAACTACTGGCCAGTCAGCCTCACTTCAGTGCCTGGAAAGATCATGGAACGGATCCTCCTGAAAGACATGTTGAAACACATGGAAGACAGGGAGGTGACTAGAGACAACCAACATAGCTTCATGAAGGGCAAATCATTCCTGACTAATCTAGTGGCCTTCTATGGTGGAGTGACTGCATCAGTGAACAAGGGAAGAGCTACAGATGTCATCTACTTGGACTTCTGTAAAGCCTTTGATAGGGTCCTCCACAACATTCTTGCTGCTAAATTGGAGAGATATGGGTTTGATGGATGGACTATTTGATGCATGAGGAATTGGCTGAATGGCTGCATCCAAAGAGTTGCAGTCATCGGCTCAATGTCCAAATGGAAACTGGTAACGAGTGGTGTCCCTCAGGGGTCCATATAGGGACAAGTAGTGTTCAATATCTTTATTAATGACATAGACAGTGGGATTGAGTGCACCCACAGCAAATTTGCAGATGACACCAAGACGAGTGGTGCAGTTGATACACTAGAGGGCAGGGACGCCATTCAGAGGGACCTTGACAGGCTTGAGAAGTGAGCCAGTGTGAACCTCATGAAGTTCAACAAGACCAAGTGCAAGGTCCTGCACCTGGACTGGGGCAATCTTCAGTATCAGTACAGGCTGGGTGATGAATGGACTGGGAGCAGCCCTGTGGAGAAGGGCTTGGGGATATCGGTAGATGAAAATTGGATGTGGGCTGGCAATGTGCGCTTGCAGCCCAGAAAGCCAACCATATCCTGGGCTGCATAACAAGAAGCATGGCCAGCAGGTTGAAGGAGTTGATTCTGCCCCTCTACTCCAATGTCATGAGATTCCACCTGGAGTACTGCATCCAGCTTTGGGGGCTCCCAGAACAAGAAAGACATGGACCTGTTAGAGTACATCCAGAGGAGAGCCATAAAAATGGTCAGAGAGCTGGAACACCTCTCCTATGAAGAAAGGCTGAGAGAGCTGGGATTATTTAGTCTGGAGAAGAGAAGGCTCTGGGAAGACCTTATTACAGCCTTTCAATACATTAAGGGGATTTATAGGAAAGATGGAGCAAGACTTTTTACCAGAGCCTGTAGTGATAGGACAAGAGTTAATGGTTTTAAACTGAAAAAGGGTACAATTAGATTGGATGTAAGGAAGAAAATTTTTATGAGGAGGGTGGTGAGACACTGGAAGAGGTTGCTCAGAGAAGTTGTGGATGCCCCATCCCTGGAAGTGTTCAAGGTCAGGGCAGACAGAGCTTTGAGCAACCTGATCTAGTGAAAGATGTCTCTGCCCACAGCAGGGGGTATTGGACTAGATGATCTTTGAGGGGTTGGACTAGATAACCTTTAAAGGTCCCTTCCAACCCAAACCATGCTATGATTCTATGATTCTAATACCCTGTTTGGATCTGTGGCTTTCCATTGCAAACATTTACATCATTTCAGGAGTTGATGGTAATTTCCACGTACCCCAATCAGTGAAGCAGGGCTCAACATCTCTGTCCATCATTTCTAAAGGGCTAGTATTCTTTAATTTACAGTGAACACATTTTCAGAAGGTGGCAACTCATTCTTTATCAGAGTTCTTTCATGGTGTTGTAATGTCAAATATGCATTAGTGTTATGCTCTGCCTGTTTTCACATCTGCTTCCCTTTTCAACATTGTTTTTCTTCACACACTGGTTAGGGAGATTACTGGCATTCTGTCACTAACTATGCTGTGTTTAAAACACAACTCCTACAATTAATGTTCAAGAAATTATATTCCATTATCAAATGCTACCATGATGGTTATGCCATACCTGGTGAAAATGGATTAGACAGCTGTGATTACCTGCAAATCTTACTATCTTATAGGAAGGCTAGTTCAAGGAAGTGAGAATTCTAGTCTAGGCTTAATCAATTGCTTTTTTCTCAGCCAAGATGAACAATTCTCTGTAAGGTCTATTCTCTAACGTCCGATGTTCTCTCTTCCGTGGGTGTTTTATATGCTTGATTTGATCTACATTTCTGACATGTGCAGTAAACTATGTTGCAGCTTCCAAAGTGATACTGTTCACTTTGGGTGAGGACTTAAAATCTCTGATCTGTTCTTTTTATTTTCATTCCATAAATTAAATATTACTTAAAAAAAATGTATTTCTGTAAGTCTTTATCACCCACTCATTGATTTAAACAAGACTTGGTTTGATAACAACATTTGTACTAAGTCAGAAATAGTGTTTGGGAATAGTTCTACCACTACACTGACAGCCTCAACTAATTTTCCTTTTCCCTGTCCTACTAATACTATTACTATTACTATTGCTAATGCTAGTTTGCCTTTTCCTGAGAAATACTTCTGCTAATCATAGCTTATATTTCCTCTCTGGATAGACTTTTGTAAATCATAATTAATATATACATCATTGTGTTCTGGAGTTCACCTTGCTGATTTTTGTTTAATGTTCAAGACATTGTATCTGCATAATCTAGTATTTTTCTTTATTCAATCTGCAAATACTGGAAAATACTTTGGGAAAACTCAGTTCTGTATTTCTGAGTTGAAGGAAGTAAATTGTAAAGGTCTTTAAAAAATGGTAATAAGTAATTCATGGTCAGTTTCAGATTCCATTTTCCTCCCATAAGTGAAGAGAAATATAAGCCTTATTATGGCTTTTCTATTCAACTCACTCTGCCAGCAATTTGCCTTTGCAGAAAAGAAGGCTGACTAAAAGATGGAGCCAGGCTCTTTTCAGTGGTGCCCGGTGACAGGACTGAAGGCAACAGGTACAAACTGAAACACAGGAGGTTCTGTCTGAACATCAGGAAACACTTTTTCACCGTGAAGGTGATCAAGCACTGGCACAGGTTGTTCAGGGAGCTTTTGGAGTCTCCATCCTTGGAGATATTCAAGAGCTGTCTGGGGCATGGTCCTGGGCAACTGGCTCTTGGCAGCCCTGCTTGAGCAGGGCAGTTGGACCAGATGACCTCTAGGGACGCCCTCCAACCGCAATGATTCCGTGCAATTCTGTTAATGTCTCATTGCATGTATTCTGTCCTACTGTTTCTCCATGGAGCAAAATCACTTCTCTGTAGGTCTTAGCGCTGTCTTTGCCAGTTGTTTTCAAACTGTTTTGAGGGAACCATTATAGGGTGTAAAATTTACCAGCTCTCCAGTTCCATAAGGTGAGTCTAATGGCCAAAGAAATTTGAGGACTGACTTTTGAGAAGTTTTAGAATTTTTTCTCCACAGCATCAAAACAGTTATATTCTTCCATTTTTATTGGGGTTACTGAACACAGCCCAATAAGCAGTCTGTTTTTACAAATGCGCACAAAATATACTCTGTTTTTCTAATAATTATAATCTCTAGTAGCATATCAAACATTTATTTATTTATTTATTTATTTATGGCTTTCAACAACTTCTTAAAATTGTTCTTCTAAGGCCTAGAAAAAGTTCTTTACATAGTTAGCTAAATTGGGGGCTTTTCATATAAATAGAAAATCTAGAAAATTTATCTTTCCTTTCCTATTTTGGACCAACTAGTGTATGCATCCTGTTGTTTCCTCAACTTGATATAAATTTATTTAGTTTACACTTTCACCATAGAAGAAACTATTCTTACCATATTGGTAAGAATTACTCCATCCCTTAAAAAATATTTTTGTTCCTTCCTCAATTATTTTGATTCCTTTTTCCTCAAAAGACCACTCAGGATTAGAAAACTGTGCATAACACAATGCAGTTATAAACTGCTTTTTTTCCCAAGTTACATCAACAAATATTTAACAAATATAGTCCTTGACTGATTTTAGATCTCCCTGTCTTAGGCAGATAATCACAATGATAAAATTAGGAACTAACTTGCCCAAGGCTGTTTCTATTTCCATTGCAAAAATATGGGTATTCTGAAAGGAAAGTCAGATCTCAGGAGTTTGTAAATGGCCTCTAAAAACATTTGCATCTCCTCAGCAACTACAGAGAATGCTTTGGGCAGCTGTATATCTAAATCAAGTGTCTCAGTACAGTGTCTAACGCTAGCTTAGATGAATCCAGACATGCTCTGTCTTTGGACGTAGATTCAATGACTGTAGCCAGATCTGTGTTTTACTGGTTTATCTTCCAAACCCTGGCCTTTGTATTATTTTATATTGTTCAGTAGTAATATTACTACATGTAGCATTACTCCACTTTGTGCACCAATATCGGTGAAAGTTAAGCTGTGTCCCATTTGCTTATAGGCCAATAGTTCATTCATCATCTTCTGCAACTTTGTCCCATTAAAAATTCCTCTGGACTGTGATGGTATTGTCACTGACTTTGTCTGTGTGGTATATTACACTTGTAAAGCGTAATTTTTAGAAAGTCATTCATTGTTTCCTCCAAGCTTGAAATATTACTGGCTTCTTTGTGACTCTGGACTTTGGCTTCCAGGACTCCTTCCTTCTATAAATGTTAAACTATCATGATGATGGAATCAGAGCAGTGTCCATCTTCAATCTCTTGCTGTCTAACCTATGTTTATAGGACCTGAAAGTGGCTGGAAATGGGTGACATGGTGGATGCTGTTTTCAAACTGGGAAATCTGCCCCTGGGATGAGGATCTAACCTCAGTTTTCTGTTGTTTGGTGAATTCAGACTCTGAAACTGAAATATATTTGACTTTGTTAAACCCATGGCCATTTATCTTTGTGCACCATCAATTAATGTACTTATCATCACAACTTTTGGTGTATAAAAATTCAAAACTATTTTGAAAATATGTTCTCATAAGAATCTAATAAGCTCTTTGAGTAAAGCAAAAGAGACAACATTATTTCAAATTCTGAAATAAATGCATTTCAGGAAGATATAAGTGATAAGGTAAAATACTGACTTAGCAGAATGTCACTAGTACACAGCTAGAAGGTAAAAAGAATATAAAACTTGTGTGATGATAGACCAAAGCTTATCAACTGGAAAACAAAACTTTTTCTACTCTTCTTCTTTGAGAAGAAGAAAAAACTTAAAAATACCCAGCAGGAGAGCAAAGCTACAAAAGGACTCTAAAGAACTAAGTTTCTACAAGAAAAAGCAAATAGTTCTTCATGAAACTTGAAACACAAATGAGTGACAACATAGTAGAAAAATATGAGACAGTTCAAAATAAGTTGGGGGACAAATTGCTTTGAGGTATAGAAATCTCACAGGGAAACAGAAGGACCATTTGTTCCAGTAAATTGACATAGCAAGCTCTACTCCAGAAAAATCACAACCACTTAAAAATAGATCAAGGACACAGCTGAATTCAAGAAAAACTAGAGACTAAGGATTCTAAGACCTCTTTGGAAAATGAAATAAACTCTACTGAATCCGTTTTGTGTAATGGATATTGTTCCCTCTGTGGAAACTAACATCTTGTAAAACTCTGCTAATTTTCCAAGAAGTTTTGTTTGTTGGTTGGTTTGGTTTTTGTTGGTTTTTTTTGTTTGGTTGGTTTTTTTAATTGCTGGGGTTTTTGTTTTTAAAGTCTGGCAGGACTAGTTCAGGAATACTAACTGTAAGAACGATGAGCCAAGACTCCCGAGTCACAGTTTATTAGGCAGACTGCAACTTATCACACATCATTTATGTGACTCACAATTCTAAACTATCTGACCACAGCAATGGTCTGTAACGGTGACACAGAGATGCACTCTGCTTGTGCTCCTGGAGATACTCTGCCTGCTTAGTTACTTGCATAGCTAATTTGAAACAATGAAGCAACTGGGTTAGATATAGTAGATCTATGCCTCAAGGAATGTGTTAAACTGGAATCATATTCAGACTCACATAACCAAGGACTGAGAGACCTCTTACACTCTCATTTAAGTTAATTATAGTTTTGCCACGGCTTTTAAGGATAGAAGAATCAGGTCAATGGAAAATACTCTTATGCTTCATGCAACGGCACTGGTTTTATGTAGATTATGGTGCATGGTTGGCAAAGACAGTGTTGTTACAACTGAAGAGAGTTAAGATGGCTGATCAAATGTGGATTAAAGCTTCAAGATCATGTGGTTGCTTGCATGTCATGCAAACAGTAGCTACTGCCATTGGAATTGAGTTGCAATCATTATAGTTTGAATAATGTTAAATTGTGGGTGGAAATGTATGAGTTTATCATGCCCTCAATAGATCAGTCAGAGCCATATTCAGAACCATGACTAAAAACTGCCAAACACCATACATTTATTAAAATGACCCTCAAATTATCATCACCCTTAGTATATTTTTTAAAATATCTGCATATTAGTATATTTTAAAAGTATCTGCTTTGGTTAAATAGGAACAGGGTGCCATGAGTTTTCAGGATAATTTTAAACTTTGGAAAATTTGAATTTAATGAATGAATAAAATCGCCTAGGTTGTCATTTTACATTAACAGGAATGTAACACAAGGATGGTCCCTCCATAATAATGTGGTTTTCTGCCTTGTGTAGGAGAGGTATTCTAAAATCTGATGGATCATGCTATTTACAATTATAAGTGTGCAGAGCAGTTATTATCTCTGTTGTTTAATTTATATTTTAAAAAAGCAGATATTTTGTTTGTGTGTATTTACAGAGCAGATGGTTTCTTTGGTATTTAAAATGACAGTAGGAGTATTGATGCTGCCAGTAGAAACTAGGAAAAGAAAAACAAGAAACTGAGCTTTTGTACTTGATTGAAATGTCACTCTTGGATTTTATTTTTTGTTTGGTTTTTTTTGTTGTTGTTTTTAAAGAAGAGAAAAAACAAGGCAGCATCTTCCAAAAGCTGCTGTAAGCAACAAATAAAAAATGTGGGTTTTTTCACTGTAAATATCTAGCTTTGTTATATCATCTAAATCTCTATGGTTTGGTCAGGAAAGGGAATAAGGCACCTCAACTCAGATTTCAGGAAGCTGAGCTGGACCAGATTATGAAGTGCACACTTATCGAGTTTGCAGGTGACATCAAAGTGGGAGGATAATCTGCCATTTAGAAGGGTGTAGGAGGCTGGGCAAATGGGCCAAGAGGAACCTCCCGAAATTCAGCAAAGACAAATACCAAATGTTGCACCTCGGAAGGAAGGGCCCCTTGCAATGATACAGGCTGGAGCCTGCCTGGCTGGGGAGCAGCTCTGCTGAGAAGGACCTGGGGGCTGCTGGTAGCTGGCAAGCTGGGCAGGAGCCAGCAGTGTGCCCTGGCAGCAAAGACCAGGAGCAGCCAGGGCTGTACTAACAAACAGGAGCACGTGTAGGAGGTCCAGGGGAGTGATTATCCCCCTCTCCACTGTACTTGTAAGATCACATCTGGAGTCCTGTAACCGGTTTTGGGTGCATAACTAATTGAAAAGGTGATAAAAATAATTCTCACAGTTACAGTAACATTTGTTGTGCCTGTAGCTAAGGGAATAGTGAAATTTGTCACAAATGTGAAGTTTCTATAGTTGGTTTTGATGCTGATCATGTATCAGTGCCACCAGTATTCATTTTGCTAGACTGAATACTAAACTGAGAATGAGTTGTATTTTAATTTTTGTATTTCCGAGATACCTAAGTGCTTTAGTCAGCACTATGAACCAATGCCACCAGCCCTGTCTCCTTTTTGTCATTTGGAAATCATCTTGGTCAGGAAGTACCTGATTTCTTTCTAGCAAGAATTCTGTAAAGGCCATTTTTCTTTAAAAATTTAAATTGTCTTTCAACTTTTCTGATACTATGGTCCATAATATATAACCTTTCCCTACGCTGAATTTCGGTTCCCTGCTCTCCCAACATGAGTTCAAACCTGTAGCCCTGAACTTGTCAGTGAATAGGGAAGATAGTAAACTGTTCTCAGCATTGAAGTATGATTTAGTGAGGACTCATTTGGTGAGGTTGTAGTCAATGTCTTCTATTGAAGCTTTTTCCCTTATGGAATATAATTCCAGAAACAATGGTAAGGAAAAAGAGCTAATGTGATTAGTTCAAGAATTTATCAAGAGAGAAGCCTATTGTAGCCACAAAGGTAGTGGCTTGGCTAAGATTGTATCCAAATAAAAAGGCAAACAGTGGGACAAAGAGGACTAAACATCAAGAAAGCCAGAGCTTCTCTGTTTTAGTGATGTTCTGTGTCCTTGGTCTTTCTTATTTCAAAATTTATTGTTTGCGTGGTAGAATGGACTGTACAAACTTCTTAGTACTAATGCAGCATTGACACATTACACTTTTTATTTATTTTAATTGCAAAGTTTAAAAGCCAGGTATATCAAGTAATCTGTAATAGATTTGCAACTGTTCTGTGATTTATGAATACTGTTAGTCTGGTGACTAGGATGTCGTACTGTGTGAATAAATTACTTAAGTTTAATAGGAAGCTGACAGAAAAAAAATGGTTTAGGATAAATTACCATTCAGAAAGTATTTGAGATTTATTCAAAGTAAGTAAGGATAGAAAAAGGTCCATGAACATAAGAGGTAAAAGAACCTTTCAAAAGACCAGTATCAAAAGTGAAAAGTGTAATTATTGAAGAGAAACAGACTGAGATGCCTGCTGTTTCTACATTAGTATCAGCAGACTAGAGGTAAGATAGATATATGGACTAGTCTACCTAGACTTGAGGTAAGATAGATATATGGACTGCTTTATAGTTTCAAAGCCTGTAGCTCTAAGTATGCTGTTCTTACTGTTAAAATCACTTTAAGAGGATTGTTTCATGTTGTCACAGAGTCACCAGACAACAAAACTTCCAGACCCAGTCAGTTTTACTGGATCAGCCTAATAAATGCATAGAGAACTGTACCCTTAGGCCTGGCCTAGGGTTCTGGAGTTGTGCAATTGGTGTTGGGACTTAAAAAGGTACAAGGCCTAAGATTTGTAAATGAGGAGAAAGCTGTGTAACTGTGGCAAAGCTGAAGCATATTTGCAGAGGGTTACAAGTTGGATCTGTGAATCCTTTAAAATCCACATCACTGTATCCATTTCAATGAACGAAAAATGCCATTCCCATTAATATTTAGACTTAACAATAGATTAATCCTCTAGCAATTAAAAAAAAGTCAGAATGAAATAATAATTCAAAATTATTTGGTGTATTAAAGGCTTCTAGTTGAGTAATTCTTTTTCAAAAGTTTTAGGAGGTCATATTTCATAATCTCTTAATTGATTTACTTAATTTAGCAGCCAGAATTTCTCACAGGAGTTACTTTTAAAACACACAATAAGAAATATTAATGAAAAAAGGGTTATTGTGCTGTATCCCTGCAGTAGCACTTTATATTGTGACATTAATTGCTTAATAATGACTATATAAATTGCAATTGGAGTTTCAAGGAAACAGCAGTATTCCTTTTTCTCATAATTCAGAGCTCAATAAATATGATCAGTTCATAACTTATGTGTATCTGACTAATGCCCCAAACATGCCTGTGTGTTTGTGTGTGTCCAGTTGATTCATCTCTAGTAACATCATTTTAATTTAAAACCATATTGTAGCAGGTCCAAGTAGCCCTGCTAGCCTTAAGTCTGCCAGGATTTTCATTTTAAATACCTCTTTTGTAGAGGTTCATAACCAAGCTGTGCTCCAGCCTGAAACCTAGTGTGTGTTAGGGAGCAATATTTTTCACAGAATTTCAGTCAACCTGGTTTATCTATTTAATGTAAAGAAGTGTAATTCAACAGTTTGGACTTTTCATTACGGTAAAGAGTGTGGAACACTAAATACAGTCTTGCAGAACTAATTTTTGTCACTATCTCTTTACAGTTTGTTAATGGCTGAGCATGATTTTGGATACATAGTTCCATATATGGGACAAATTTTAAAATAGAGGGGTTTGGTATATTGTGGTCATTAAAAAACCCTTGCAAGGGTAAGGCTTGTAAAGGACATAAAGTCATTACAAAATAGAAAGAAGCACTTGGGAACAGAGAATCAGGAAGGACTGTCTGATTCACTTTTAGACATTGCGAGAAAACCGGGAAATAAATGTTTAGACTAGAAAAATCTCTACAGCATATAGAGGTCTGTGTCTTTGGTACCTCCTTAATCTCTTTCTTCTTGTACATACGCAATAATAAACCTTTGGTTCAAAAGACCAATGCTAGAGTGAGAAAGATAAAAGGCATAACCAAAATCTTAGGTCTTTGCATGGATGCTGTTGCATACCACCTTCTGATGACCCTAGAGTGGTCCAAGCCTTTGACCTGCATGTGTTCCAAGCAGTGGAGAAGTGGTCTTTAGGTTTGCCTCATAATTCAAAATAATAGAAAATATTTACTGACTCCCTCTTTGGTCTCTGACAGAAAACAATCAGGTGTGCACATAAGATGATACACTATCTATGTTTAGGGTGGGAGGTGGGGTTTTTTTTTTGTTTTCTTTCCAGAGAGGTTGAACAAAATTGTAATTTTAAGATAGTTAATCAAAGAAATATGTGGATAGTATCACAAAATATATATGGATTTATGTTTGTGTTTGTGTGTGTATTTTGTAAGGTAAGGCAAGCTCAGTTCTTTTAGAAAATATGTTTAAAAATATTAATCAGAATCCAATATAGGTCAAAATGGTTCACCTACACCTTCATTTAGGTAATGTTAACTGCAAGTACATTTCACTTAAATTTCATTTGACATATTGTTGGGGTTTAATCCCAGCTGGCAACTAAGCACCACACAGCCAGTCGCTCAGTTCTCCCTGCCCCTGGTGGGATGGCGAGGAGAATCAGAAAAAAAGAGTAAAACTCGTGGGTTGAGATAAGAACAGTTTAATAAATGAAAAATAATAATAATAATAATAATAATAATAATAATAATAACAACAACAATAACTGTAGTAATGAAAAGGAAGATAACAAAAGGAGAGAGAATTAAAACCCAAGAAAAAACAAGTGATGCACAATGCAATTGCTCACCACCTGCTGACTGATGCCCGAGCAGCGATCCACCCCTCCCGGCCAACCCCCCCCAGTTTATATACTGAGCATGATGTTCTATGGTATCGAATATCCCTTTGGCTAGTTTGGGTCAGCTGTCCTGGCCATGGTCCCTCCCAGCTTCTTGTACACCTGGCAAAGCATGGGAAACTGAAAAATCCTTGACTTAGGGTAAGCACTACTTAGCAACAACTAAAACATCAGTGTACCAGCTACTAGGAAGAAAATTAACTCTATCCCAGCTGAAACCAGGCCGCATGTAGAAATAGAACAATTGGACACGTTTCCAGATTGGTTCACAATGTTTCATTAAGCTGCATACTCAGATTCCTTTTACAGAATTCCATGGAATTAATCAAAGTTTTACACCCCCCCTCCTTTTAATTATATCGTACTACCTAGACCGTAGCCCATTCCTAGTCTTTTTTAAAAGTTTTTTTTTCCTGTACTTTTATCTCTTGGTTTTCTTTTAGAAAATTGAGACAGTCATGATTAAATGAAAACTCATATAAGGATGATCTCTTGACATTTCTTTTTATTCTTTGTTATCTTTTTCCTCCTCTCCTTTTTTTCTGTCTTTTTCTTCTCCCATTCAAAGTGTATAGCAATATAAAAATGAGCACTTCCCGTTAATTTGCACATTGTGGCACAGCATAACATTTGCAGAGGCACCACGTCATCTCAACACTTGACACTGCCATGCCTAATGTCTGGGTAGCTGTCACTTGGTAGAGAATCCATAATGATGAGTAAAGTGTCTGTGTTTTCAAGTTCAGTGGAAGAGTACAGAAAGTCTGAAGTCTCGTTCCTTTCTTACACTAGGACATCAGCTTTGATTTAAATGTCTGTTAAATTTAAAATTCAAATCCTGAAATTAATTTCTTAGCTTGGGTGAGGCATTGGTGTCACTGTTTTCCTTTACAACTTAAAGCACCGAATAGAACTTAAAACCATACCCTGAAGCAGTGGTAATTTAAGGTGCAAACTGATTTTATGCCATCATTGTAATAAGAGGCATTCGAAATCACCTTGGGAATTTCAACTCTTACTCAGATAAGTGAAAATGTGCCGTTAGAGTCACTGAACCAGAGAGAAAGCAAAGAAGTGTGATTCTATATTTCAATGATAAGCTTGTATGCAAATTTTTTATTGCAATCCCAATTAATGTATTTAGGTGTCCTCTTTCTTATTCTCTTTTTTTCAGGTTCTCTTTATTTCTGAGTCTCTATTTGCTGTACATCTTCACCAGTGCACAACTGTTCTGATTATTCCTTTAAAGCACTTCAGAAGTTTATTTTTTCTTTCCCAGCCTGGTAAACAGGCCCTGCTTGTGTTCTGGTTTAAGTGTAGCACAGGTCTCCTTCACAGCTATCTGGTAGCATTCCTAATCTCTCTGCCAACAATTATAAAAGCTAACCTCTAAAATTATCTTACGTACCATTAGTATTTTGTCCATGTTCTTATCTACCTTTCAATCTTATGAATCATTACTTTTTTTGATCTTCAAATACATCAAGTCCAAGCGCCCTTTCCTCTATTTGTCCCACTTTGTCCCTCGGATTTCCAGATCTCCCCACCATTCACTTCCCTTATATAGCTGTCATCCTCCTGTCTCAGCCACGGACCTCCCTTTCTATACCATTTGGAACAGACTTCCTGCTATAGTATGTGGTCTAATATCCATTTTTTCAATTGTATGCCAGTACTACTGCATGTTTCATAATCTTTTGTGTGTTCTCACCTAGCTGCTAGATTTTGCGATTTTGCTTAATTGTAGTTCTCCCACTCTTGCTCACTGTATCTGACTGAGTTCAAATATTTATGGTTCCTCTTATCAGGATTCATTAGCTGCTAGTATACTGTAAACCCCAGATACCTTAGGATGAAAATATGTTTTATTTTTGCAATAGTCATTAGGGCCTTGCCCCCCCATCAGAAGTCTTAGACACCCCCTGTACAGTGCTGTGTCCAAAATACCCGCCTTGCCTCATGTGCATAAGCTGTTGAGGACCTTATTGCCCCTCTAACTATTGAAACTCATTCAGTATCAGGAAGGCATCTCCTGGCTTTGATCAATCTTACACTCACAGCAATGAAAGGGACTTCAGTTTGTCATATAGTCTGGTCCTTTATTCTAAGGAAAAACTGTCAGCTGAAATACTGCAGTAGTCTTTGTCATTCTGATCAATGTAATTACTTTTTTATCTTTTATATATCACTCTGTTGCATGTTGCTTGTAATTTGTAAGATCACTGAGACTGTGGGTTTCTTCTTTAGTTTTGTGTATACATAACACCTTAGCACAGGTGCCTTCTCTGTGGTGTATCTAGTCCATTACAGGAGGTTCTAGGATGATGCAAACAAGAAGACCATTGGTCATTTAACAAACACTAAACATTTTCTGAGAAGCAGTTTATCTCACACTGCTCTTTTTTTTCCATGCTTATTCTTCCTTGCAGTTTTTTCAGACTAGCTCAATGTAGTTGCACAGTAAACATCTCACAGACAAAATTACACAACAGCTCTCCATCCATCACAGGTTCACTCAATGTTTCAGCTGTGTTTTCATCTACTTGCACTTGAAAAAAAAAAGTTTTTATTTAAGTTTACATTTTCCCTAAATGTTTGAATATGATTTTTATTTGCATGGCTTTTTTTAAAAAATAATCTTTGGCAAAAGAAGGAAAACATATACAAAGACATAATTCTTCTCAACATTCATGTCTGTAAAACCACCTTTCCTTTACAGAACCTCATTAGACAAAAGACAACTATTTATTTATAATTTATTTTCCTTAACAATGGCCTGTGTAGGTCTTCTTTCTCTCTTTCCTTCCCTTGAAGTAGTTTGACTTTCCTCTGTAACTTTAAGAAGGGGATAATAACAGTTCAGATAATTTCTGTTGGTAGAAAAATTCTAGGCGGGAGTGCTTTTTTGAAGATTTTCTCCATTGGGGGTTTCTGGAGTTGTACCTATGGGGATCTTTGAAAGCATGAAGCAGTGGTTTAGGTTTCAAACCTGTTTCTCTAGCTTCCATGCTCTTTAACTTTCACCATTTAAGCTTTAAATGTCAAATGTGATGTGAACTAAAGGAGACAGCAAGTGCATAGGGAAAAAAAGTGAAATATACGGGCCGATAGAGAAGTTAATCCTGAGAAATTCTGTAACAAACTGTTGTATCAAATTTAACTCTTAATAGAGTAGTGCTATAGAATACAGTTAAAAGAATATATGACTTTTATTGTCTGTATGTTTACCAGAAAGTGAAAACAACCTCAGAATCACTTTCTTATGGCATGACTACCATAAATTTAATTTAAAAATACTCTGTATTTAGGATTGCATATAGATTTAATAGATATTCTTCCTTTGCCTCTGAGATAACTTTAACATATAAGTTTTTATTTCTGTTGTGGGTTAACCCCAGTGGGCAGCTAAGGACCACACAGCACTTGCTCACTCCCCTTCGTCCCAGTGGGATGGGGGAAGAGGTAAGAAAGAATAAAAGCAAGAAAACTTTGGAGTCAAGATAAAGAAATTGTTTAACAAGTGAAGGATAAGTGGAAGAAGAGAGAAGAAAACAAAACAAAACAAGTGATCACAAGTATTTACTCAGCACCTCCCATGGTTAGATTGATGCCCAGCTAGTTCCCAAGCAAAAGGTGGCCAACGTTCCTAAACACCTCTGTTTTCCCTTTTCTTGCTGAGCATGATGTTATATGGTATGCATTATCACTTTGGTTAGTTCAAGTCATCTGTCTGGTTGTGTCCCTTATCAGCCTATTATTGTGTGCTTCCCCCAATCTGTTCACTGTGGGGACAGAGTGAGAAACAGAGAAGACCTTGATGCTGTGCAAACACTGTTCAGCAAATGTTAAAACATGTGCCATTGGTACTGTTTTGCTCAAAAATCTAAAACACAGCACCATATGAGCTGCCATGAAGAAAATTAACTCTATCCTAGCCAAGCCCAGTACAGTTTCCTATGCTAAAAGAACAGGTTTAAGAACAATATTTGCATTTTGCAGGAAGTTAATCTGTTTTGACATTGTTTGTGCTTCAAAAAATAAATTGCTTTATTTAGTTCTGTGAAACAATATTAAAAAAACCCAAACATCAGTCAGAAGCATTCATGAAGTGTTATCAAACTTTTACATAGTTTTGATAAACATTTTCAATAGGGTATTTATTTTAAAAGAAAGAATAAATTTTGTATGTGTTCCATTGTCAAAGAAGAGATTTTGATATTATGAAAGCATTTAACTTTTTAATGATATATTCATTAGAATATAATATTTTTCTGAGCATTTTAGTTTTCATGAATATGGCATTCTTCATCAATATAATTTAATGTTTTTAAAAAATCTCATTCTTTTCCACTTTGTTTTTGATAAGTGTGTAAGTAGTAAGTTAATTTTGTGTTTGAGGCTAAAAAAGATACTAAAGATTGTATTAGTAATGGTAAGATTTTCAAATTAAACATTTTTACCACAATATGAACTTGGAATAATTTCAGTACCTTTTCATTTTACTAACATAAATATTATTATGTAAATAATTGCTGCCATTAATAAAGCAGGTAGGGTTGTATTCTATGTTTTCAATTAAATTATATTATATTCATTTACTTCATGAGTCTATTAAAGAGTAAAGTTGACATAAAGCAAGCCACCCTAAAGCAAGGATGATTTCTGAATGATTTCTTTCTTTCTAAAGAACTCTGAAATTCATGTCACAAGTCAATCACTTAAGCAATTCTCACCTGTTCTATAGAATTTATTGGGCTGAGGCAAAAACGCTGAAGGCAATGGAACATTTTTTTAATGGCCTTTTAGGTAAACTTTGAATTTCCAATATATGTATCATTAACTAAAATATATTTACAAGTGTTCTGTTTTGTGTGATTCCAGCTACTCTTCTATGTTAGAGAAGTTCTAACATAATAGTTTAAATTAGATGTTGGATCATGTTTTGTAATCTGAATTTGAAAATTTCACACATTTATTTTTACACCCTTTACATTCAGACTTGCCAATATTTTAAATAATATGAGTGAGGAGAAAGGGGTTTTAAGATGCTTTGCTCATTTTTCTCACATGCTATATTTCCCTCTGAAGTCCTTTTGTCTGCATATAGAAACACAGATGGATAAATGTCAGTATCTGATACTATCTACTATGAGGGCATTGAGCAAAAACTTCTTTCCTAGATTTCTTTCCTTCATCCTACTAATTATTTACCTTTAAAAAGGAAAAAAAATACCTGAACTTCAGAGACTTTGCTAAAACAGATTTTGCTACAACTGTGTTCAAGATTGATTGATTGATTGCAAACCCCCCCCCCCCAGTATAAATTTATGTTACATGATTTACAAAAAAAATTACACCACAGGTGAAACTAAGAACTCTACGTTTCATTTAAGGAGAAAGTCTCTGAAAGAAAGATGGCATGCAAGGCACACCTCAAGGCCTTTTGATCATACAGTCAGGAAAAAAAATGTTTTAGTAAGGGAAGGTTAGTTTGGTAGTATGACAGATCACAGAATTCAAGGTTTTGGGAGGTTTTTTAGCATTCAGAATAAGGTCAGATCAAATCTGCTACAAAATGCCCAGAAGTAATAAAAAGAGAATATTCATGTATCAATATCACTCCAGCTTTTATTAATATGGATGACTCAAAGGGCAATGCTGACACAAGAAGAAATGGATATAAGGTGGTTGTGAATGCTAAGAGTGAATATTAAAAGAAGTTTTCTTATAATTCAGGTAAAGTATTTCATCCCAAATCAGAGGTGTCAGATTCTGGAACAGTCATACTGTAGGGAAAAAGATCCTTAATTGTCTTAGTGTTAAACTTGATGAATGCATAAACCAAATTCTATTATGTGATTATTTTTGCTCGCAAGACATTGCCTTCAGTTGCCCTGCTCCATGTTCTTTCAGTCTTAAATGTTGTAGACAGTAAAAGTTCATAGAAATTTCTATGACTTTCTATCAAGTCCTGGGTTTGAGTTGGGTTTTTTTGGTGGCTAAAAGCACTGAGCAGTGGATAGGTACAAATCTGAATTAATTCCAGCTAAAGATCATTAGAGTCAATTGATTTACAAGAAAATCTTCAGGTTTCCAAGTGGATTATTTTCCTCAACTTCTGAAGATCTAAGAATGATCACATCCCATGTATGATAATCTGAAATAACTCATTGTTTCTGGACTAGAATGACTTTCGGAAATTCTTTGACAGAGCTACTAATGGATTGCTTGTTTGGGACACTGACATTGTACTAGAATTTTTTCATGATAGTCCATTTCTTTGCATAATAGTCTTGGAGATAAGAATAAGACAGATTCTCTGTTAAATTGAATTGTTAAAAGACATTGTATTGGACAACAGATGGTGTGACAATTATGGCTCTAACTGTCTGTCAGACTCTTCTTTGCCAGTTGGACACTATCAGTATTCTAACTCCATTTAGTTAATTTTTACCAAGTCCTTGAAATGTTTGAAATCAATATCTTCCTTGATATCACCTTCAATAAGCTTTAATATGAACCTTGATTTCATTTATAATGCAGGGAAATAGTGATAAATTGCCAGGACTTCCCTAAATACACATCAGGACCTCTGTCTCGATCCTCTGGAACTTTCACTATTCAAGTGTCAGAAAAGGTGTTGGATGATGGCATGCACAATTAATTTCAATTGATAGTATTTTGCTAGGTCAGAGGATCTAGCAGTTGGAAGATATACCCATCTCTTGCAAATGGAAAGAAATGAAGACAATTTCTCTTTTATTCTCCGCTTTTTGAGCTGGTATAGTTTTATGACTTCATGGATGATATATCTATATTGCAGTTAATAAGGAGTCAGACAGTGATATTCAAGCTACTTTTAAGTAAGACACAATTTGTCTTTAGTAACTTTTTTTAGGTTTGTTTTGGTGGGGTTTTTTTAGTAAACTTTTTCTTGCTGTTCCTGATACTCTCTTTTTGAAAGTTTTTCTATCTGTGGCTGCAAAGAAGGAGTATGGATACAAAGAAAAGCATCATAAAAAAAGAATGAAACATCTTCAACTTTGTGTCAAATACAATGCTGCTTTTTTTTCCCTGGCTGCAAGGCACCAGTCCTTGGGGTCTTGGTAGACACCAAGTTGAACATGACCCAACAATGTGCCCAGAGAGGTTGTGGAATCTCAGTCCTTGGAGAAAAGGAACCTGAATCTCTCTGACTTTTCTAAGTGTCATTTTTTAATTGTTTTTTTTGTTTGTTTGTTTTGTTTTGAGACCGTGAAACTTTCTAAGATTAAAAACAAAGCCCCAAACCAAACCAGCAAAACTTTATCTGCCTAATAAGTGTGTCTGGCTTTTCATCTCACTTGCATTTTGTTTCTGCTTGTGTATAGAATATGCCATCAAAGGAAACAATGAAAGGTAGAGGATTTCTGAATATTCAGCAAATGGACTTCAGGTAGTGATTTTATATTTTCAGCAGGACAGACCTCATTATAGAAAAAGTCCTTTTTTTTCTTCAGCTCCAGCATAGCAATATTTACAGCTTGTTCCTCAGATCTTTAAGTATGTATTGTAACAGTAATCAAATAAACCTTTTAATTATACATGCAATTAAAAGTCATTAATTCTAACATAAAAAAATCCTTTCTTTTAAAACTGAGTCCTTAAACGTTAAGTCCAATTCATATTCATTAATTCTTTTGTCTCATTTTCCCCTTAGATATTTTTCTTTGGAAATTTATACAATCCTTCAAGGCAGAGCTGGATATATCCCATTATTTAAGTCACATAACACCTCTGAAAGCTGTAAAAACCCAACAAGGCTTTCAAAGTATTACACAACTTTTAGTCATGTGCTCTTTTAATGAAATAAAAAAAAAATACAGAAGGAAGGAAGGAAAAATTGACTGAGTTGGTCTCTAATTTTTTAATTTTCAGCTGTTGTTAGAGACTACCACAACAACTTTGCAACACAATGGCAGTAGTAACAGACAGTACATCTTTTCCTTATGTCTCACATAAAACTATCTACATTGTATAAAAGTATTCTGTTAAAAAAGACTGTATAAGAATTATATTGCACATTGAACTGTGCTGCCTGCCTATTTACGCAGTGACAAATAGACAATTGACGTACGTACATCCATTCCTTGGCTATTTCTTTTTACTTTCAGAGGCATACACACTTGATCTGTACCCTTGCCATCTGATCATATTGAAAGGACATTTCTGAGAGCCACTCTGCCAAATGATGCTGACCTTAATCTTATCCCAGGTTTCTTTAATTTTTATGTCTTATCCTTTTGTGACAACCTTCTTCTGCTTCAGGTACTTTTTCAAGACACAGCTCTTCCTTAGTATGAGCAGAAAATCCAACCCAATAACTCACAAGCACACAACACACTGTGGTCATTAGTAGTGAATCATTGTGCTGGTTTTGGCTGGGATAGAGTTAATTTTCTGTCATTGTGTTGCAAAGTCATTGTGGTAGTGGGTGAAAAAATATTTTCAATTTTTTCATATGTCTTGTATATCAAAATGTTATCAGGATCTTTCATTACCATAATTTCAATTCACTTCTTTTCAATTACAAATTATTGAGTTTCCGTATTTATCTAAAACTATCTTGTTCTGAAAACAATTCCAGGTTTAATGAATGAATACTTTTTAATGTAAAAAAGTTTGGTAAACAACCTACACTCATTTCTGACTCTGGTTTATCTTATTATATCTGTTGTCATGTCTCCTTGTTCTTGTCTTAACATGCATGTTCAGCTCTTCTAATGGCTTTTTCCTGTGTCAAAATATTGGAAAAAAGGCTGGTTTTTTATTATCTTTGTACAGCAACTGTAATAATAGGCCTTGCAGTATTCGGATTATTTAGGTATTTCAGCAGTAAAAAAAATTTAGGTAAATACCAAGGTATGTGACATAAAAGAACCTAAAAGAGATTTCAGAACCTAAGACAATTTCAGGAAACAATAAGAGTCATCATAATTGTTAAGTATAATCTAGAACAAAGGCAATAAAATTTGTCCCTACTAAAAGGACAGGATGACTGCCAGCCTGAAAAATCAGCTTAACAGTAAGATAGCCATCATCCATTTCAACCTGTTTTTCTCATAAGGATAAACTGAAATCACCTGCTCACCACTGCAGCCACATTCTGCAGACTCTTTTGTACATAGCATTTAATGTATAAAAAGATTCAAGTAGAACACCTATTTGCACATTAAGTTTTTAAGAAGCTGTTCCATAACAGGTGGATCAGATTTAAATCTGTTTGGGTTTGGTAGATATTTGGAAATTATATCTCGTTTTAGGATCAGGACACTGGAATGTACAATTTACAAACACATCCTGCTATTAAATCCTCCCTTCTAGGTTTATATAACAACGTAGCCTCTTTCAAAACGGAAAGCTACTGATACTGAGCTACTGCATGTTTTATAAGTTTATTAATAAAGATTTCAGCATATGACAAGAGTATATTATTCCAGTTTATATAATACCTTACAAATCAGTCATCACCAGCTGCAAGAAATGATTTGGGAGGATAATAGTTTGCACAATAAAGGAAAGTTAACCTGCCTAAATCATTGTGCTGAGAACCAGATTAGATGCCATTATTATTGCTAAAGTGCTTGCAGCAAAGTGGCTGATAGTGATTTAGATAACTGTGGGAATTGTTCCAAAAAGAAAAGGAATCACCAACGTTGTTGATCCAGGGGTAATGTGAATGGCGCTTTATTTGGCCATATGACAGATTCCTGTTGTTGTATCTCTAAAACTTCTTAGGGGCATGGCAAAATTTAGACACACCATCTGTTTTTCTGAACTTCAGCCACCGTTCTCTGCTTCTACTGCAGTTTGATTTTAAACAGATACTATGTCAATAGGAATGAGTTAGTTCTATGGGTTCACCATCCCAATGTGCAATAACATCAAGGTTATTGTTTTACCTGTCTTTGGAGTATTCTGGGCTGATAATTGTAATAGACATCATACGGAACTCATTATCCTCAATCATAAGGAAAATCATTGATGGTAAAAATGACAAGAAAAAGATGCTAATGTTTTTATGGGAGTAGAAAGGCAATGGGCACACTTAAATGGTTTTACCATATGGATGCTTCTTTAACATATATTGAATACTATATGTGTTGTGTCATCCCATATAATGGGTACTGCCAATCTCATAACACATACTTTATGCTCTTGCTCAGCTTTAAACTCCTGCCATATGCCTCCTGTTAGACAATTACTAATTGTATTAAAATAAAAATTCAAAAATAAACTTCTCATTCATAGGATATGAATGAAGTTCTTTTCTTTTCACAGATGCCTTAATTTCCTTTGTTGTTTCCTGGGACATTTTTTCCACAGTTATCCTCTGGTTTATTCTTCTTTGCTTCATTGCTAAGGTTAATAATGCTCCCAACTCCTTCATGTGTCTCACCTTGTAAAAAAGAAAGGATAACACCTGAGACAGCACTTGTGTATTCGTTCACATGATTATGAGAATAGTTTTATTCTACCCTAAGAAACCTTTTGCTGACATTAAATGGCTCGGAAAAAATAATCCAGCATACAAAAGAACACTGCTATATTAGCGTCAGCCACATAACTTTGAACTGTTTTTGGAAACCTCAGATCTTCACACACAACCCCCCCCCCCCCCCCCTTTTTTCACAGAGATCTAGAGAAGACCACATGGTAGCATGATGTATTGAAAATGTCAGGGATGTATTGGCAGCTCAGAGTAAAATTCAGTATTTTTATAAACTGGAGATTAATACAAAACTAATTAAAAAAGTGAGCAGTGCTTAGACAAGCTAGGTGGCATTTATTTCATTATTAACTATAATTGTATCTCTCCCATCTGTCTCTTCTTGTGGCTAATGGGCTTTTATCACTGCAGATGTGTCCCATTGATACATATTGTCAGCAAAAGAAAGGCAAAACAGGAGCAAATGAATGAATATACATTTTACACCTAGAAGAGAGGTAACTAAAGTTATGGCCCAAGTGCTTTTTTTTTTTTCTTAAAATCTGTATATGGGTAGCTATATCTCAAAGCAGAGGAGTAATACCTTATATCTAAGATCTACAAGAATCATGTCATGTTTTATTTGCGTATTTTTAATTATTTGCTTAATCTATTATACATGTATTTTAAACTATTACCTAGAGTTTCTATTTCATTAGATTTTCCATGTTTCAGTCAAAACTTGGTTAATGCCAGGTAAAGCATGGTTAATGCCTTGTTTTCAAGTTAATTAGCACACAGAGAACACTGAAAATCTATTTAAGTTATCACTTGCATTATTATTATGACAATATTTAACAACACTTTTTGTACCACATAAAATCAGGCATGTATATGATTTCAAAGCTCTGCAAAGTTAAAAGTTAGTTATAAATAAAATAGAATATTATGTAGAAAAACCTGGAAAGTCCACATGGTTTTACTGATAAAATAACGGTAGGGCATATTTTTGTTCAGAAGTGACTCTGAATTATTGTGTTAAAATAGCTCCTTCCCCCCAGTAAATACCTCTGCTTTGTCTAACTCAACAACTGCAGGCTATAACTGCAGGCAATACACAAGGTTATTGAGTTTCTAGTGTAGACAAAGCTTGAGAGCTTACATAATGAAAACTACCCATTTCTGTAGGGTATTTGCTTATCTTAAGAATGACGTAAAACCTGAGGAATAGATTATGAGGCATTATGAATTCCAAAACTGAAAAAGACTTAAATGTCTGACTTCAGTGATTTAAATAAGATATATATACACCTAAAAATGTGAAAGAGCCTGGCATATTGTGCAACTTCATCTTGTAGAACTCTGGGATAGTAAAGATTTTTGGTAAAACATCTTTTGAAGTAACTGTGTTTTCCTTTTTTTGTGTGTGTGTCTGTAAAATTATTTGTAAATTAAATACATAAATTTTTTTAATGAGCATGAGCATAACCACATGAATATTTTTAAAAAGACTGATTTAAAATACCTCCATTTCTTGAAATAGTGTATATTATGATTTTATTATAATAATGTACAGTATGCTAATACAGGCTTTAGTTCAATAGTAAGGGTAGCAATTCAATGGTAGTAATTAAAGAAGTAATGAGTGTTAATCAAGTAAATGATGGAGGAATTCTTAAATCCCTTTTAAAAGGATTTTAAAGGATTCTTAAAACACAGCAGTACCCTTCAGAAATTAAATTACTCAACGTAATAACTCAGCTTTTTACTATCTGTTGCACTCAGGCTTTTTCTTCTCCATGGAGCCTGAGTTTAACTTAAATTCAGTCTGATTCCTCTCTTCTACTAAACTGTCAAAATTTTTCAAAAAAGGTTATACTACTGCATCATATGCAAGAGAGTATCTGCGATTGGGGGTGGGGGAGCAAGATGGAAATAAACTCAGGTACTAAAGAACTTTAATTATTCATATAGAATCATAGAATATGATTTGCTTTGGTGGATTTGGACTGTCTAGAAGAGAATATGCCAATATATTGTTGTATTTCATGTTTTCATAATGACTTCTCCATTTGAACATAACAGTTTGTCATAAATTTTTTTCTTTTTTGTTGTTGGGGGTTTTTTTGTATTATTTGTAGATGTCGTGGTTTAACCCCAGCCAGCAACTAAGCACCACGCAGCCGCTCACTCACTCCCCCTCCACCCAGTGGGATGGGGGAGAAAATCAGGAAAAAGAAGTAAAACTCGTGGGTTGAGATAAGAACGGTTTAATAGAACAGAAAAGAAGAAACTAATAATGATAATGATAACACTAATAAAATGACAACAGTAGTAATAAAAGGATTGGAATGTACAAATGATGTGCAGGGCAATTGCTCACCACCCGCTGATTGACACCCAGCTAGTCCCTGAGCAGCGATTCCCCACCCCCACTTCCCAATTCCTATACTAGATGGGACGTCCCAAGGTATGGAATACACCGTTGGCCAGTTTGGGTCAGGTGCCCTGGCTGTGTCCTGTGCCAACTTCTCGTGCCCCTCCAGCTTTCTTGCTGGCTGGGCATGAGAAGCTGAAAAATCCTTGACTCTAGTCTAAACACTACTGAGCAACAACTGAAAACATCAGTGTTATCAACATTCTTCACATACTGAACTCAAAACATAGCACTGTACCAGCTACTAGGAAGACAGTTAACTCTATCCCAGCTGAAACCAGGACAGTAGACTAGACTAAGTAGATCTTAATTTTATTCCTTGTGAGAGCATAGAACTAACAGGCCTCCTAACTGAGTCCTCCTGACTGAGACTTTTGTTATCATAGACATCTGAGTCTTTCTGGTCAGGTCCCACTCAAATGTTGTCAGGCCTTTTGCATACACTGTTTCTGGGAGTCCATACTAAGGTCTAATCCCATGAACAGAAAATATCTTATTGCTGTGGATATGAATATTCTATATCTAAAGATATGAATATCAACTGATAACAACCATTGTGCTGGTGGTCTTTAGGTTTTTATAACTAAGAAAATACCACTTAGGTTTATTCAAACTAAATACTTAATTATTATTTCTTAGTGATAAATACCTTTGTCCACCTACTCAATCATACACCATTAAAATAAGATTTTTGACTAAAATAATCTTTTAAACATCCAAAAATCTTTTCCTTGGAGTATCTATCTCTTACTATTTTATTTATCCCACTACTGAAATCAGTAGAAATTAGGCTTTGAAAGCCTTTGGAAATCTTTCCATTAGGTGTGTTCCTTTTTTTTAATCTGTTGTTCTCCAACCCTATGGTAAAATAAATTTATAACTTAAAAGGCCAGAAATACAGAAATACCCTATAAATTCTCCTTTTTATTTCCTTACTTATCACATCATTGCATTTTGCTCGCATTTCCCTATACTGAACTCAGTAACTTATACTTTGGCTGAGACAAATCTTTTGGAAAGACCTGCAGTGTTCATCTGACTTTATAGTTTATTCCAGCAACCAATGATCCTGTGGATAAAAAAGATCCTAAAATCCATTGTGACTTTCCTAGCACTTTTCTTTTTTCACTCCCAGTCAGGTTGTAATTTTTGGTAAGTTAATGCCGTTGAAGAACCAAACCGATATTCTCCTGTATGGAATTTTTTGCCTTTAGCCCATTCATAGTCATAACAATGATAGATCATCTTCAATGCAGATATAAAGTATAGATCTAGCCATTATTGGATACACTGTCTTTCAGAGTTCGAAAAAATATATTTAGATATCATTGCTCCAGAATTCAATCTTAAATATTTACAAAGCTAAGTTTAATATCACAATATTTTTAGTGCATTGTTATTTTATACAAATAGGAAAAATCATATTGCCTGCCTGTTATTTGTAATTCTGCTTTCTCACCTCTAATCCCAGGCAGAAACAAGAAATAAGGAAAAAATAAAGTTAGAATTAATTTTTTGAAACAGAGATTTTGAATAGCTTTTCCTAAATGCTGGTGGTTCAGTTATGCCTCAAAGTAGTTGTTCATTTTATACCTTGAAAAGTTTCTGTAAAAAACCTGATACTCCTCCTTGCACAGCAATTTCCATTGAGTCTGAAAACTTTAAGTGTCTTGTTCAGCACAAGGTAAAAGCTGCAGCAGAGTCTAGTGTAGCTGCTGTATGCGAGAGATAAAGAGATTATCTGAAAGAATGTAAGACCCAGCTTAGCTGATTGTTGGGTCTCATCCCATAACTGTGTTTCACTTCCCATTCTCCACCCCAAATAAAGAACATATAAAGCTAATGAAAACAAAAAAGTAGCTGAAAGATAAAGGACTTTGTGTGTTGAAATTTTAAGTGAATCTACAGCAAAGAAGGAAGCATGCTTTTGTCAAACAAAATGCTGAGGCAAATACATGTATCTCTATTGAGTATCTCTAAATCTGTCAGGATGAAGGCTTTGTTCTCATACTGAAGAAAGCTTATTCTTTTGAGCTTAATATATTCTGCCTATTGAAATGACTGCCTTTTGCAAACAGATTAATAAAATACATTCCTAATATATAGGAAAATTGATTGATAAACAACTTGTATAAAAAAATGCATTTTTTCCCTGAAAATATTGAATATGAACTGTAAATATAATTCATTCTTATTCATCCCAAGTAAAAATGAAATTGATTTTCTTAGTCAATACTTCTAGGAGGTAACATGTCATTTAACTATTTCATGGTTTGTTTTTTTTTTTTTCCTAACATGCACTATTGTAAATATACTTTTTTGTTGCCCACAAATTTACCTATTGGTGAACTGTTCATCTTTTTAGTAAAATAGTCACTTCACTTTTTTCTTCAGGTAGTTTAGACTCTAAGGGTGTTAGTAGTCTCAATGAAAATGAGTTAATTATTTATTAGTTGGCCAATGTAGCATTTAGCTTCTGGATGTCTCATCCCTACAGTAATATTCAGGTTCTTATGGCAGAAATTGGATTCTATACACAGTGTGTGAGGAGAGTTAGTACAGGATCAAGAACAATGGTGCTTAGGTCTCCTAGCAAGCAGAGCAGAGAACTGCATAGAACTAAATACTAGGAACCCTGAAAAAGAAGTCTGTCTGAAGTGTCAAGCCCCATTACTGTTTAGACACCTAATTCTTGTCTAGATGAAATTATCTGGTTGGTGAGCCTGAGATAAATGATCTGAAATGATCTTCTCAGAGTAGATGGCTCTATCTCTTATTTCAAAGAAATGAGAAAGTTCCCTCTGCCTTTGTAATGTGTCCAGTGACAGCGATGGTAGTGATAGCACTGCTATGTTACTTAATTACTACATTAATAGATTTATTTAGTATGTGGGAAACATGAGCAAAATTGTTTCGTCTTCAGTTCAGTACATATAAATGTAGACCAAATCTATAATACTTCCAGATATGAAGATGGTTAAGAGCTTGAAGCATTTGACATATGGGAACAGACTGAGAGAGCTGGGCTTCTTTAGCTTGGAGAAGAGAAGGCTCAGAGGAATCTTATCAATGTGTATAAATACCCGATGGGAGATGATAGTAAAGAAATTCCAGTAAATTACAGGAAACTCCAATTAAACATAAGAAAAAACTTTTTACTGCAAGGGTAGTCAAGCACCAGAACAGATTGCCCAGGGAAGTTGTGGAGTTTCAATCTTTGAAGATATTCAAAAGCCATCTGGATGTGGTCTTGGGCAACTAGCTCTAGGTGGCTCTGCTTGCGCAGGGCAGTTGGACAAGATGACCTACAGAGGTTCCTACCTCAACAATTCTGTGATTAAATAAGATAAAACACTGAGCTCAGTAAACTCTCAGTTTGGGCTTCCTCTGGAGTATTGGTGCTTACTTTGTTGTAAAGAAATCATAACTTTTCTTTTAGCATGCTAAGCTTGCAAAGCTACATTGATAACATTTATTTATTGAAGATGTAAACCACAAATTGACTCCAAAACAGACCACTCTCCATTCCCAGGACAGTGAGTACACACAACAAATGCTTATGATTTCTTAAGAAAATGTTTGTTCAGTGTTTCATCTAAATGCTGGTTTGAAGTCTGATCCAACAACATAAAGATTAGAGCTTTGTAAATTTGCAAAATATCATGTACTGAGCATATTGAGCATTCTTGGCATTCGGGGAACAGAAAAATTTATGACTGGAAAAAGCTGTCAGAGGGAGTACAGTCCTTTTGCTGCCTGTGGACAGAACTAAGGTTTGATCCTGCATCAGAAATGAGGGACTTGATTAGATCTGTGAATCTTTAATTATCATTACAATCAGACTTACATAAAAGACTGCAAGCATTTAGATATTTTTCATCAGAATATTATGGATTTATATGAAGTACAAGATATAACAGGTTTACACACTCACAAGCTGTAGATAAATTATTTTCTTAAAAATAAAACTGTATATTTTTCTCATTTCTCTCCCTGTTCTTTGGTTTGCATAGGTAAGTTTTGTGTAATATTCTTTCCCTAAGGAAAAAAAAAAATTAGTTCAGCATAATTGTCTCAGTTGATCCCAGCTGTTATTTACTTTCTTTCCAGCTTTAATATCTGGAATCAGATGCCCTCATTTATGATTTCTGTTCTATAGGAACCAAAATAGTTTCTAACTGGTGGTACCTGTCCTACCACTAGTGCCGAAAGAACTTTGCTGATCAAGTGTTTGTTTGTTCTTGATCTTTGGATCTTCTCTCTGTGTTCTAATGAAATTTCTTAAGCACTGATTTGCTTTTATAGATTGTACCCTCAGATTCATGGAATTTTTGAGGTTAAAAGGTACCTCTAGAGATCGTTTAGTCCAACCCCCCCTGCTCAAATAAAGGTCGGCTAGAACAGGCTGCTCAGGACTGTGTCAGGTTGGGTTTCAAATATGTACAGGGGTCGAGACTCCACAACCTCTCTGAACAACCTGTTCCAAAGTTTGACCATGCTCAGAGTAAAAACAGTGCTCTCCTATGTTCAGATGCAATTTCCTTTGTTTCAATTTTTGCCCATTTCCTCCTGTTCTGTTAGCAGGCACCGCTGAGAAGAGTCTGGGTCCATCTGCTTTGCTCCCTCCCATTGGGTGTTTATACACATTAGTAAGATCACTCTGAGCCTTCTCTTCTCCAGACTAAACAGTCCCAGCTCTCTCAGCCTCTCCTCATATGACAGATTCTCCAGTTCCTTAATCATGGCCCTTTGCTGAGCTCAGTGCAGTAAATCCATGTCTCTTTTACTGGGGAGCCCAGATCTGGACCCAGTACTCCAGATGTGTCTCACCAGGGCTCAGCAGAGGGGAAGGGTCATCTCCCTTGAGCTGCTGGCAATGCTTTACCTAATGCAGCCCAAGATACTTTTGTCCTCCTTTGCCATGCCACACAACTGCCTCATGTTCAGCCTGTTGTTCACTGGGACACCCAGGGCCGCCTTGTTCTACTTATGTTGGGAACACTTACTGAATGCCAGTGCTACTCAATATTTTTGTCACGTTTGTAGTCTTCTACAATTATGTGTTCTGATACTTTTGCGAGAAGAATTTAGAACTCTCCCCTAGCAACTGAATGATAAAACTAGGACTTTCCAACAAACCACTTCTATGTTGAACTAACAGTCCACTGGTGTGAGGATGCTATTCTCATTAGGAAATTATGCTTTTTGAGAAATACATTGTTCCAGTCTGTAACCGTTTCTTAGCCAGAGACTTCCTGACCTAATGTTTCCTGTGTTTTTAGTAACTCTCAATGAACTTCCCTTCCTGTAATCTTCCTTTGAATACATTTGAAGTTTTATGATCCACAATATGCTCTGAAGTGGAATTCCACAGCATAGCTAGAAGCTGTATGAGAGTCACATACTTTTTTAATTTGTTTTTGTTTTGAATCTGCCATGTTTCATTCAATATCTCTTCTTCTTGTACTGATGAGACACTGAATGAATAAGATTTTAACAGTTTATATTTTACAGATGTTTGTCACATCCCACTCTCTCCTAAAGCCCCAGTCATCTCTTCTTTAGACTGAAGCATCCTACATTACTCAGCATTTCCCTGTATGGAATCTCCAATACAGTATGCAATATCCAGAAGAAATACATACCTAAAGCATTTAGTAGAACTTCATTCACAGTTGACTTCTTCAAGAGACTAAGACAGTGATAATTTGGAGTTTTAAACCAAGTTCTTGGGTATAAAAATGTCAGTTTCTTCTCAATAAAGAACAAGTATGTTCATTAGTGACTCTTTTTGAAACTGATTTGAGACATGAATTATACAGTATCTTTTTAGTACGTGTTAGTTTGTTAGTTTTGAGAAGGATTCAGTTTCCCTAAATGGTCATTACTGTGGATTTAGTGTATTTGCAAGGAATGTTAATGTACACTGACAAATGGGAGACACAATTTTCTGAAAGAAGATGGAGAATCTGAGATACTCAGTACCATGAATCATAAGAAGAGCTCTCACAGGATATGAGAATTCATCTGAATTCTTGAGAACTGGATGGTGTTCTGAAAATGTATGGTTTTTTGCTTGAAATCCTATGAATAACTTGCTTCCATTTTTATCCTTAATCCACCTCAGTGAAAATATCCCAAAAGCCCTTTGAAAATGAAGTTATTGTCCATATAGAACTTAACTTCTAAATACCAAACATAGATCTCTATTTTCATCACAAAAGATAAAAATGACCCGAAACAGCCTTTGGTATACTTCCATATGGCACAGACCTTTAGCATTTTTTCTAGCTTTTTTCAGTATATAGAGCATGTCTGAACCTCATGCTCCAGCAAATACAGGCTATGTAATAGTTTTAATTTAGACTAGAATAATTTAGAACACTGTTAAGACCAAGATGAACACAAATTTCATCAGGGTGAAAGGGTTGAAAGCCTTCTCTTCATTAATCAAGTTCCTTCCTCGAACAAAGCTTAGACAGGCTTTTAGCTTGTAACTCCTAAGGTTTTTTCACCTGTAATTAGAAAAAGACAGATATATTTGCTAATAGTCCTTATTATATACATATAGATCTTAAACTAATTTTCTAACAGCTCTTGTACAGAGATATTAGCTACTACAACTGTGTACTCTTTGAAGATTGAAAAATTATGGAAGATGTCCATTTACAAAGTTATGAAAAGAGAATCTAGGACAAGGGGGTGGGTTTTTTGGTGTTACATCAGTAAAGTTGTTTGTTTCTGTAGCACTGGGAAGGCCTTTGAGATTGATATGTGAAGAAAGTGAAACATGGGATACAGAGGTAACCGGAAATAAAGAATTTATTATTAGTAGACTTCCATTTAACTTGATATGCTACTCAAAATCATTGTTTAGGAACTACAGAAGGAGCCATTATGTCTTCAAAGTTTAGTTGGCAGCACCCTTGTGTAAAGTTCAGGGTGGTTCTTCTTAAGGAACTTTTTTAACTTGAAAGCAAATTAATATGCCAACATTGGAATAGAACATGCTCTTTCTTTTCAGTCTTTCCAAACATTACTTTTCCAGAACAGCTTTCACATATTTTATTAGGAAAACCCCAAATTACCTTTCTTTTTACCTTCCTGCCTGCACATACTACAGGAAACCTGCTCAGGCAGTCTGACATACATCTTACAGTATACATGGCCTCCTTGATGCCTGTAGGCATCTGTACATTCTTACACTTGTTCATAATCAGGCATAAAGGTAGGTGCAGAACACAGACAGGATGTTTGATTGGCACACAAAAGTGTGTTGCTCACTGTTACACCATTTGCTGGCTAATTTACCCCACTTCTCTCAGGAGGAACATAAAAGGCAAGCAGCAGAGCTTCCCAGTGCATTTGAGGGCTGACTGAAGACTGAAAGCCTGGCTATAGATGAGAAGATTAAGTAACTCTGTGTTTGCTCCCAAAGCCCTAGAGGGTTTTTTGTGTGTTTGGATAATTACATATGCAAAATTATCTTACCTATTTAACATGGGGGGAAAAAGGTATCTTTTTCCCTATTCCATTTCTCAGAAGCTTTTGAAAGAAGTGTGGCCAAACAGCTACTTTGTACTTCCACTGAACAAATAACTTCTGGAATGTAAATCAAATACAAAATATTCCCTTCCTAACTAACAAAATACTTGATAAAATAGTGCAACTGTGAAAAAGCAAAGCTATAAATGGAAACTATTCTAAGGTATTAGATCATTATCTGTAATGTAAAAGATGCCCCTTACAGTCTGAGAGAGAATATACTTAGGAATACAAGTCTTAGAAGGGAAGAGGGCAGGTATTGAAGGGCCAAAGTACTGTTTTATTAAAATTATTTGTCCAAAGAGAGTAACAGAGAAACAGTTCTTCAAAGAGAAAAATAGCAATATTTTAAAGGGAAAATAAACTTCAGTTTTAATTGATAATAGTACAAAAATGTATTTTGTCTTCACTGCAAACTCTGGGTCCATATGAGAATATACTTTTATGCCCATGCCTGACATTATTATTGTATACATTTTAACTTATGTGATGTCAGCTTCTTCATAGTAGAAGATTTTAGCACCTAGTTAAACTAAAATTGGGTTAAGAAATGAGCTGCCAATATGCTCTTATTCAAAGCAACTGATCAGAAATGTCCTTTCCAACAAAGCAAATGAAAATGAATTTTTTCCCCCAATATATATGAGTCCACAATTTAAGTGTTCCAGTAATTTGAAGGGAGAACTGGACTTGGCTTGTCTCAGAGGAACAGCAGTCAGCAAAAGCCTCTTAGTCCTCTTAGCCTGAGGAATGTGTGTCTCTAACAGATTGCCAGGAAAGATTAACTGCTGCAGGTAGCACAGCTGCTGGTTCAAACAATTTTGATCTTTTTATATCTTGTGCTCATTCTGTTTCCACATGGAATTGGTCTGCTTGTTATGGAGAGCCGCAGGTAGCACAGCTGCTGGTTCAAAAGACTCCGGTCCCCTTATATCTTCTGTGCATTGGTTCTGCATGGAACTGGCCCAGTTGTTTTGGAGAGCCCCAAGGAAACCACTTTACAAAATAGCTTGCTAACCTTTTCAAGGAGTGAAATATGCTCCTACTTATTTTTGCCTTTGCAGTGGAAAAGCTTGTTCATCAAAACCAGTATTTCCTGTAGTTTCTTTGCATAGATTTTCCTAGGAGAGTAAAGAGAGATACCATTTAAAAAGACTGGTTTAGAAAAAATAATAAGTACAGAAATTGCCACGCTTAACCATTTCTCAGTACAGAGTCAGCCTGCTACATTTCAGGTTTTCAGTAGGGTTTATGGGTGGGATGATGCATTTAACCTAACCAGCCATTTAGAAGGTAGGTGACTAGAATAAATTGTCATCTAGTGACAAGTCAAGAGAAACAGGCAGCTACATAATCACCCATCTTGAAAAAGATTGATAAATGGGATTAATTTCCCTTGTGACGTGCCTATCTCCCTTCTTCTGCTGATTTTAAGTATCTCTAAGTGAAAGGCCTAACTTTTAAATAGCTACAGTTACATGACATAAATCACCCATTAGTGATTCAGAAACCAAAGCCGTGTTCTCATAGCTACGCTGTGTACTAAAGAGCCTGGATGTCACTGCATGTCCTGTAGTTTTTAAAAGCATACATAAACTGTGGGTGCAGGAACAACTAGAATTTCTCCTTATGAGCTAGTAAGGCTTATTATCACACAGAGAAGGTTGCACAAACTTGGTTATACTGTCAAGGTAGTAAGGTCATGCACTGCTGGGCTGTCTTCCCAGTCCAGGTGTATGCTTTTTTGGGAACGTCTGGACCTTGTTCTGTTGCGCTGTGGAGGTATGGCCAAAATACTTACATCATTCTTGAAGGTGCAATTTAGGTTTCCTTTTGAAAAATTACAAAAAACCAGACAAAATGCTGAAGAGCTAGTCACGGTGAAAATAGCCTGTCAGTTTCTTAATGGTACATCAACATGATGGACTAAGGATTATGTTTTCACTACTGTACCTCTGACCCTTCTAAAGATAAAGCAGAATAATAAACAATGATTTTACCAGGCATGCTCGTCTTTCTCCTTTAAAGAAGTACAGCAGTTCTGAGAGGTTAAGAAAAAATAGAAATTAACCAAGAACATGACCACATGTTTTCTGACCAGCATAGCTTATCTGGGTGTGTAAAGAATATATTGCACTCTTCTTCAGATATTATGAAATGTCTAAGGCATTCTGAAGTCTAGATGTACAATTCTGAAATGAGGATCACATTTTAAATTTGGATCATTTTATACAATATATCCACACTGATGGACTGGGTGCAGCAAATTTTACTTTTGTAATACAAGAAAACTTTTGCACGACGTCTAAGGTTGCTTGGTTTAGGAATGAGAAATGAAAGAAGTTAAATTAAAAGGTTGTCAATCTGCTATTCTCATTTATTTACACAATTAAGAATATTGTCTTCATGCCTTTGATGAAAGGGGTCTATGGACTGAGGAAAGAACAGAAGTAGTTAGTTCAACATAAGTGCTCAACATCATTACATTCTTTTGAAAATCCCTTTTGAGTTTTGATTTGAAGTGTGCCAGAAGACCCACACAAGAATGTTGTATTCATACTCTCTATTATGGGGACCACCTGAAGGTCAAACTGTGCTTTCTCAGTCAAAACCTCAGACTGCAGTAAGACTGAGCTTCAGGTAGTGGGTGCCCAGAGAAAAGGGAAGGAAGGGCATTCTTATTGCTAGAACAGGTGTTTCAATGGAGGATACTACTGTGCCTCCTTCCTTTTTTGTTACAAGATTCATTGCAGACTGAGGTGTCTCCTGGAAGATCTGTTAGCAACAAGAGAATGAAGCATCACATTACTTGGTTAAGTTTGTCAATAAAATTGTTATAATACAATTAGATTTTTTTAGGGGCCTAGATTAAGGAAAGCTGGTTTCTAAGGACTGAAGATGACCCAGGAAGGAAAGTCTTGTTATAGTTATTCAAACTGCAAGTGAGTTTTGGTACATTCAAGAGAATTACCTGTGAGACCTTTTCATTTATTGAGCAGCAGGTATGCAGTTTCACAGATACCATTCCCATAGCTTAATAGTTGCTATGGGCATGTTACTATTGCTTAGTAGTTGATAAGAATAAATACAGAAGAATCAGGTTTAAAATAAACTTCAAAAATAGGCTATTTTTGAGCAGTAAAAAGAAAATGGCTGGTGAGGAAAGTATGCCAGTGATGCCTTCTAAGCTGAATGAAATAGTATTTCTAAGCTGAAGGAATTAGTATTTTCTTTCTCTTTGGGGCAGTTTTTTTGTCTTTTGCAGTCTCCACTAACTGTGCAGATGCTAATGACTACTTCTTCCCAGATCTCTCTTCCTAATGTTTTTCAGCCACCATTCTTCAAAAGTTCCAGAAGTATGAAATGTCAGCAAAATATTCTATGTACAGACAGAATAATAGTGAAGACAAAAGAGAAACTATAATAAACATCTGCTACAGACCCTGAGGACTGAAGAGAGCAAAAGGAAAACAAATCCAAAAAAATACTGGGCCAAGTATTAAAGATCTCAGGACAACAAGATAATTTGCTCGAGCAGGATTACAATGAACTGAACATCTGTTGGGTAACAAATATAGGAAAGTGCAAAGCATCAAAGAGATTCTGTAATTAGCTAAAGCATATCATCATGATCTGGAAAGTAGACAATCCAACCATGAGAGAAGCCATTCTGTATAAGCTTCTTCCCAGATGGAATGATTTGAAACCATTGATGTATCTGATAACCTGCTGGTAAAGTGCCACTTCCATTTCTCACAGAATGAAAAAAAATCATTAAAGAGGCAATAGAATGATAAATAGCAATTTGTGACTTTAAAGGCAGGTGTCCAGATCCCTATGGCTTCTATGAACTAATACAAGGTCACTTTCTACGTCTTAGTGGAAAGTTTAGAATCATAGAATCATAGAAACGTTTAGGTTGGAAAAGACCTTTAAGACCACCAAGTCCAAGCATTAACCTAACACTGACAAGTTGAGCACTAAACCGTATCCCTAAGTGCCACATCTGCACCTCTTTTAAATACCCTCAGGGATGGTGACTCCACCACTTCCCTAGGCAGCCTGTTCCAATGCTTGACAACCTTTTTGGTGAAGAAATTTCTCCTAATATCCAATCTAAACCTCCCCCGGCGCAACTTGAGGCCATTTCCTCTTGTCCTATCACTTGTTACTTGGGAGAAGAGATCGACACCCAACTCGCCACAACCTCCTTTCAGGTAGTTGTAGAGAGCGATAAGGTCTCCCCTCAGCCTCCTTTTCTCCAGACTAAACCACCCCAGTTCCCTCAGCCGCTCCTCATAAGACTTGTGCTCCAGGCCCCTCACCAGTTTTGTTGCCCTTCTCTGGACATGCTCCAGCACCTTAACGTCTTCCTTGTAGAGAGGGGCCCAAAACTGAACACAGTATATTCGAGGTGCAGCCTCAGTAGTGCCAAGTACAGGGGGATGATCACTTGCCTTGTCCTACTGGTTTAGGCACTACCATGAGTGCATTCCTGTATTCATAGTTCCTTTCCCCTCATCTAGGCATTCTTAGAATATGCCCTATGCTCCTCTATGTCTAGACTTTGTGCTTTTTCCAGTTTGTGCTCTTTCTCCCAGAAGTTCATGTTTCAGTTTTCTTGCCCAACATGTCCGTCCTTTTTTCCTAATCCTATCTTCTTGCTTTAACAGATCTTGTTTCTCATTCTCACATTCTCTCTTAGCTGATTCATGTCCAAAATTCTGTCTTCTACTTGTCTGTTTGTCTCCTCTGTATCACTATGAATTTTCCTTTGCATCATTAAGAAGAGAGGCTAATTAGGTGTCACAGACTCAGTTCTTGTGCCCTTTTCCAACCCAGGGCATTTAAATACCTCTTAAACACAAATCAGATTCTTAGCAGTTTCAGCTTAGGGCTGGAGCATACTCAATTGCATTTTGAAGAAAATGGAAGCACAGTTTAGTAAATGACATTTTAGTAAGTGCCATGATCTGTGAGAAGCTTGGACATACTAAATGATTTTGTAGGCACATCAGTAGATAAAATCAATGACATAATGCATGACTGTACAATCTTCAATATTTTGAGTTCTTATAATTTGGCCATATTTTGGTCAAGTTCATGATGGTGAAAGAAGGAAGTTATATAATATAGAACCTACCATGCCAAATGTCAACTTCCTGCTCCAAAACTTGGAGGCATTGCAGTTATACAAAGAAAAGATTGCCAACTTTATTACATTGGCCAAACGATGCATTTTTCCTTGACTCACATGTCAACGATAGCTGAAAAATTTTCACTGAGGCTTTCCCAAAATACACACCCTAGGCCAACACCAGTCATTAAAAAAATCCAGCACAAGTGCTAAAGGTTGGCAATGTTTGAAGCAGCTTAAAAGAGAGTTCTAAATAGATTTCACTACTAGCTGGCTTCCAATTGGTATTGATGAAGAGTCTGCTTTTCAGAAACTTTATTTCAGTTAAAAAAATTACATTCATTCTACCTGTGAAGGTATTAAACAAAGTTTTATAAACCAACAAATTTTATTTGGAAGTCTGAGCATAGGTATGTCTATATGTTTTAAAAGAATGTTAAAGTGCCTGAAATACATCTGTAGTGACTGCAGCTATGGTGTAGAAAAATCCAAACTATATTTAAAGTACATTAGCTGCAGGACCAGCAGCAGTCTAACTGATAGCACCAGATAATTTACCAAATAAATTACTACAGATGATGACAAGAGAATCTTCTTATGAAAATAACACTAGCGTAGTCTTTATTCAAAATGTGTAAATGAAAGAAAGGGTAACCTGCTGGGAAAGCATTAAAAATTCACTGAAAAACTGAATCTGAACTGATCTCTTCAGACCATTTCATTGTACCAGTAGGACAGAATATACTCTTTCTTTTTTCATGGATAGATATTGAGAGGTTCTGATCATTTAGAAATGCAGTTGTTCAGAGTTTTGGAGGTCAAATTCTGCCAGGCTTATTTACAGTGAAGAAGCATCTTGTTTCTTGAGATGTTTCTAAAAAATCATTGGAATCACTGCCCATGTAAGAAAATAACCAGGAAAGTAAGGCTGACAGAATCTGGCCTTGCCAATTGCTAATTCAAGACCCAAATGAAATTTAGTGAAAGCTATTCATTTAAGTAGTAGTACTTTAACCAAGACTATATTGTTGATGTTATTAACCTTTCTTAAGACCTTTTGAGAAAAGAAGAAAATCTGAAGCTGCACAGTAATTTGAAAAGTACGTTATGAACCTCGTAAAAGAGATCAATTTCAACAACAACCTGTTGTCTACTGGCATAAAAAGCATGAAATTGGAATAGTCCACTGGAGAGGTTGCGGAGGTTCCCGGTAGTCCTCATGTAATTGAAAGAATTTGGTCATGAAAGCATAAATTGTATTGACATTTTTGGTAAGAAACTTGGCAAACTCCTCTGGGGAATTAAATCTCCTCTGATGGATAAAAAGACAAAGCTCTGTGTTATATTTCGGGAATCTTATTTCTGAGGTTCTTCCGTCTTATTGCAAAGAAGCAATGTACAATATATCTGCTGTCCATTGTTGAACATTCTTTCTTAGCTATCTGCTGTGTGAAAAATGATGGCATTATTCATGTAATGCATTTCTTCCACAAAAATAAATTTGGCTTTTTAATGATTAGGGGGGTTTAAATATATTTTTAATTACAATATTTCAGATTTTAGGACCTACCAGTTGCCTTGTGCCCTGAGCAGTCATAAAAACTGTTGGGTAAATTAATCTTTGGGATTCTAGTGATTCCTCTGTACAGTCCTGTGAAAAGGTCATGTATGTTAAAGTATAAAGATGAAAAAAATGTCTTTGGCCCTGTGCAGCTGTATCTTTGTAAAATGAAAAGTGACCTTACTGTAAGGTCAGAATTGAAAGTTTCATGTTTGGTTAGGTAATTCTGCATGGATGGGGTTACTGGCACTTCTTCCTACTCATTTTTAAGAAATAAATACTCAACCATGTGGGACCTTAATCGTTCCCCATTCGAATTTCATCCTACAAAGCATATATTCACATCCTTAATCTTCACTTGATGTTTAATCCTACACTGAGTTCAGTTAGGTTAACTTCTCTGCAGACAACTGCACTAAAGCTGATGGAGATAGACCTATTTTAAACCCAATTTTATTGAAAACCTTCAATAGACAGGAGACAAAGACCTTCTACTGTTATTTAAGATATGTTAAAAGTGAGAGACTATTTTTCATCTCTTCACAAACATAGTCCAATTTAGACCAACTTAATTGGAGTGACACTAGAATTATTCTAGCATGAATAAAAGTCAGCATCAGAAGATTTATTTAATAGGGTTAAACTGTACCAAAAAAGAAGGAAGAATATTTTTTCCTTAGAGGCAGCTTCCAAAGCTCCCATTAACTTTAGATAGTAAGAATGCAAAATGTTGCTTTTGATGTTTTTGTGAAAGATACATTTAAACTCAACTGGAAGTTATAACTTTGAGGGCGGAATTAGGTGGAAAATTCCTATTTTGAATTGTATGCAGGTATCAGAACAGATTAAAAATACCTCTTTCTAGGCATTTAAAAACATCTAAATATATCTTAAGATACTAAGAATTTTTCAGCATAATATTGAGTTATAATTACAGATTTTTTAAAAAGAAGATAACTAGATAGTTATGACACAGAAACATAGTGCATACATTGCAATAATTTGAATTACTTTTCTGATTGACAATATGTACAGGCAGTATAAATGTATTATGTGCTGTGACTAAAATATTATATGTTGTCACATCAATTTTGTAAAAGCTCTAAACGTGTGATTCTTATTTTTTATATCTTTCCACTTTTGTGTTTCAAGAAAACAGGAAAGCATCTTATACTTTCACATGTTTAACAGATCAACTGCTTTCCCTTTTTAAATGTGGGTGTATCCAGCTGTTTGTGTCTATTAATTGAGTACTGCACCAGAGGCACCTAAACAAGTAAGAAACTTTTGCTGTTTATGTGCCAGACAAGGAACTGTTATCTATGCATTCTGTACTGCCAGATATCAAAAAACTTTTCAGCACAAGGATGCTTGCAGTAGTTGCCAAATATGCCGAGCAAAGGTATTATGTGCCAATACCTGCGAGAGGGATGAAGGTGCTTTCACATAAAACTAAATTCTCGAAACTTATTGGAAAATACTAACAGTAAAAAATCACCATATGAAAACATTAGGGGTTTATGCACATTATATAATTTATAATTCAATTCTGTCCTATCCCACTCGGTGGGCTCGGGGGAGGTGATCTTTTAGATAGTCCATTGCTCCACACAGGAGTCACGACAATGACTCAGGAGGGACAGGAAAAATTTCAACACCCCGTTTCACTCGGTGAATCCCAGGGCGGGAATCATGACAATGGCTCCTAAATGCTCAAAATATGTTTTATTTAACACTGACTTATAACACAAGTGTGGCCAAATTTGGCGTAGCAGATATTTTGAGTAAAAAAACTTGACACCTAATAGCCATAGCAAAATATTCCTAACAACAAGGTAGGAGGAAGAGAAGAGATAAGGGAGAGAGAAGAATGATAAAAAAGGAGAGGTAAGTATCAACACCCTTGGATCCAGCGAAGAAAGAGTCTCAGTAGTAGCTGTCTAGATTCCTCAGGTGGCAGGCAGGTGCCTGGGGGTTGGTCTCCCCCCACTTTCATACCCTCATCTGAGAGCCCTTCGCACCTGCATTGTGGGGTTTTCTAGAAAGTTCTTGAGGAGGGAGTGGGGAGGGGTCGTTGATGCCCCATTATGCCATTTAACTTGTTTACACAACTACCATGGTAAGGGTCCATGGCAAAACTCTGAACCTGTAACAAAATGTCCAAGGCACAACCGCTAGAAAACTTCCCAGAAAGATGATTACCAGAAAGCCTCTTTGAGGCACAGCCACTAGAAAGCCTCCCAGAAACAGATCACTGCCCCACCTCCGCAGGGCACATCCTGTTTCAGCTGCTTGCAGCTACCTGCTTGGTTCTTTGAGACAAAATGGTTGCCTGTTTCTCACAGTTTCTTGGTCCCTCACAACTTCCTATATTTATAAATGTCTCATGCATTTAACAAGTGAGCTTTTAAAGGCCAGATACTCCACAAGTATTAACAATGACCTGCTTGGGTTACCCTATTCAAAAAACTGTGACTATGAAGTATTAAGAAAATTCATAGAATCCAGATAGATCCAAGATAGGATTGATAGAGTCCAGAATATAAATATATTTGTTCCTACTAACCAGTTATTAGGAAATACACTCTGCAGCCTGATATATATAGTCTCTATTCCTAGACAGCAACTGTCATATGAGAATATGCAAGAGAGGAAATGATGAAAGTATCAGTAACTGAACACTTTACACCACAATGTATGACAGGAGACAGTTTCTACCTAGCAGTACTTTAGCCCTTACCCAATCAAAATGACAGAATGTTGTGGTAGGAGTCTCTACCCACATCATCAGCTGATACAAAGGGTCTAGGTGAGAGGGTGACACATAGTGTGGTTTTTTGATGTCACCCATGGAGAGTGCCTTCTGAATCCTTATCTCCTTATGTTCTGAATTCATTAAGCAGCTTAAAAGCCCCAGGTTTAAGAAGTTTGTGGCTATTGCAGCACTCCATGATTTAGAAATTGATCCAGTGGTGGCTCTTAATGCATTCTATTATTTAGAAAACACATAGAAGATACTGTCATTTTATGTTTTAGAGTAAATCATACAGTTGATAAATGACTATACCTCACTTTCCATCAGATATCAATAATGGAAATACCCGAGTAGCAATACAGAGTAGATTTTATGTGTACTAATCTATAAATATTAAATAGAGTGGTAAATCATGCCTGAGTCAGCAAATTCCAGCATAGAATATAAATTCTGGAACACCCTGGCTGGGAAATATTGTAATTCCATATACTACATACTTATATATGAAGCAGTCCAAAGAGAATTTCCCAATTATTACCAACATGGGGGTTTGCAAAAAAATTTTTCTTTGGTAACCATGAAGCAATAATATAAACCTCACATTTATGCTTTATTTTTCTTGTTGTTTCTAAACACTTCATTCAGACACACTGATAAAAGTACAGGTAGGTTCACAGTAATGGCAAGTCATTTTGTTTGCCTTGTCTTACTTCTCTTTAATTTTCAGAATTTGGTTTTGGTACATGTCTTCTAATTTGAGAACCTGATTTCTACTTTTACAATACCATTTCCATGAATTTTGCATACTTTCATACTCTGACAAGTAATGGAATGAGTTGTTACAAAAAAGAAGTTTGCTAGTATCTCCTTTCAGAAAGACTTTCTTCCTACAGTGAGATAAAAGCCTATTAAAAATAGCTGAGTCAGATATCCGATATAGTCCAACTATGAAGAATCCAGATTTAAAATTAAAAGGGTATTGTCATTTTTTGTTTTCTATCCCAATGGCTTTAGTCTCGCTTTTTAACGACACTGAATTTAGATTATTAAATATATGAACCTTTTCCCTCATTTGTGTGATTTGCAAATCTTTTTTTTTTTTTTTGTCTAGACACATTAGAAAATATGTATTTTGTAAAAGGAGACATTTAGTCTAGATTCAATCTCATTAGGCCTAGAACCATTTCTGTTTGAATGTGTAGGGGTAGCTGCGTGAAAGACTGACTGAGCCATTATCTTGTAATGAGAGTACCTCATGAGTAAAAAAATATTGTCTTTGAAGACATATGTATTTTTATTTTGCTTCAGTGATTTTAACTGTAAGAGATATCATGAGTACAATTTATCCCGGACCTTACCCTTTATGCCTCCTATCTTTGATTTTCTGCTGACCTTACATGTAAGTTTTCAGACGAGTCTAAATTAAAATCAAGTCCATTTAAACATCTCAAACATTTTGATTTATAAACTTCTGAAACTCTGTAAACCTTTTTGAGTTCAACTCAGCTGCAAACACATTTCAGTACGATTTTGAAAAGACTGTTATTACCTAATAATGATTTGAATTAAGAAAATTAAAGTCTTCTTAAGAGGTAATTGATATTATAAGATTCCATAGCCTTCTTAAATAACTATATTCTCAGTGTTATATGTTGTTTAGAAAGCTTGATTTCTCATAAAATCTTGCTTCAAGACATTGGAAAAATCAAGCCATTTAAAATGATCTAGCTACTGCTTTGAAAACCTGTTTACTTGTATTGAGAACACTGAAAATTAAAATTGCAGTTCCAGCCTCTCCGACTTGCTGGTCTTATTGTATCTGTTAATTTCTTTCTATGACATTGCTTCTTCCTCTGCAATGAAGTATTTCATACAATAAATGGACCATGAACTTTTCTACATGAGTCATTATTAAATGGCCGTAATTTAAAAAGGGAATAATATATAAAAATCGTGCTGGATACTCATGACTAGCACTTCTGATTTTGTCCACTAAAATACCACAGAATGGGTAAAAATAAGTATTCTGTTTTAATACTTAAGGAAAGGGCAATTTTAGCAAATTTACTATGTAAAATTAGTTCCATTGAAGTTTTGTAAGAAAAGTACTTATCAAGATTATTATTTTTCAAATGTTTCATGAATATATTCAACAACTGCAAAATTTTCTGACAGTAGAGTATAAAGGGTATTTTTTCCACTGTATTTTAAGTAAATGTTTGCTCTGAAAAGTGGTTTATCAACATGATCCCCTAATATTATTTCATAAGTGTCCTGCTTTCACCTGGGATAGAGTTAACTGTCTTCCTAGTAGCTGGTACGGTGCTATGTTTTTGACTTCAGTATGAGAAGAATGTTGGTAACACACTGATGTTTTCAGTTGTTGCTAAGTAGTGTTTAGTCTAAAGTCAAGGATTTTTCAGCTTCTCATGCCCAGCCAGCGAGAAAGCTGGAGGGGCACAAGAAGTTGGCACAGGACACAGCCAGGGCACCTGACCCAAACTGGCCAACAGGTTATTCCATACCATGTGACATCATATATAGTATATAAACTGGGGGGAGTGGGGGTGGGGGGATCGCCGCTCGAGGACTGGCTGGGTGTTGATCGGTGGGTGGTGAGCAATTGCACTGTGCATCATTTGTACATTCCAATCCTTTTATTATTACTATTGTCATTTTATTAGTGTTATCATTATCATTATTAGTTTCTTCTTTTTATATTCTATTCAACCATTTTTATCTCAATCCCTGAGTTTTACTTCTTTTCCCAATTTTCTCCCCCATCCCATCGGGTGGGGAGGGGAGTGAGTGAGCAGCTGTGTGGTCCTTAGTTGCTGGTGGGGTTAAACCACGACAATGAGGAATCCTCTTGAAAGAGAATAGCATACACTAACATATTATTTTACTTTTTAAGTTCACCTTTTGTGCCAAAATAAGTATTATTGACCATTATGCCATGTTGTACTATTTTATTCATGAAGTCCTGAATGCTATTTAATGAAACTTTACACATTTTTATCCCCAGCAGAACACTTTAGGTCATGGTCTCAAATTAGCTGAAAACAAACTTCCATGATTTTTATTTTAACATTCATCCTAATAATTTCTCTAGGATCCAGAGCTTATTGCTATCCTCAGATATGGGATATATTACCTGATATATTTCATGCTTTTTTTTTTCAAATCAGGCCTATACATCATTGCTGAAAAGATATGTGATCACACATTTGATTTTCTTAATTTTCTGAGACCACTTTCATATCACAATCCCATCCCAGCTGCAGTTTCACTACTGTTTAGTTCACGCTAATGGAACACACTATTTTTAATATGTCATACTTACGACTTTATCACTTTCCTTATTTTCCTTTTTTTTTTTTCATCTTAATATAAAATATCTCTTTAACATTTTGCTTTCTCAGGATCTGGTAGAATTCATTGGAAACCAAGTTTCCTAATGCATCTAACATGGTTTCCAGACCAAAGTCTCAAATTCATCCATCTAAAACAATATGCATGACTTTACCAAAGTACTTTTGATATCTCTGAAGATGCATTGGGTGCTAGATACTTAACTTAGTTATTTAATCTTGGATTAAATCTCTCTACAGTCACTTTTCTGTGGAAGTACATTAATTAATGTTTTTGTCCCTGTTCTAATATTTTAGGCATTACTTCGGCTAACAATGGCTAATTTATTTTTACATTTTTTTCCTAATGAGATCATAGAAAATTGTATTTTCATTTACTTACATTTGTTTTCCAGACTCTGAATATGTGGTTTTTCAGTGCTTTCATACTGGTTTAAGTCCATTCTGCTGGAGTGTCCAGTTTTTTTCCACTGAGACCCTTAGTTTTGCCTGCTTGCCTGCTTGTTGATGCTGTTGTGCTTACCTGTAATTACACTCATTTCTGTGAAGTGTGTTTCCTGAAACGAACTACTACTTCTCATTTCATGTCATTCATGATACATAAAAACATGTGCTTATTTTATGGAATTAGCTCTTCATATTTAGAAAGGAATTTGCAATTTAAGCTAAATTTCTGAGGCCTCCTTCCTACTTCCCCCGCATCCCTTCCGTCTGTTTCAGAGTTTTGCTATGATAGTGAAACACTGAAACAAAGATGAAAATAGCCAGGTTTAGGGGTTCTTTGGTGAAAGTCTCGAAGTGCTGTACTGCTGCTATGCTTTACTGAGAACCTCTGTCACTTTGTTTTTCCTTCAGTAATACAGCTGTGTAACTTAAAAAACCTAAGTTTAATTTTTCCCTGTCTTTTAACTGTTAGTTTTCTACAGAATTGGCATAACTGTCTTTTTAAATGCATACTTTTAATGCTTTTTAATTCAATTTCAAAAAGGTATTTCTCCTTCCAGGAAATATCAGTTTGCAGTGAAAGCCACATCAAAAGAATATGCAGTGGGATAAATAGGTGGTGGTGAAAATCCTGCTGGGCCTACATGAACCACAAATGGACTGTACTCTAAATTTTATAGTGGATGTTTTTGTCACCCCGTAGGTTTCCTTTCAAGTAGAAAGAAACAAAGGTCAGAGAATCTGTGTTTAGACCCTAAACCTAGGCAAAAGAAAAATTTCACCTAAAAAAAAGAATCAGAGAGCAAGATAACATGTACAGTGGTAAGGCAGAGAGAGAATTGCTCTTCTAGAAAGCTCGGAGGGGGGTGCCTGCTGCTGCTGCAGAAGGGGAGCTAGCAGAGGTTTTTACTTCTCAAAAATTCTAGCGGTTTTGAATGACCTCTTTCAGCTACTCCTAAAAAAAAAGAAGGTGCTTTGACCTTTTGCCTTGAGCTGACACCTGATAAGGGAGTGTCAAGCATTCATTCAGCTGGTGATAGAGAGCAAGTAATAGAAGTGCAGTGCAGGCCTTGGAGCACAGGTGCATGGGAGGGGGCTGGAAACCCTGATGAAGGCAGAGTGCAAGTGCTCAACCACAGTGGTGACGTGGTGCAGGGCAGAGTTTCTGGCACTCACCAGAGCAGCTATTCCGGGTACAGCAGAAGCCTTGTTTCAGACAGAGGTGAGGAGGGAACAGGCCGCTTTCCAGGTCTGGGGCTGCTGAGAGCATCCGGGGCCTCTCACTGGGGCTGCAGTTGGGGGAGATGAGCTCCTTGCCTGCAGGAGGTGTGCACTGGTGGCAGATTTGTAGGAGCCAAGGGAGGAGGTCAACAGAGTGCACAGCATCAGGGAAAATGACAAAAAAATGTTCATGGGATTGACAGGATGTTCACAGAGACCGCGCAGAGGCAAAAGCCTGAAAAGAAGACAGAGGAACAGCCAGAGCCTGTCCTTGATGCAATGACAAATGGAGAGTCCCATGGTGGGGAAGGTTGGAGTCTTGTGACTTCTTGCAATATGAGGCAGCTTCCTCCTCCCCTGCAGATCCGCCACTGCAGAACAGGTTCAGTGCCCTGGCAGCAGATGATGGGGAGAAAATTCTGTCTGGAGAGACATGACATCTGAGCCTCAGCCGTATCAGCTCCAAGAAGAGGTGGCAAGTGATGTCAGAGAGAGGTTCCCTTCTCAGGGAGATGGATGGCCCATCAGCCAACTTGCTGTCTAGGGAAGTTTGCTGCTTGCCAGGTACTCAGATCCAAGAAGTTGTAGAGACACTGCCAAGGCTTGTCTAGTCTTTGGACTGTTACCCTCTGCTGTCTTTCCACGCGGCACTGCCAGGGAAAATGTTGACCATATCAAGACTGACTACTTGGCTTTGGGGATAAGTGTGAGGGGCATACAACCTATCTGGTGTCTCCTTCATCCTGCTGCTGAAAGAGAAAGGCTGGACTAGGAGTGGGTATGTCCTGGAGGTAAATACTTGGTTGCACAACTGATGTCAATGGTGGGGATTTGCTTTTTGTGACCACAAGATCTCCAAAGGTTGCTGAGGAACGATGAGATCCAACTGACAAAGTGGACAAAAGCATCTTTGCCAGCAGTAGGGTGGCCAAGCTGTTGAGCAGAGCTCTAAACTGGTAACATCAAGGGACAGATACTGCACCCACAGTTAAGTGAGGAAGTGGTAGGCAGGGGTGGTGTCATGGTTTAACCCCAGCCAGCAACTAAGCACTATGCAGCCGCTCACTCCCCCCCCCAGTGGGATGGGGGAGAAAATCGGGAAAAGAAGCAAAACCCGTGGGCTGAGATAAGAACGGTTTAACAGAACAGAAAAGAAGAAACTAATAATGATAACACTAATAAAATGACAACAGCAATAGTGAAAGGATTGGAATGTACAAATGACGCACAGTGCAATTGCTCACCACCTGCCGACCAACACCCAGCCAGTCCCCGAGCGGTGATTCCCCGCCCCCACTCCCCCCAGTTCCTATACTAGATGGGATGTCCCATGGTATGGAATACACCGTTGGCCAGTTTGGGTCAGGTGCCCTGGCTGTGTCCTGTGCCAACTTCTTGTGCCCCTCCAGCTTTCTCGCTGGCTGGGCATGAGAAGCTGAAAAATCCTTGACTTTAGTCTAAACACTACTTAGCAACAACTGAAAACATCAGTGTGTTATCAACATTCTTCTCATACTGAACTCAAAACATAGCACTGTACCAGCTACTAGGAAGACAGTTAACTCTATCCCAGCTGAAACCAGGACAGGTGGACAGCCAAAGAAGCACTTTGGTAGGAATAACATAGGAATGATAAGACAGGGTGAAAGGACACCCACCCCAAGTGTATGCACAAAAATGCATGCAGCCTGGGAACAAACAGGAGGAACCAGAGCTTTTTGCATGTGGTCACAGCACTGAATCATTGCTGGAATAATGACAGAGGCTGGGACCTGACTGGCAGGGGAGCATCTCTGCTGAGAAGGATCTATGGGTGCTGGTAGCTGGCAAGCTAGGCATAAGCCAGTACTGTGTCCTGACAGCAAAGCAGGCCAAAAACCTCCCGACATGTAACAACAGGAGCACGTGTAGGAGGTCCAGGGGAATGATTATCCACCTGTCCTCAGCACTTGTGAAATTCTGTCTAGAGTCCTGCATCCATTTTTGGGTCCCCTGACAGAGGAAAGATGCTTATGAACTGCAGCAAGTCCAGGGGAGGGTCCCCAGGCTGATGAGGACAGGAGCATGGGCCTTGTGAAGAAAGGCTGAGGGAGCTGGCCTTGTTCAGTCTGGAGGAGAGATGGCTTCAGGGTAACCTAAGAGCAGCCCCCCCAGAACACACAGGTGGTTATCAAGAAGACAGAGGAAGGCTTTTCATAATGGTGTATGGTGGCAGGGTGAGAAGCAACAGGCATAAGCTGAAACAATAAGTAGGGAAGAGGAGCAGTATTCATCTAAGGAAACAGTGCTTGCACAGAATGAACTGATGCTTGGCATGGGATATTTGGAGTATGAAACTTATCTGAGATCTGAGCTGCCTTTCTTTCAGCCGGAAAAAACACTGACAATCCCACTGCCACTGAATGTTAGACTTCTGAAAAATTCAATATATTTCTAATTTTGGCACTTTTATCATATCTGTTGTTATTAAAAATTCGGTAGTTCAATTGTGCAGTAGTTTTTGGATCATGTTTCCAACTGAGTTGAAAAGTAAGAAGAAAAAAATATATTATAACAAGGTGTTACAAAAAAAGGACAACCTTAAAGATTAACTGTGCATCATATTTATCATGTCCCTTTGCTATTATATTATTGGAAATACAGTATATTTGGTAAGAGTCTTTTAATTAGAGAGGTTCTAAAGCATCTGATCAATTACATTGTTTGTTTCAAAGGTAATCCAAAGTTTTAAACAGCCGGATGGTGTTGTTATCTTTAGGGTGTTTTATCTTAGTTATCTTTCTTTTTGTGCATATTATTTGTATTTAAATAGGTTGGAGGAAGAAGTTGTCTAAGTTAACAACAAAGGCTTCATTTGTTTTTTTGAAAGAGTTGCAACAGTGTGAGTAAACTAGGCTGCTCCTTTGAGACTAGCTGTACCATAATTCAGCTTTCTGCTTAAATAGTAGTTGAATATTAATTAGAAGTATTTTTTCTCTGAATTTATCAGGAACTTAAGAGAGCCTAGCTATTTCCATTAACACTTTTTTGTCATTTTATATTTTAACATTAATTTATTATAAAAGAACATTTTAGAATATTTAAAGATTAATATGAAGCATTTAATCACACTTATTCAATTTTTACAGTGATGCAAAATATTACTTGAACCTTCAGAATGAGTTTGCAAGTGTTACATGATGGTCCACAAAAAAAGTAACAAAAATCATTTTAACTGGTAACAACAAAGCATCATTTAACTAAACATGGCATAACTACATGTAGTTTACTGAATTATGATATTTTTAGAAGATTTTGTATGTCTTCTTTGAGCAAGAGAAGCCATAGTTGATGGCAAATGAACAGTGGTAATGAGAAAAAAATAGTAGTAAAAAGTACTGTGTCACATACACTGTATAATATTTGTATCTTTGGAAAATGAGCCAAAGCATGTTAAAATCAATGTGAATCTTTCTAATACTGTCACATTAGTATTAAAAGTAGGAATGTGATGATGAAATCTGTTGATGCAAAACTGTATGTCATTTTAGCAACAAAGGACTGTAAGAATATTATATAGGAAGAAGTGAAAGAAAATGGTACTAAAATAAAAATAAAGTATTATATTTAGAAAAAAAATCATATAAATGTCTGCTCTAAACCAGGTGCTCCTTTGGAAAGAACAGAAGAAAATGTTTTGATCACCAGGTGACTGAGACACCATTATAACTCATCACTGAAGAAGGTAATGGAATTCTAATTCATAATTTGTGAAAGATGATTTCAGTTAATATCTTTGCAAAAATTGCTGGTAAGATTGCACCTTTTTTTTTTAAGATGAGACTTGATAAATCTACTAAGGAACTACATATCATTTATTCAAAGTCTCATAAGATGATTAAACTTAAGACTTTATGATTTTCATAAAATGCTTTGAAAAGGGAGTTGAGATTCAGCTGCAGTATTGTATTACTGTGGAGTAGCTGAGACACCATGTTAAATACCCACATTTATTAGAGATTCCCTGGTGCCTAAATATTTTGTAAAGAAAATGTACATTTAGGTGCATTCCTTCCTAGGATCACACAACTTGCTCTGCAAACACTTCTATACTTTAGCAGGGGTTTTGTAGACAATAGTGCTGAAAGCTGACCTTTGAAATGCACTAAATTTTTCAGTACTGTCTTTTATGTGTAATTTATTACTACCTTGTGATCATGTTGCATAGCACTTTATTTTTGAGTTAGTCATATGGTCTACAATAGGTCTATTCAGTGTTTGAGACATTATCCAGTGCAAATTTAGTACCTCATTTCATTCCTTAGTTTGCATTGGCATCCTCTGCTTTTAAGTGGCTTGTTTCTTACAGAGTGAATTCTGATGTGTATCTTAGTCCTCACAATAATTCCTTTATATAATTTCTCTTCCCTTTCTTTTCTCTTCAGCTTTTCTGAAGACTTTCTCATTTTTTTCCTCTTCTTCTTTCTTTTTTTTTAATACCAAAATAAGATAGGTATTATATATTCTTAAGTGAGGTATTTTCACCTATGACCAAAAAAATCTTCTGTATTCACATACATAAATATAGGCCTAAATATCAAAATACTTTTCATCTTAACTACTTCTTGCATTTCATAATTTCCTTGATGTGTTTTGATTAAGCTACCCTGACTAATGTTACATTTAATAACTGTAAAAGATTACAATTACAAAAATGAATAAAAGTTAAATTAATTTTAATATTTCTTTTCTAAACCTGAAGGGATGTTACAGTTTTTGCTTCATTTTATATTGTATTATTATAAAGACACAGACTGCTATTCAGAAATTCTACACCTTCCAGAAATAGGCCTTAAATATATATTTGCAGAACTGGTGTAATGGATAAAGACATTTATCCAGACCAATTTAAAAAGTTAACACAAGACTTTAAAAAAAGCAGTGATGAAAGGGAGGTTTTCAGAGTACTCCTCCCCCATGAATCTTTTTTCACCTACTTTTATGAAGGATTAAGAAGCAGAATGGTGGCCATTCCCCCCCCAGTTTTTCATCCATTGATCTGATTAATTGATGATTGAGCCATGCAAATCTAAAATAATGATGTACATGTGCATCATTTACTGATTCAATCTGAGTAGCTGAGTGGCCTTTTTCCCCCCTTTTTTGATCTTCTGCTCAACATTTAAGTACTATCCATCTAAGACAGTATTTCAAAAGTCATAGACAGAATCTGGGTTGTGTCTACATTTGTGTTTTGTTTGTACAGAATAGCACACCCTTGGAGTGGACTCTCAGATCATTCCAATTTACCATATACTGGTTTGGTCACTGCAAATATTTGGTGTATGCAAACAATTGTCCTTTTGGAGGAAATGAAACTGGAAGACGTGTTGCATGGATGTGTCAAATATGCTCTCACTGTGAAGTCCTCCCAAGTGTAGGCAATGTGAATGTGCCCAGGGAAGGAGTTAGAACTGTTAAGAGCACCCTGTAGTGCTTCTTATGCTGAAAAAGTACCAGATGGTATCTTTGTAACTTTATCCTCCACCTGTCATCCAGTTTTCTTCTAAGTCAATATGCTTTCTCTTCCCCACAACTTGTTTACTGTCCTGCCCTTGAACTCCTTGTTGCTTTTGTATGAGATGGTTGACTTTATAAAATTCCTGTGAATAGAAGCAATACAGTTATGTCCTAATGGATGGGTTCAGTTTCTCCTGTGCTTACTTATAATGGGATAGCTTCTATCTTTTTTTGGAAAATGGAATATGTAAAAACTTCCTCTCTGCATGGGTTTATATTTATCTGATGGACCATGCTGGGGGAAACAATGGAGTTTTTGTCTCCTGACCGACCATGGAAGCCAGCTCCTATGTCACCCTAACATGGGGTTGCCACATAGATGTGCTCACATACACACACATGAACAGAAAAGCTCTCCAATGTCTAACAGTATATGCTTAACCTACTGGACTTTGCAGGAACATAGACTCTGTGACACCATTGGAAGAGGCAGAGCTGTCTCTATGTATGATTCTCTCCAAATATAACTGACATGGAAGAACTACATATTTAGTTCAGATATCATGAGTGTTTCTTCATATAATTTCTTCCACATTCTTGTTTCCCAGTTGATAACACTTTTTTCAGCCACTGCTTAGCCTCACTACAGACTAAGTTTTATATTAAAAAATGTAGAACCCACTTCATCCTCTTTCTGAGCATAGTAAGTCAAGAAATTTGTGTTTTTCCTGTAAGCAGATCATGTTAGTGAATTTTCAGAAAAACTTGGTTTCAGAGGAAGTAGCTAAAAAAATACTTTGCCACATAAGTTTGTTGTCAAGGCATTTATAAGAAATTCTTACACAGAAATTCACTCAATAATTGTTTTTTGCAGGAAAACCTTTCCAGAAAAATAAGATAAAAACTGCTACTGTATGTACTGGTTCTGGCTGGAATGGAGTTAACTTTCTTCATAGGAGCCCATATGGTGCTGTGCTTTGGATCTGTGGCTAAAACAGCGTGGGTAATACACCAATATGTGTCTTTTTCCCACTCTGCACACCCCTTCCCCCAGTTTGAGTAGGCTGGGGGTGGGCACGAAGCTGGGAGCACACACAGCTGGGACAGCTGACCCAAAGTGGATGAAGGGATATTCCACACCATATCATGTCATAGTCAGCAATAAAAATGGGTAGAGGAAGAAGGGGTGAGGGGTTCTCACTTACAAGGTGGCCCTTGTTCAGAGACTGCCTGAGTAACAGTCTGCTTGTGGGAGGTGGTGAGTGATTGCCTTTGCATCACTTGGTTATTTTCTCTTTCCGTCACTTATTAAACTGAAGCTTCAGTTTTATGAAGTGGCAGAACTTAGTCCTCACTGTGCAAGAATCCAGAAATGCACCCAACTCCAAGTCTGATTTTGAGGGTGTTAGTCCAGGTGTGTGGTGGGAAGTAAAAGTGATTGTTTATATGTTTAAAGTTAGGGATGTATAAGTATCTTCCTGAACTTTGCCCTTACTAAATATATTTCCAGGACAATGCTTGAAGTGGGATGCTTGTTACAGAATCTTTTGTGAACTGTTTTAATGAGTTCCAAAATACACATGCATATATAAATATGCATGATGGAAAATAATTTAAATCTTTACAAATGTGCTGAATATTTGTGTGGTCATTAACAAATAAGCTCCAGGCCATCCATTGAAACAACCATAATAACAACAGCAGCAATCTGATCCTTTTTTCCTCTCTTATCTAGTAAAGGCGCACACTTCAAGATCATTAAACTTCCTGTGTGAATATGGGACATGCTGATCACACTGATTTCCATATAGTTTAGTAGGAGAAGTATGAGTTGTCTTTCTCCCATGTACCCATATATAAATACACACACAAACATCTGATTTTCTATGTATAACAAAAGGTGTTTCTGGGCATATAGATGCTATTTAAAATGTTACTATTTACATGAAATGGAAGAGAACCAACATATTCCTGTGGCAGAAAAAAAGTAAATTATCTCATAGCATAAAAATAAATCAAATTATTAGTCTCCTCTTTTGGTCCCCAACACCTTACTGCAATTACTTCTTGAGCAACTTTATTTAAATGACACATCTATCTGCTTTCTGTGATGATCTGAGAACTTTTGGACCAAAGGCACATTAGAATGGAATAAGCACATTAGAATGGAATCAGTGGATATATAAAAAAATAAAACTACTTCTTTTTATAGCTTATATTTATATCAGGAAGAAAATAAGGTAAAGATGATGGCGCTGATATGACAAATCAAATAGTCTCTCTTGCTTTTTTTAATATAAAAATTTTGCTATGGAATATTTGAGAAGGTATTCAATATATTTTAAACCCACCCACAGGTTAATAACTCAAAGTAAAATAAAAGCAGTAACTTACATTCTGCAGATCCTGACCCTGCCAAAATGACTTGAAAAACCTGGCAAAAAGGCTGTCCTTTCATTGAATTCTTTGGCTCATGTTTTATGCACGAGCATGCTTTGCTTCAACATTTGGCATGAATGCTTTCTTATTTCACCTTAGGGACAAATGCATCCAGGGCAACAGATAAAAAGAACAGAGTCCCACTCTCTGTTACAGTTTGAGATAACCTTCACGATACAAGCTACTACTGCAGGTCAGAATCTTATTTTTATACCTGTCTGCACTTTTTTTTTAGAGATCCTCATTGGAAGTCCTTTTGCAATGGTCTAGAACAGTCAGTTGATTTCAGAAGTGCTTCATTATCATCTGTGCTGTGTTTGGGAACTAATAACAGATTCTTCTTCCTGGCCTACTGCTGTCTAGATGATGTTTGGCTATGCACTCTGGTGCATCGCTTTTGGTCTTGCAATGATTCAGCAAAAATGGTGAAGCATGCCTTTCTTTCTCAGTATGCTCCCTTCTGAGTAAGCTTCATCTGTTTTTTTTGCATTTGTCCATTACTGTCTTTTGGGGAATACTGCTTTCATGTCATAAGCCTGAAACTTTTCTGATGTTGGTGGAAATTCTAAACCACTTCACCGCAGCCATGTTTCCATCCTCTTCTACAATGTGCTAGGCTGTGAGCTTGGTCTTGACAGCCCGTACCCTACATGTTGAGGCAACGTTAACCATAAAGTATATTCTAGAGATCGTTCAGTGGTGTAGATACAAACCAGAGTATATATGAGAGGATGCTTTCTTATATGCATTTTCAGTCTCATCCTGATAAATAGATAAAATAAATAAATAAATGACAGTTTGAATGCTGGACAGTTCTGGCAGAGGGAAACTGCTGGAAAGGCAGTGGTTTGTTTCCAGGTAGATCAATACCTTTTGGTTCATTGAAGCAGAATGGAAAAAATTATGCTGTTGTAGAATGTCATATCACTACAGATAGAATGTTTCCCTTCTTTAATACTACAAAGCCTATGAAACTAAACTCTTATTAATCTTCTGCATATGTATTATAAATGTATAAACAGCTTTAAGGGTTTGGGTATGAACCAGTAAAAACCATTTAAAATATGTCACATACTTGATCCATGTTTTAAATCATTAAAAAAAGAACAAAAGCACTATACTACAACATAAGTTAAACATGCAGCATAGCTCAATCCTTAATTTTTCCAGCATAAGATGGAAGTTTCTCCTAAATATAATTCTTCCAAATCTCTTTTCACGGGCAATTTGTAAATCTTCAATGAAATGCTGTAAGATGCATACAATATACCTGAGATGATGGAACAACGTCTTTAATGTTATTCAAGTTTCTCTGGGAAATATGTATCAACACACTTTGTTAAAATAAGTATTAAATTACAAAGCCCACAGTGGCGTTGTCATAAATATCAAAAAACAAAACCAACTTATTATGTTGCAGCTTTCACCCTGAAGGAACCAAAAAGCTTTTTTCAAATTATCTATACCAGTGTGTAAGCTAGCTTTGAAATGCAGCTCTCTTTGCAGCTAGACCCCTATGACAGCAGAATTATAGTCACAACAACTAAGAGGTGGAGACAACAGGGTGAACTTCTGGCCAGCAGTATTAACTGTATTAGAAATCTGGCTGATGGGCTTTTACTAACAAGAAATTGTGCAAATATTTGTTTTGAAGTTCATCCAAGCTAAATGCCTAAAACATGAATTAGCAATATTGTTCCTAAGTAGTCATGTTTGCAACCTTTATTTTATCCAGGTAAATCTAAGAGTCATTAATTTATGAGCAATTTAGTAGCTATGATGGTATGGATACAAACCATACACTAATTATACATAAGATTTGGGGGTTTTTAATATACAAAATATCACTGTCTTCCAGTATAAGCTACTTGGCCTTCATAGTGTGTACCCAAACCTCAGGAAGAATCTGTGCACGATTTCACATCACCACCATGTTCCAGTCCAAGCTTGCAGGTTTCAATGGGCCGGTGTGGGGCACGATGACAAAAGAACATAAAAGAAAAAAGGTAAACTTAGTATGTATGTGCACAAGACAGGATTAACCTGCTACTAGCTTATAAATGGGGAGAAGGAGACAGTCTAAATAACAAGTTTATTCCCTTTTTAACAACAGAATTACCATGTTTAGGATGTCTGAAGTTCTTCTGTATTTGGGGTTCTTTATATTTTTCTGCAATCAGAGAAGTTGAGTGGTATTTCCTTCAAGAAATTTCCTGTATATCTTTTTGTCTTCATGTAAGATTTGGATCATTTGTTTTGCTAAAAATCCTAAACATTGGATTTTTCCAGAAAAGTAGGTTAGATATAGGCCACGTTTAAAATACACAAACAATATCTCCTCTAAAAACTGCAGAATAAGAAATCTCATGGCACTAGTGCAATATTGCATTCTGCAGTGTAGAGCCCTGCATGTGTGCAGCCTGTGACTGATGTTAATGAATCACTACTATTTTGCAGGATACAGAGGTCTATCTTAGAAAACTGTATTGCAGACTTACTGCTTTGGAGTGCACATGATGCATTATCTTGTAGAATTCCCCCAACAAAAGCTCTATTAGGATGTCAGACAAATAAATGATGGTGTTGATCTTGAACTTTGCAAGGAAAAGATAAAATTCATCTGTGGTGTTTTAGTGACCTGCTCCCCCATACAAAGTGTGCTATTCAGTTTGCTTTTCCTTTGAATGTGAAGCTGATTGGCACTAAGAGTATCTGACTGCCCATTTGTGTTCTACACAGTAGGTCTCGTGACAAAAATAGATTAACACTTCTAATTTTTTTGTTTTCTACTCATCCAATTAATATATATATAATTACATACATATACATATATATAAAATTAATATCTTTTGTGTCTTTTGGAGGTAATTATATTCAAAGAATTCTGTGGTAGACCTAAACATTCTCAAGTCCACTATCATCTCACTGTATACAGAAAAACTTGTTTCAATTCCACATTATAGTACAATTAGAAATATATTTTTAATTTGCATCTGTATTTGGAAGATGGTGTCTATACAGAATCACAGAATGGCTGAGTATGGGAGGGACCCCTGGAGATCACCTAGTCCAACTTCCCTGCTTGAAGAGAGATCAAGTAGGGCAGGTTGCTCAGTTATGTATGCACACTGAGAAGAGCCTCCTGAACATTCTCTTCGCCAGGCAAAACAGTTCCAGTTCCCTCAGCTTCTTCTGGTAAGGAAGATGCTCTAGTCCATTAATCATTTCAGTGGCCCTTCACTGGACTGACTCTGATATGTCCATGTCTCTCTCGTACTGGGCAGCCCAGACCTGGATGCAGCCCTCCAGACATGTCTCACCAGTACTGAGTAGAGGGAAAGAACACCTCCCTTGAGCTGCTGGGAATGCTTTTCCTAATGCAGCCTAGGAGGCTGTTGGCCTGCTTTGCCACAAGGGCACATTGCTAACAAAACATAACTATAGTTAACAAAATCTACAGCTGTGAATGAAGACTCTATTTCTTTTTTAACTGTTGCTTGAAACAAACCAGAACAAAACAAAGTTAATTTTTACTAATTTAATTAAATTCTTTGTCTCTAAACATAAAATTAATGTTTCTCAGTTTGGATTTACTGTAAATAATTAATCTACAGAGAATGAGTGTACAAAGTTCATTAATTTCTTCAAATAATTTGGTGACATGGATCATGGTTTCCATCCGCCTGTCCAGTTCTTACTTGGTCTGTAAGCCAAAACCTCTGAATGATGTGTCCCTCACCTTTTGTCCATTCTCTTAGGTTCAGTTTCTGACAAAAATATTTATAGTTTACTAGGTTTGTCCTGGTAGAGTCACTACCACTGACTTCTGTCCAGCTCAACTATTCAAATCAAATAGACATTGAGAATAGTTATTAAAAGCTTAAACTGTCAACCATCCTTCAGCATCTATTCCTTCCTTGAAAAATCACACATTCATGTGGAAATTTTCTGTCCATCCAAAACCTGTTCAATGTCAGTTCAGTGCTTATATGGCAGTACAGAACAGAGCTAACGTGGCTACTTATAGTTCAGTGTCAATATAATATTAAACCAGAAAAAAACCCCAACTGAGAATACAATGGCTAAATGTCCAATGTAATTACTTGCACTGAAAACTTTCTGCATATGACCTTCTTTTAATTTAGGGTTGTGATAACTGTCATGTTTGATGCAACTGTACTGTCAAAGAAATGTTGGCCCCAATGAGCTGTAAAATCAACCTAAAATAGGTATATAAGTACATTTGTAAATACAGAATTGTTATCCTAGTTGTTCCAATATTTGGATAAGGGAAAGCTCTAATGATGAGTCATTTTATAAGCAAATTGTCGTCTCATGGGTTTCTCAAGTGATAATAAAAGTAGCATAAAGATTTTCTGGTGGAAGACTGACCAATTTGAAACAAGGTAGTATTTTCTGAGCCAGCATATTGAAAAGATAGTCTAGAAACTAAAGCTAATATTGTTATTCTTGCCCCCCTCCCCAGCTTTTCAAATCTGATGATTGTAGGAATGACATGTATTTTATGCTTGATGGATGAAAAGAGACAGTAAAAGGCAAGATGAGCTAATAACAGTAAAGTCTGTATTGAATCAGAAATGTATTGTGGTACTGAGAGGAATCAAGATATGTGCTTCAATCATTAGAGTTTGTCACAAGTGAGATTTGTTGGTTGATGTGCTGTCAAAGTACTGAGAGAGAAAGGTTTTATAACAAGCAGCTAGACATGCAGAAAAAGCAGTTTAGGACTCAAAGGACTCAGTATAAATAGAAGTTATAAAGTGAAAAAGAGTAATAAAGTTGGCATCAAGAGAAGGGCAGTATTGATCTAGACTTTAAAAAAACAACTTCTCCTTTTTCAGACACCTTGAAAAATTATCTTCTTAGTTTTTACTTTCTTAAAATCATTACTTTTTATAATTAAATGTGTCTTCACTTCTCACTTAGAAGAGGAGGACTCAAAAAAGCTCAAGCTGCATGTATCTTTGAACACTATTCTTCCTCTACCTATCTGTTTTTAAAGCATAACATATTATGTTACAATTCTGGGTGTAATCCGGTTCTGGATTGGTCTGCATATACATTTTCTTAAGTATACACCAGGTTACATTGAAGATTTTACTTAATTTATAGCTACTGGTAAAGCTTTTCTCACCTGGCAATGAAAATTTGGGGTATTTCACTCCATTGTAATACCAGGTTAGTGCTAAAGATAGTCTTTTAAAGAAATTACTGCCATTTTCTGAGAAAATTTAACAAAGTGAATTTTCTCGTTGGAGAGTTTATCCTTCCAGCACAGGTTTGGCGTGTGCAGTATCACTCACAAATTCCTTCATGTTCCTTCCACCCCCATAACATATGCTGTTGATCTTCTACTTTTACTTTACATTGATTAAAAAATCCTTTGTAGTTATATTTGCTTTTGTTTTGTTTATACACACTAGTGGTATTTAAGTTCTACCAAAAACCCCCTGAATTTCTATTGAAACTGACTGGAAGTGACTTCCGATCTGGTCAGACAACATCCATTCTATCTCAAACAGCCTCTTCCAAATATTGCTTAAATTTTTTATCTGTTTCTTTGCAAAATCTCTCTTCCTCCATACTGGTAACTAGTACTCTGTCAGGTATAACATGTGCAAGTTAAAAGTTTGAGTAGCAACCCTTCAGTGGGTCAAGCACTATAAAGGTCTGTCTAACAATAGTTAAACTTGTAGATTCTGGTTTTGTGTTCTTGCCTCTCTCAATATGTGTGTGACTCGTGAATAATGATAATGCTAATTTGTTGACTTTAGTCTTTTCTTGACTGTTATATATGTTGCTGCTTTGGCTACTGGTTGACTAGTAGAGCTGTATGTGAATATTTTCCAAACTCTACGGCTTGTTGATTGTTTATTGCTTTTTGCAGATTGGACCTTTAAAACTCTTCCTCTTGCTTTCCCTCCTGACTGTAAGAAAAAAGGAAGATTCTGTCTTGAAAAAGACAATTAGGGTATTCACATGCAATGTGAAAAATCCAGATTGCACTCTCTCTTCAAGACCACTTGGGTCTCCCAAATTCAGAAAAGTACTCCAAATCTTGCATATTCTGCCAGATTCTAATTGTTTGTTTTCTCACTTTGTCAGAACTTAGGTAGAAGCTGAAAATAAACAAAAGCAGCTGTGCAGACTTTCCATCTAAAAGCTGCAGTGTGGACGCCTGCTCTACAGCATGGTCTCTTCCATGGGTTTCAGGGGAATCCCTGCTCCAGTGCCTGGAGCACCTCCTCCCCTCGTTCTTCTCTGGCCTTGGTGTTCATAGGGCTGTTTTGCACACTTTTTTTTCTTCACTCCTCTCTGTTGTGCAGAGTTTTGCCCTTTCTTAACTATGTTTCTTTGAGGCACCACCATTTTTGCTGCTGGGCTCAGCTGTGCCCTGGTGGGTCCATTGGAGCTGGTTGGAACCGGCCGTGTCCGGCACAGGGCAGCTCCAGCCTCTCCTCACAGAGGCCACCCCTGTAGTCCCCCCACTGCAAACACCTTGCCTCCTACACCCAGTACAGGCACCAAAAGACAACCTAATAATAACAGACAACTGAGAGACCTGGTGGAAGGACAATCAATCAGGTACAGTGGTACCAGAATACCAACTTTTTAAGACTCAAGTGAGACATACCAGTGCAAGAGTGGCACTGTCAGCCAAGGATTATATAAGCTGTGGCGCGGTATTGGAGGAAAGGAGAAGCACTCAGGTGACCTTAAGGGTAGATGCCCCAGTTCCTAATAGTAAAAGCTGTCCGAGGGTTGCACTATCTACTTCCTATCAGCATGAAAATAATGATGACAAAATGTGAAATGAGATTGGACAAGCTACAAGTATCAAAGAAAGAGTGATAGTGGGAGATTTCAGCTATTTCAGTAGACTAAATCAATGCCTTATGAAGATATGATGTAGAGATAAAAAATTCAGGCTCAGTAAATGACTGTTTACTGCAACAGCTTGTCTTAGAGCTCATAGAAAAGAGACTGTTTGGAATTTTCAGCCTGAGGGATGCAAAGGACCTGGGCCAAGAAGGATCAGTGGGAGAGCAGCTCTGTGATAGAAACCACAGTGCAATTATTTTTAAGAGTGCAGTGGGAGAGAGAGAGACAAATAAATCAAGCAAATTGATACTTGATTTCAAGATAGGGAACAGTAAAGAAAGAAATTTTCAAAGACAAAATGGAGTTGCTCAAAAAGCCTGCATGCAGAATGAAGGCTGCTATAAATGCCATATTAGAAGCCCAGTTAGAATGTGTGCCATAACACAAAAAGAAACCAAAGTGGTCCAAAAGTCCCTTGCATGTCTTCCTGGGAAAGTTAAGGAGACTGTTGCAGCTAATAGTTTGACCTCTAAAAAATGAAAAGCTTGCTCAATTAGGAAGAAAATGAATACAGATAAAAACTGCAGGTCAAATGTAAAGAGGAAATTTGGAGACTTAACCAGAAAGGTCAGACCTAAAACCTTGCAAAGCTTGCTCAAAGTGATAGCAAAACAGCACTTTAAACACATCAAAAACAGTACACCAGGTGATCAGGCCATATCTAAAAAATACCAATGAATTCTTTGTTTCAGACTTGATCCTGGCTGGACGCGTGGGCCAGGGACCAACAACTGACCCATTCTTTCTCTGTATCTGAGAGGTCAGAGAAGCTGGATCAGTGGATCAGATTGAAGTAAATACATAGGAACTATTACATCACCTAGGTGAGTCAGATGTCAAGAAATCATCACAACCGGATGGCATTCACTAAAGAGTCCTGAAATGTCTCAAATATGAAGCTGCTGCTCTACTAGCCGAAGTGCATGACCTAACATTACAAAGAGTCACCACCGGAGGACTTTGAGATGTCTACAAAAACTGCCAAGGATGGGATTCTGGAAACTAGAGACTGGTAACTGATTTTTGTCACTGGTATGACAGAAGAATCTATAATAAACAAAAGCTTTAGAATCAGTATGGCTTCTGCTAGAGTGTGAGGTGTCAACAGGAGGTGTAAGTGAAAAGTTTATGAAGGGGATTCGGTGGGCATAAAGTATCTGGATTTTCAGAAGCATTTGAGAAGATTCCATAGTAAAAGCTACGAAAGGGACAAATCTGCCAGGGGATTGAAGAAAGATCTTCCAATGGATTCAAGCTGGTTAAAGCATGGGACTCAGAGGGTTAGGATATAACAGTCTCTCTCCAGGATGGTTCCTTAAGGATGACTATGAATACAAGCTTTGTTCAGTGATTTCACCAGTAATCTGGACAACAGTCACAGATGCCACAAGGCTCTTTTAAGTTGTCAAATGTTGTGTCAATGTCAAAGAACTGCAGAAGAACCCCACAAAACTGAAAGCAGGCAGAAAGGTGGCATATGAGCTTCATAAAAGCAAACATAAGGGAATCTCTTGGGGAAAACCACCTCAGCCTTAACCACATTGAACTTGGTCTGGCAGGTACAATCAGGAAGGAGATCTTGAAATCCTCATTCACAGCTCTCTGAAATCACTGGCTTGATGTGTCAGAGCAGCCCAGAAAGCCAACAAAATCCTGGACATCACCAAAAAAGATACTGAGAGCAAGACAGAGGGCATCATTCTGTGACTGTGTGTAACCATGGTGCACCGCCTCCTGAGCAATGTCTGCAGTCATGGTCTCCACATCTCAGAAGTGTGCAGGAGTGTGAAAAAAGCTGCAGAGATGGGCAGCTCAAATGGTTGAGGTGATGGAGCGGCTGCCTGATGAAGTGAGGTTAAGGAGACTGGGACTCTTCCGTTTGGTAAGGAAAAGGCTGACAGGGTATGACTTGGGTTTGCAAAATCATGCAGGTAGATAATCAGCTGAAGACAGATCTTTCGCTAAAGGAAGGATCACTAAAGGTTCACTAAATACTACAATACCAGAAGCAGGGGAATGCAATGAAACTCACATATTAGTTCAAAACAGGCACTTCTTTACACAGCAGGTAGTGATCTTCTGAAACATGCTGCCACAGGAGGCTGTGGAGACAGAAAATATTAGCAAGCTCAATAAGACATTAGACATGTTCCTGGACAAAAGGTTAGCAGATGGGAACTAAAAGGACTGTTGGGGATGTACCCTCATGTAAACTAACTTTGGTTTCTGGGGAAAGAAGAGGGGAACAGATTGCAGAAAGTGGTTGGTTTGCAGACTTTCTCCAAATAGCATCTCTTCCTGCTGTTATTGGAGGCAGGTCAGTCAGGCCATTAGTCTAACCCAGAGGAGCATAAATTTAGAAAATGAGCAATTAATTTATCCAGTGAGATATAAGCCCTGTAAAAGCAAGAATATGCATTGACTGGTGGCACAAAAATCATTTCTCATGGTTTAACCCCAGCCAGCAACTAAGCACCGCGCAGCCGCTCACTCACTTCCCCCCTCCCCCAGTGGGATGGGGGAGAAAATTGGGAAAAGAAGTAAAACTCGGGGATTGAGATAAGAATGGTTGAATAGAATATAAAAAGAAGAAACTGGTAATGATAATGATAACACTAATAAAGTGACAGCAGTAATAATAAAAGGATTGGAATGTACAAATAATGCACAGTGCAATTGCTCACCACCCACAGATCAATGCCCAGTTAGTCCCAGAGCGGCGATCCCCCCACCCCCATTGCCCCCAGGTTTATACACTAGATATGATGTCACATGGTATGGAATACCCCATTGGCCAGTTTGGGTCAGCTGTCCTAGCTGTGTCCTGTGCCAACTTCTTGTGCCCCTCCAGCTTTCTCGCTGGCTGGGCATGAGAATCTGAAAAATCCTTGACTTTAGTCTAAATCCTATTTAGCAACAACTAAAAACATCAGTGTTATTCAACATTCTTCTCATACTGAAGTCAAAAACATAGCACTGTAACAGCTACTAGGAAGACAATTCTATCCCAGTTGAAACCCAGACATCATTCTAACTAGATTTAGTAACACTACCGTTGTGTATAAAAATATGAACTTTACTAATTATTTTCCCAGATTTAGTCTGGAATCCTTTAATAGAATAATAGACTAAAAGAATCCTCAGCAGGTCATCTGGTCTATTTTCTCTGCCTAAAACAAGAAAACATACCTTCACCACTACTGGCAGTTGTTTCTTTGATGCTACACGTACTACATGCTCTTCCAATTTAGTCTCATGATTAATCATCTCTACAGCTGCAATTCTTTTTTTCCCATTATCTAGTCATGATGTTTCTTCCTCTTATTTAGTCTTTTCCTTTTGGTCTAACTTGTTTGGACATAGAAAATAATTCCTTTTTCAGCAATTTTTCAGTAAGAATTTCATTGCTGAACATATTGGTGATAATCTTCTGAAACTCATTTGATGCATTCTTCCTGACTGGCAATGTATGAAATGATAACGGTTCTTTGCACATGACTTGTCAATTAGTCTTATATTGTCTCACAATATCATGACCATGTTTTTGTGCATCACTGACAATCTCATAAGAAGCTCATTTTTATCATCCCTTAGTCAAGGTCTACCTTTCAACTGCTTCTTTCAATCCTAGGTCTGTTGTTCTGCTGTTATAAATGAGGTTAGTTTGACACCTTGAGACTTTTCAGGTGCTGATAACCGTGCAGTTTATTATCATACATGAGCTTACAAGTTTGCTTATTTTTCCATTGTTCTGCTAAAAATTTAAGAAAGGTGGTTAAGGCTGTAATTCCATGGATCCTTGCCTTAGTGCAAGGCTAAGGGCTTACAAGCAATTTAAATCATTATTTTTTTCCAACTGCATGTCAGTAGAATATCACACAGTCTATGGAAGAGAAGTCTTTCATTAATTTTATATGTTTCATATACAATGGTCTATCTTACATCTTTTATTAGAATGATCTAAAATCACCTGGTATACTTATAATCTTCAAATCATTTATATATGGTATTACTGCTCAGTTTCTTGGAACAAAACAAAATCTAGAAGATCACAGCTGGAAAATACGTATCAGAAGATAGTCCTCAAAAGGAAAATTTTTGCTGGCTGGCTGATGTCAGGCATTTATTATAGGTGCACATTCAAACAGGTGAGAGAGGTGAACTAATTGATAAGGATCTGGAATTAAATTATCAGTGCCATCAAATACATTAGGATTAGTTCAACTTCTTTATTGCGAGACCATGATGTTCTTGAATAAATAGTTGAAATACAGCAAATATATTTGTATTTAAAATTACACACTGTATGGGAAAATACTGTATGTAATAGCTTTTTTAAGGAAAAAATATGTAAAACACCATATAGTACACTCTTTTCATGATTTTTAAAATATTTAAATAGAATGTTATTATTGAGATAAATATTCTTATTAGCCAGCTTCATGGTTAGATAATTACAGTTGAGAACAATATCAGCTCCGTAAATAGCAGGTCCATACTGTAAAGTACAATGATATCATATACTTGCAATCAAGAAGTTAAGGGCTTTGATAGAGCATGCCCTGATTCCCGTCTACATTGTGCACTCAAGTTTTCTTTCTAAAGAGGATAGAGTTTTGTGGGTGTCCTGTGCCCTGTTCTTATTCTGATATAGAGTTGGGATAAACTAGGGCACATTTTCTAAAGGAGCTTATAAACTCATCATAGTTCTCTACTTCAGACCAAGAAATGGTATCTTCTGTTAATATGAAGAGAGATAAAAGTACAAAGGTAAAACAAGATTAAAAGGGAATCAAAATCTTTAGGAAATGAATTGGAAAAAAGGTTAAGATTGTTATATGGTGTCTAACAGTCAATATTGAGAGGCTTAGGATAAAATCATAGAATCATAGAATCATTTAGGTTGGAAAAGACCTTCAACATCATCGAGTCCAACCATCATCCATGCCCACTAAACCATGTCCTGAAGTGCCTTGTCTATGCGCTCTTTGAATACCTCCAGGGATGGTGACTCAACCACTTCCCTGGGCAGCCTGTTCCAATGCTTGACAAACCTTTCAGTAAAGAAATATTTTCCAATATCCAACCTAACTTCCTTGCTGCAACTTGAGGCCATTTCCTATTGTCCTATCTCCAGCCAGCTGACAGAAGAGACTGACACTCACCTTGCTACAACCTCCTTTCAGGTAGTTGTAGAGAGCAATAAGGTCTCCCCTCAGCCTCCTTTTCTCCAGACTAAACAGCCCCAGTTTCCTCAGCCGCTCCTCATAAGACTTGTGCTCCAGGCCCCTCACCAACTTGGTTGCCCTTCTCTGAACATGCTCCAGCACCTCCATGTCTTTCCTGTAGTGAGGGGCCCAAAACTGAACACAGTACTCGAGGTGTGGCCTCACCAGTGCCCAGTACAGGGGAACAACCACCTCCCTGCTCCTGCTGGCCACACTATTTCTGATACAGGCCAGGATGCCGTTGGCCTTCTTGGCCACCTGGGCACACTGCTGGCTTATGCTCAGCCAGCTGTCAACCAGCAACCCCAGGTCTTTTTCTGCCGGTGCATTCTTGATAACAAACTAGGTTCAGAGAGGAAATAAGAGTATAACAACTCTATCTATTCAAAAGATCATTTCCAGGGCTGAAATGGATATCTCTTTCTATTCCTGGGTTTCATAGCTTTAACTGAGTCCTTATTTTGTTAGTAATCTTATGATGCAGTCTGTCATTTACTGAAATTAAGCTGAAATCACCAACTCTTTTTCAAACAAGACATCAAGCAATGTTCTTTAGTTGTTGTTGAGTTCTGACTGTTAAAATGGATCCAGACTGTAATTTAGATGTGTTTGTCTGACCCATCTGTCTTCAGACACATCTGCTTTTTTGTTAATGTGAATTTTTTCAAATATTTGGATAGATCTAACAAAAATATTCATACTTCAGAACAACACTTCTGTTGTTTTAGTTATACAGTAGTTACACAACTCAAATAAAGGATTGGAGGTTACAGTTCAATACTTCTATAAAAAAGTTTACTGAAATCTTCATTAAGGAAATGTTTATCATAAAATCAAATTAGGTGGATCTCACTGTATCTGTTTAGTTCTGTGATGATTATAATTCTGCAGTTGCTAATAAATTTGACACTTCATTTAATAACAGAAGAATGAATATTCCTTATATATTTTGGTGCACTTAGAAGTTTTTTATGCAATGACTTACGCACAGTAAAGTTCAGTTTGTGTCCTATAAGTCCAAAAAAATCCAAATAAAATAAAAGTTTTCATCAGACAAGAGTGTTAGACAGCAAGGATATTTGTCTGTTGTTTTGGAATAAACATGAAGTAAAAATGACCTGGAAGTACAAATTTCGCTAATAAAACTCCATGGTTTTCGTCCACTGCAGAGCTATTCAATGATTGTGCTTGATTCTAAGTCAGAGGTCAAACAGGAGATTTATCTGAATAATAGTCTAATTTAATCTTCTTCAGCAGAATTTGAAAACTAAAATATCAGAGATTCAATCAATTTGTTTATACCTTGCAGCTGATGTCAATTCAATTGATGTGTTCTGACTTACTTTGTGCCACTCCACTTGGTTACCTTCTAAAGCAAAAAAAAAAGAAAAAAACCCCTGTCACTTCAGCAACAGTGGGAACATCTATTTTACTGCAGCATGTCTGTAGACAACATAACTTCAGAAGTAAAAATTACAAACAGATTTTAATTACCAAAGTGAAAACATTTAAATTAGAAAATGAGTGATATCTGAATATTATTAATGCAGAAACAGATACATTAGCTATGTGCAGGAGATTTCTATTTTTATAACTAAATTTATTTTTGTAAAGTAGTATTCTCATATTGAAAATGGAACAATTCCTGAAACAATTATTTTATGAAGATGTTGTTCATTTTATCTGTAGGAAAACATCTTATTCAGTGGTCACTGAAGTCAATGGAATCAAATCTTCGCAAAATCTCAGAAAATATAAGAATCTAGTTGCAAAGCTGATGGCCTAAATTACATTCTATTTGTCTAGCCACTATTGTATGTGGTCTATATCTCATATTTTCTCTGAGGGGGAAAATATGTGGTTTCTACACATCTATTTGCAGATATCCATCTAAAGTTACATGGTTTTGGGGAATGACTTTTAGAAATTGACCCAATATTTAGAAACAAAGTCTTTTTAAAAATGTTTGCAATAAGCTGCAATTAGTTTTAGTGGAACCAAAAAATCTTTCAGAATGGGGTTTTAACTTTTTTTTTTTTAAGTTTTAAAAAACTTGTATGAAAAAGTTAAAAATTAGTGTATAACTTCAGATATACTGTTTTGAACAGCAAAAGCTTAGTCACTTTAACATTTCTGCAAGAATGCTCTCAAAATGTACTCCTGTGTTACAGGAGCAGAGTAACCTAGAGACCAGGTAAAACGAGTAGAATTACAGGTCTGAAGAGTTTTTTAACTTCCCAGGACGCATCCTGAAAATCTCTGGCAGATTACTTTTACCTGAATAAGTTTTCGATCTAAAATAGCCAGAATTTTCTCAGAATCTGTGATAAGGTCCCAAATGTAACTTTTGTCTAAGACATTAGGAAAAAATACTAACTTGGAAGGAGGAAAAAGGCAGTTAAGGCCCCTGAAAGAAAGGAAAGACAGGTTTTCTGAGAGATGGGGAAACTAATTGAGTTAAATTGGATACCTGCATTGCTACTATGAAGGACAATAAAAAACCTATATTTATATTCGGATGACTTATCAGGAGGATTAATTTCAAGTAGTATTTTTAAATGAAATTACCTTGTTTGGTTGATTTGCCTCTTTACCATGTTTCATTATACTAAAACTGTCATACAGACTTCAAGAGTGGAAGCTGTCTGTGGTGACAGTTCATCATTGGATCAGTCTTCTAGAGCTATTATTTTTTTAATGTTTTCCATCTCATTTCCTCTTTTCAAGTTGATATCACAGATCTAAAGAATTCTTCAGTGAGCTTTATCTGTGAGATAACAGTAAGACTGAGAAGCAGGAACCTTACTCATATGTTTATGACATATCCAACCTTAGGTATATTTGTAGAGATAGTCCATTTTGGCTTATGATCCACTGAGAATAAAAAATGTGGTGACAATCACCTTAAAAGTTTCTTGAGGGAAAGAAAAAGTTTTCATAATCTACCATTTCATGAAGAAAAAAAACCCCAAATTGTGTAGAGGGAATCAAATCTGTAGCAGCTGGGATTTGCTTGCATTGCAGATTCTAGACATAGTCACTCTGGACCAAACATCCATGCAGTAATGAGAATCACTGGAAAAAGTCAGGGCTGATGCTTGGATACCCCAGGTTAAAGATGTTTGTGGCTGGTTTTTCAACTTCTTTAATTTGGAAGAATGGCAGCCAGTCTAATTAATCTACTTTTTTTCCCCCTCTCAACTCTGTTCACAAAATCTTTCCTACCTTATTCCTCTCTCAAAAGGGAATACTGCACTACTTTATAGTTATGACTTTTCTAGAGGGGTTTCCCCCTCTTCGCCTAGGAAAAATGCATCTTCTCATCTCAACTCATATACATGTGAAGCATTAGTTTGGGCATATACTACCCAAGTGGATTCTCTGTCTATTCAGTGTTTACAGGAGTCCTGAGCCCCCTTCAGAGAATCACCCATATGTTTAAGGGCTGCCATGAAAGTAGATAGACTTGAGCATGTGTAGAGCTATTTCCTTTTCACCTCATGTAATTGCCTGAGACACTCTGCCCATCACTTGTTCTATTAGGCTTATTTAGTTCCTACATTTCTGGTATGGGTGAATAGTTTGCATTCACCATCATTTTTCACAAACCCTCCTTTTCCCTGCTGCCTTGCTGGCTGAATCTACAATTCCAACTCAACTAAGTTCAGCTGGGTTCCTTTTTTCTGCCATCTCTGACTCATATTTTCTTCCTTACTTTTTACTCACTGGATCTTTCTTCTCTTCCCCAGCTCAGTGCTTCCACTGTTTCTGCCTCACTCCTACATTCTTCATTATTTTCCTGATCTCCTCTTCTTATTCTTGCTGGTCCTTTGCGTCATTTTATTACTTCTGTTCAAATCTAGCCTCTCTGGAGACTCTGAGACATTGCCTCACTTCATCCTCCCACTGCAAATCTATCACTCCCCCAGTTATCTTTTACTGCATACAGAGGGATCCAAGGACAATAGTGTGTATAATTATATATGTATCCTAGTGAATCAATCAACTTGAATGCTTTCCTCTGAAATTATAAGAAGTGTGGACTACTAATTTAGCTTAAGACATTCTGTCTTCAGTTTTTCCTTTCTGTTTGTGAAAGAATTACATAAACAGTGGGGGAAAGGAGATTTGACTGCACAACAGAAACCAAAGAAACAACTCCAGCAGGGTGCTGCCAGATGAATGAAAATAAAAAGCTAAAAACCATAGATTTTTTTTTCTTATTTGTAGTAATCTGTGCTTTTGTATGTGAGAATGTTAGGTAAAAAATGCAAACGAATGTGATTTGCAAGCAGATTATATTATTTTTGGTGTAAACTCTATGACTTCAACAGGTGGGTCAACATGCTTTTATAAAAAAATCAATTACATGCTGAAGACTAGGAGTCCATGCTTCTAAGTAATATTTTTATTACTATTTTCATTTAAATTAAGCCTTATTATTGAAATATGTGACCTTATTTTTACCACATATCTACCTTCACATGAACAATTGGTGCTTACAATGCTCATTTTTTTTGTTCAGTCTGGAACTTGAAGACAAAAATCCAGATATAAGCCAAAATCTTCTGCTTGTCTCCCTGAAGTACTTTAAGAGACTTTTAGCTGCTGCTATGAAGAACTAGCCTCTAGTGAGTGTGTTTCTCTTGCTCTTTAAAAGAAGCACTCTGTATATACTGGCTTTAACAGGATAACATTATAGGGTATATTAGAGAAGCTGATAAAAATTTTCCAGGATGATGACATCACAGTTTTTGTTTTCAAACATTCAAAAGGGCCTTCTCAAAGGTGATATGCAAATGTAAATATTCATGTTAGAAAGCCCTTTTACTACCACCTTTCCTCACACATACTGATATCAATAATTAAGAATTAGATTATTATTACACTATATAGTATCTCAGGATATTTAAAATGCACACTTCTATATCTTCATTATATTTTTTCCCTTAAAGTATTCAAACACATAGTCAAATTTTAAGCCCCAACATATCTGCAGCTGAGAATAATCCACCCATTGCACAGGGCAAAGTTTGCTATAGTCTCTTTATGAAGATATAAGCATCCAATCTGAGAATAGCAAGAAGGATCAGAATGAAAACTATTAAAAGAGAATGAACGGGGGGGGGGGGGAAATCCAGCTGAATCCCCTAGTAAGTTTTCATGTTTCTACTGTATTTTATGAGCTTCATCAGAGAGTCAGCTTAACCTCTTTATTACATAGATAAAATTTTCATTGAATGCACAAGGATTTTTAAAAGTTCCATGAATAATGCTGGTACTTTAGAGATACAGAAACAGTAGTGATGCTTTCAATTATGACTGCAGACTGCTCACTTCCAAAGTTGGGAGTGCATCAACAAGAGATGTAACAGCAGATCTAATAATCTAGAGGAAAAGTACAGCAATCCATACATGTAGTTTAGCTTTTGTATAAAAGCTGAAGTAAGGGGAAATAGATAAACCCACTGTGGGAATTATTTTTTTTTTTCTGTGAGTGATGCAGAGAAAATTAAAAAAATGGAAAATTACCTACCTCCCCATACAAAGGTTTTGGTATCCTATATTAGGCCAGGTAAGAGAAAAATGTATCTTTTAGAAGAAAATGCACTTATTTGTGGATAGATTTTTAAAGACTCTTTCCCGCTAAATCTATGTTGCTTCTGGTACGAATCACAACTTCCATTTTATACTGGTGGTGCGTATGGTGCTGTTGGCTTCTTTTTGGAAAATATTTTTGTCATTCTATTTCCTCCAATCTTATCTGTACTCTAAAGTAATTTGTCTCAGTCTCCTGCCACTTACCAGAGAGCCTCCATAATGGTGGTCCATGAATTCCAAGATATTGTCTTCAAGAATGGTGAACACTTGGTGTTTAATAAAAACATACAAGATTTTAAGTGATATGCTGCCTCTTCCCCAAAACATGCCCTAGAAGAAGGCCTAATTCTTCACAGATTCCTCAAAATTTTTTTCTGAAGCCTGTAACATGAGTTTTTTAACCATTCTGTAGCTCATTTTTGTATTGATTATATAAATACCCTACAGCACAAAATACTTTATCTGAATAACACATAGTAATAACAACTTGTACTGTCCAGCTGAGAGAAAAAATTCCATATAATTCTACTTTAAATTTCTACTGTATTTATTTTTTATGAGGCAGATGGAGAAATAGTATACAAAACTGATACTATGTTTGGAAATTTCTTAAGTGAGATGTGATCTAAACAGATGCCTTTACCAGTATAGATCAGCTTCTGTGCCAACTAGATGTAGTTCTGTGCTTCTTCAGATTGCATATATCCATTGCTTTAAGGTGAAATATTCACAGGTATTCATGAGGCACCCTTGTACCCAATATGAGCCACCTTTCTTTACTACTGGTCTTTTCCATGAAACCCAGAAAGCACATATGATGCATTGTGAATATAGTGAACCAGAATTTTTCTAGAAATTTTTTGTCAGAAAAGAGAAGTTGTTAGAAAAGGGGATGAAAAATTACATAATAAATAGATCCAAAAAGGCATTTTAACAGGCACGGTTAATTACATAGGATACAGAAGTAACCAAAATTTTGTGAATGGAGAAATTTCTTATCCTTCAAGATTCCCCACTGAACATAATCATGTTTACCTACCTTTGGTAGAAAGGTCGATATCCGATGTGCGCTTTTAAAACCTCAGATTTCTGTCCTTGTATCAAATCTTCCTTTTAAATCGGTTGTACAGAAAACTAGAAAATTAAAACAATTTCCAGATTTTAATCAAAGTCAGAATACTGTATGTTACTTCCAAAAATAGATTTGCAAAATTAGCAGCCAAGAAGAAAATAAAGTGAGCTATTTTCTTTTTAAAATCGTAAGCTTAAAAAGTCTTTGTTTCTTTTCTCAACTTGTGCTACATCTTAACATCTGGGCAATTATGCAAACCTGTGAATTACATTTTTCCTCTTTTAGTTAATTGGCATAAAATGATAATGAAAAGAATTCAAAACCTCAGTGCAAAATTATAGTCTCAAAATACCAAATTGTAAACATACTGATTAGCATGTAAAATTTTAATGAGACTGTGTTTTGATAGAAAAATCTTCAAACTGAGAGAGTTGTGCAGCAACTTTCAGCAAATATTTTGCTTAATTAATGAATTTCAATAATTGATAGTTTTCCCCCAGACTTAAGTACCATTACTGAAACCACGTCTCTTTACTTCTTTTTTAATGAGACTGCTGTAAAGAAGTGTGAACTTGTTTAAAAAAGTATTCCCTTTCTTCTGAAAAGATTTGGTACAAGAAAGCTGATGTCCAAGTGAAAAACAGAAGTGCAATTAGTGTTTTATATGTTTATTCTAAGGCCAATTGTTCTGATAAATCTTCACTGGGGATGAGGGAGATCTTAGAGTTACGATCTCTGAAAAATCCAGAGACATTGCAACTTTGACCCTAGCAGAGCTTCCACATTATAGTACAGCTGTGGTCCATTTTCACAGGATTATAGGTGAATATTTTTGCCTATGCTCAGAGAAAATAATTCTGCTCTTAAGAATGTCCAAATAAATGAAAAAATAGAGGAAAATTCTGATGGCTTTCCTCTCACACACAGAAAATGCTTAACATTTTATATTAGGGATATGATTAAAAACAACAAGAAAATGAGTCTTAGAACTTTTGTTCTCAACCGGAATTGAATGTAGAAGGTTTTAAAACCTCTATGGATCAGTTTTCTTTTCCTTCATTACAGCAGCTAGCATTTCAGCTATCATCAAAGATATCAAACAGTGCTTTGATAGATGCTCTTATAGGATGTGAGTCCCACACTCATACCTGCATGGTTTCCGCTGAAGCTAATAAAAGTTTTGTAGACATTAGGATTTTCAGAATGAATGTCATAATACTTTTGGCAATCAGGAAGGAGGAATGATAAGGATAAGCACTCCTTTAAGAAAACCGTTTTTTTCTGAAATTTCTTGGTAACTTTTACAGGCCAAAAGGGTTGAAATAGCTAGTTTATTTAAAGCCTAAATCAGTAAACTCAGCCTCCATCATTCAATTGATTTACAGCTGTTCCATTTGTTGCCTCAAAATTCAGCCATGGAAATTATGCATTGTATACTTCACTTCTGGGGGTTTTGTTTGTTTGTTTCATTTGTATATGTATTAACTTAGAAAACTGTAAAAGGGTACTTATGTAAATTAATGAGAGAACTTAATGAAATCCTTCAGAATCACCACACTTAATCAGTAAAATGGCACAGATAGTGTCATTTCTTATTACTTTTAAATCATTGAAAAATTACATTGCATATCAATGTAAAAAATTATAACAGTTTGAAATATATTCAGTCAGGTGATCATTTTATTTATCTAAATATAAATTCTCGATTGTGTCTAGTTCACTCTAACTGAAACTAATTTTTAGGTTGATTTAGTAAATGTAACCCCTCTCTCCCATAGAGCTGTCTTTAAATTCAATAAACAAGTACTGTGTATACTCTCTACCTATCACTCCCAACTACCATATCTTGCTGCTATGTGAAGTATAGACTGCCCAGTAGAAATTGTTTACCCAGTAGAAGATAGAATACATAACAATGTACACCATCTCTGACTTGCAGACAGCAGTAAGATGCCTGAAATAGTTTTTAGATAATTCAAATTCATTTCTACCCCAAGAAATGTACATATAGAGATATTTTCCTCTTTAGCACAGTTCATCTTTCCATTCACATCATTGCAGGCTCTTGGGGAGGGAGAGGTATAAGTATTTTGGTTTGGGTCTTTTAATCATGTTTATAGGTAGGAATCAGTCATGAGAGGATGCAAGTGCCACCGAAGCACTTTCTTATTAGTTCCCTCCTGCTTAACATTTTCACATTAATGCTTATGTGAAAAAAAAAACAAAAAAACCCCAAAAACGCTATGTGGCAGCATGAGTTGTATATCCTAAACTTGAACAGGTTGTGGCATTTTGTGCCATATGGTATGCATGTCAGTGAAGTGAAGGGCATGCCTTGTCACATCGTATCCCATAATGACTTTTTGGGAGTGAAATATCATTTCCAGCTGAGGTGAGCCTTTCACTTCACTGATCTGCAAGTTACACATCTCAAGGAACACAGCTGTTTTTGGAAACTATCCTCCTGTTAAGGGAAAGTATGACTTGACAGAAAGTCTAGCCTTTGATTTATGAGACCCTATATCTTAACAAGATATAGAACTTCCTGATAGAAATTGTTCAAGATGAAAGTAATTTCATAATTGTCCAGCTGATATTATGTAAGTGACAAAAGCTTTCATTTAGAAGGGTTTTTTCAAATAGCTAAGTGTGGAACACTAAAATAGATGTTTACTATTATTGGAAAAAATAGGCTTGGTTCTTTTCTGATCTTCCATAGATTAGATGGGTTTCCCAAAGTAAGTGAGAAGAAATCACCTATATGCTGTTTGTGACTCGTATCAGAAAGTAAATTTTCATTCTCAGAAAATAAAATAAACAGTCTGATTATTTTTAAGCTTGTGAAAGATGCTAGCCAGTGAATTCAAACATCATCTAGGTTTTCTATTTTATCACATGAAATATCTAGGGCACTGGCTAGTTAGGGACTAGGCAGTCCTGAGGGATCATATAGAACAACAGTAAAAAGATAAGACAAAAACTTTGGCAGATTTGAGACATTTACAATTGTTTTATAACAGTTGTGCTCTGATTAAGGAAGTAGGCTGCTGAGTTCTGGATGAAGGGGAGTGTTATTGGTATGGCATTCTTCTTACATGATTGCAGTCAATTAGAATAGTTTTGCTTGGAAGCCATTGCGGTATTGATTGCCCAGATTTAATAGAACAGGGAACAGTCTCCCAATTAGCCATAGATGAAGAAATGGTTTTGTGATGGTTTTATCTGTCTAGCAGAAAGGTGGCTGGGTATAGTTACACCAAAGGATTGTGTTAATACTGTGGGACCAGAATGCTTCATTAGAATAAAATAAAGTAGTAGTTGATAGGTCTTCCAAGCGCCTCCCTCAAACATCAACTCTCTTGCTAAAATCCTGAGCTGCATCTACTGAGAAACAGCTGAGTGTCCTGAAAGCACGGCTAGTCTCTCGGACATGGTAGTATCATGTACAGTGGGGTGATTCGTGGAAGATTTCTCAAGCAAATGTCCTCAAAAGAGAAAAGCGAGTGGCTTAAAGGTTACTTAAATTCTATTAGCATTATGGGTATGGTTTTGAGAAATTATTCTATGGGCAAAGAGGAAGAAAATGTTTCCATACATGTCTCTCATAAGCCGGGGAATCATGATAGTCACTGAAAAGATAATCTGAAAAACTAGCAACACACTGTCTTGCTGTTATCCAGTAGAAATAAAAATGTGTCTTGAATATCAGACTACAGTTAGAAACATCTTTTTATCCTTGATGTCTCAACTAGTAAATGCAAGATTTGGTGTGGATGGAAGCTTTTTCAGAAGAGAGTTATTTTGAGCAGTAGTCTTTCTCATTAGTCGGAATCTTTCCTGGGGCATTGTAGTAGAAAATAGATATGGTATAGAGGAAGTGGTCTTTATACTTCTGTTAGTTTGGGGGGGGGGGGGGGAGGTGTTTGTTTCTTGTTTGAGTTTAATTTATATGTGGTCTTATGCTTACATAAAGGCAAAGCATAGTTGATAGGTTAGTGGAAATCTTGATTGATCTTTAAACATAGTCACAATTCTATTAACACTTTTGGTTTTCATTTGTATTGGGTTTGTGTGGCAAGGTTTTGGTAGTGGGGCAGGTTGCAGGGGTGGCTTCTGTGAGAAGCCACTGGAAGCTTCCCCCATGTCCTACAGAGCCAATGCCAGCCAGCTCCAAGATCGACCCGCCGCTGGCCAAGGCCAAACCCATCAGCGATAGTGGTAGTGCCTCTGGGATAACAGATTTAAGAAGGGAAAAAAGTTGCAGTGGGCACAGAAACTGCAGCCGGAGAAAGGAGTGAGAACATGTGAGAGAAACAACCCTTCAGACACCAAGGTCAGGGAAGAAGAATGATGACGAGGAGGTGCTCTAGGTGCCGGAGCAGAGATTCCCCTGCAGCCTCTGAGGAAGAGCATGGTGAGGCAGGCTGTCCCCCTGCAGCCTATGGAGGTCCCGAGTGGAGCAGATATCCACCTGCAGCCTGTGGAGGACCCCACACCGGAGCAGGTGGGTTCCCGAAGGAAGCTGTGACCCCGTGGGAACCCTGCGCTGGAGCAGGCTCCTGGCAGGACCTGCGGATCTGTGGAGAGAGGAGCCCACGGAGCAGGTTTTCTGGCAGGACTTGTGACCCCGTGGGGGACCCACGCTGGAGCAGTGTGCTCCTGAAGTACTGCACACTGTGGAAAGGACCCATGCTGGAGCAGTTCATGAAGAACTGCAGCCCGTGGGAAGGACCCACATTGGAGAAGTTCATGGAGGACTGTCTCCCATGGGAGGGACCCCACGCTGGAGCAGGGGAAGAGTGTGAGGAGTCCTGCCCCTGAGGAGGATGAAGGGCAGAGATAACGTGTGATGAACTGACCATAAACCCCATTCCCTGTCCCCCTGCACCGCTGGGGGGCGTAGGTAGAGAATCCGGGAATTAAGTTGTACCTGGGAAGAAGGGAGGGGTGGAGGGAAGGTGTTTTGAGATTTTGTTTTATTTGTCATTACCCTACTCTGGTTGATTGGTAATAAATTAAGTTAATTTTCCTCAAGTTGAGTCTGGTTTGCCTGTGACAGTAATCGGTGAGTGATCTCTCCTGTCCTTATCTCGACCCATGAGCCCTTTGTTATATTTTCTCTCCTCTGTCCAGCTGAGGAGGGGGGAGTGATAGAGTGGCTTTGGTGGGCACCCAGCATCCAGCCAGGGTCAAGCTGCCACATCATTATTCAACAAGCATAAATAATTCTTTTAAGGTACAGAGGTAATGTCCATTTCTAGTTAAATGGCAGCAATAAATGTTTCAGAAGTATAACTTTTAATATCAGATTGGATCAAATTAAATATAAGATCAGAAAATATTTATTCTTTCAGTTTTTAAAATTTTAATAAACATTTTTGTAAGTTTATGTGTACCATTTTTAAGTTTGTGAAACAAATTACTTTTCTCAAGATTGTTCTAAATCCTCAGGTTTTGACACCTACAGTTATGAATGCTGGAGATTTACCTTATTAAGGAAATATTTAATCTTTAAGTGAAGTAAAAGCTCTTAATATGTCAATAGAACTTCTTTTGTCCCAGTAAAGCTTTGATTAGCATTATTCTGTTGTTCTAAGATGTCTGTAAAATATGTTGTTTTAATATACATGCTACGTATTTCCTTATAGATCTCACATATATCATGAAACTGAGTGAAAGTGTAGAAATTTTAAGTCAAATATTTTATTGAGTTCAGGCAGAAGAAAGTTCTAAAACTGAGTAAGTTTAAACCATTCAGTCTTACTAAACAAGATATATAAATCAGAGTAACTTTAGCAATCATTTTCTAGACCAGTTGTTCACTAATTTGTGAAGTCACATGAACTTTGAAAAGTGAACAAGAAAAAAATAATTTTATTAGTGTAAGGTATTGCTTCATTTTCAGAAAATGCTCAAGATAACAATAAATAAACTAGCTCAACTCCTACAACAGGTTAACACATACCAAGTTAGTAGGGCACTTGAACCAAGTTAACATTATCTGTTTTAAGGTATAGTATATAAGTGCATACCATCATGTAGGTTACTCCTCTTTGTAAAGGATTCCTTGCATGAGACTGGAGTTTTATGCAAAGTTTAGCAGAATTGTTGCCATATATTCAAAGCATTTTTATATGTCTTGATAGAAGAACTTTTCCTCTTCTAAGAGGAAGTAGAAGATATATTTCTTCTGTACTAACTCCATGGTTTTCAGAATTTCCTCAAAAGTCCATTAAATTGCAAAAGCTTACCTGAATTAATATAGAATGACTTAAAAAAGAAAACCAGAAACTGATTATAATTAAGGAATCCCTGAGCTGAAAACCAGATGAACAGTTTTATTCAGAGATACTGAAAGGATGCACTGAGATGCTCTGGTAGTGTCCCTCACAGACCCAACACGGAGCAGCAATATGAGGGCAGACACCCTCTTCAGACTCTGATGAGGATGATTTTATAATTAAGGCACCATGAAAGGTGAACCTATTACAATGTAAAAAAAGTGATGGCATGTTTTTAAGGAGGAAGTAGAACCAATACACTAAACTGGTATCCAGAAGATAATCCAATTGTTCATTGGACAGCAAATAAAGGCAGATGGTAATTTCTGACCATTCAAATAGTAGTCAGTCAAAGGTTAGTACTACTACTTGGATGAAGCAGTTTGCACCACTGCTTTTACTTTTATTATAGAAGCTGTAGATTTAGTGTACAACCAAAGGAAAATCTAAATTTATACCTTCTAAATAGAGAAAAACCATATAAGCTGCAAAGATTTAAATGGAATGGAGGGTTTTATTTAAAAAAAAAAGTGCATACAAGACCAGTTAAACACTGATGCCAAATCTGATTAGTTGCCCTGCTTATATCCCTGGCAAAAAGTGAAACGTATCATTATACTGAAACCGTACAAGAAACAAAAGTGTCATGGGTATTTAACTGCATACAGATAACGCTCGTCATTTTTGCCAGCCTTGAAATGAAGTACAGCCAGTTTTCAAGATCTAATAAGATCTGACATATTAATTACAGGGTTGTTTTTGTTTTCCAGTTTTAATTTCAGGGCAATTGTAGTTCAAACTACAACTAAGTAGATTTAACTAAGAGCACTATTTTGGCTGATAGTATTGCTCCTGGCACATCAGTGTAATAAAACTAGATCTTAATGAAACTGGAGACAACTTGGGCAGCAGCTCTGCACTTGATTTAGAGATGGTTTGAAAGTGAACGTAACAAAAACAGTTTTACTAGGGAAATGTTTGGAACTTACCCATTTTCATTACCTTATGATTTTAACTCTCTCTGTGGCAGTAGCATTTTCCTTGATGTGGTGCAATGGTGCAGATTCTACCTGATTCCTTCCATGCCAGGAAAAGCTGTAGCACTTCTTACTGGTACACTGAGGTATATGACATCCTTTTGTAGTGATGATCACATGACTTACTTAAAGCAGAGCAGAAAGGCATAAACTGCCACCATTATGTAGCCCAAAGGAAAAACTTGATATAGTGTAATTTAAAGGGGGAGCTTTGGCCTCTTCAATTAACATCAAAGTTTTATCTATCATTGGCTAAGGCTTACTTTAAAAAAAAATAAAATAAAGTTCCTGAACATAGTGAAACCAAGAGACTAGAAGTATATCCCTACAACTAGATTCACATCCACTTTAATTAAACTTTATTTTTAAAGTAACCGAAAATGTATTGCTTTTTACTAAAAGCAACCAAAAAAATGTAGATTTCCTCAAACTACTTTTTCATATTAGAATATGGTTTCACTATGGAAATGGTTTCAGTTCAACAATTACTAGGCTTAAAATGAAGTGATTGCTGCTAAGCTTTGAAATCTTGTTAGATTGCAGTGACTGTTCATCAGGAAATGAAGATAAATAGCAAATTCGTAGCTCAAAACACTGAGAATACCTCACTCAGTCCTGCTATAATTAAAACCACTGTGACTAAGATTTCCACATGGCCTGGGATTTCCTGCAGGCTATTTCATGTGGGTTTTGTTCAGTTCTTTACTTAAATTTTCTGTAGAATTTTTATAGTTGTGTAAGCCATTTCTGTTGAAGATTAGAAGAGTTTATGTGGAATTTAAGTGCCAATTAATGCACTTCATCAGTTGCATCTAAACTCACCTGCAAGTACCTGTTGTATGTATCCTGTCATTCTGGTTATCAGTTAAAATAGACTGGAGGACGCACTGTCACACTTCAGCTCTTATCTGGATCACAGTCTTTGGTTTTCTTTCTGGTCAAAACCTAGAAGAGAGTTGTTCTGTGGCCAGATCAGGTCCTCATGTGGAGGCTGAAGCTTATCAAAGCCATTACCAGCTAGACCTCGAAATAAGGATCTAAAGCTAATTTAGCTTTTCCTTCTTGCCCTTTGCATGATAAATCTCATGATATGCACATGCAGTCCTAACGTGACAAGAATAAAAGTGGCATTCTTCAAGAAAGCTTGCAAAGGAAGATGACATTTATTCTCTGTGGACCAGAGACAAAATATGACATAAGGGAATAATTTTGGAAGATCTGTTGGGCTTCCAACCCATAGCCTTTGGAACTAGGAAGATGTTAAAGAAATAATTGTAAGAACATGTCAGTAGCAATATAGCTGAAATAATAACAAATTCTATAAGAACTTTTATTTGCTGAAAGCTTTGAGTCTCATAACTACCAAATTTGTCTCATGTTGATCATTTGTCATTGAAAATGTGTGAAAGAGACCTTAAAAATAAAACTTGCAACTTCTTATCTCAGTTCTGTACTGAGCGTAAAAAGATAGAGCAATTAAAAAACATGTTCCATCACTGAATTTCATGGTCGGAATTTAAATTGGATTTCAAGATCAGGGGAAATAATGTAATAATGCGTGTTAGTATGCAGAAAGTCATAGAAAGTTAATGGACTTTAAAAACTGACACATTGCTCTAGAAGAGTCATTAACACAGTCCTTGGCTTCATAAGAGAAATAACTAAAGATAGATGCATTGAATTAATTAAAGGAAGGAACTCCCAGCACAGAGATATATATGTAAGGAATGACAGTGATAAACTATGAATTAAAGTAAGAAAATAGACTTTATTAAAAAAAAAAATTCCTGAAATCAATTTAGTTTGATAAAATTAAAACTCTTCTGTTTAGGTTCAGAAGATTTTCACATTCATTTTTTAACTCTTTTGAAATTTTCACTTCTGAAATTGAATGACACAGTACTGAAGCTTTAAAAGTTTTTCAGTTACCCCTGAAACTCAGTTTGAAGGAAAAGGTGGCACCATAGTAACATATCTGCATATTTAATGACAGTGTTGCCCAAACTCAAGAGATTTCAATAATTTGCCTGAAAGAGAAAATTACTTTGCTGTAATTTTGCTCTTTAAAAGATGTCATTATACTGGATCTCATTATCAAAGCTCAGAACTCTACCATGGGAGCTGGAAGGACCATACCTGTTCTATTAATTTAACTGAAGTAAATGGGCACTGAAAATCAAAGGTGTCAGTACCACCCTGATGATTTACAATAAGAAATAGTTTAACCTGATACAGAGGAATTAATGACAAAATTTGAAGTTTTGTTGTTTAGGATTCACAAGGCAACAATAAACAGAATATACAACATTTGGAAATGTAAGGCAAACTATCAAAATATATCAAAGCTACTCATTAGTCCCTTGTACTCTCAGACACTCCTTTCTGAAAATTATGGTTATTTTCCTAATTTTAATAGGCCAGAAGACAGGGAAACATAAACACATTTTTATCAACAATCCTGCAAATAACTTAGCTAATGATCTCACAGTCTATTAACAATCAAATTATCTTACACATATAAAATTTGCTACCACCAACTGCTGTCTTCAGAATCAATCCTGACACCTGGTAAGAGCATGAAATGCAACTCTGCATCAGAGAGAATAAAGCAACAATTAAACCATGAAAAATACCCATAAAACCCATTCATATAAATAAAATTGCCAAATTTTTATATACTTTTGATCGTAGATGCTATTTAAATCAGGGACAGCTTATTTCAGAAATCAGGTGGCCAAACTCACCACAATGTTCCTAGAAAGTGCAGCTCTGGTAAACAGAATGTGAACAGAGCTTGGCAGCTGAGTACAGAAGGTGATGAGTGCATAAAACTATGTGAGATAGTTAAAATTGATTAAATGAATAAAATTTCATTATACCTGACAAAATGATAAAGAAGGTTAGAACTTCCCTCCAGTTATTCTACAATTCCTTTTTAATTCTGACCTTAAGCTCCATGCAGTTACAGCAAAACTTCCAGCACCTGAGAGCCATTTCGATTCCATTCTACAGCTCATAGCCAAATTGAGAGGCAAGCAGGCCCTTTAATTCTTCTCAGGGATGTAGATATCACATGCATGAGAAATAAGCCCAGTCATGTTATCAGCATAAAGAAAGATTTTCATGTAAAAAGAATCTGAAACAAAGAGAAAAACAGTTGCATTAAGCTTTTAGTGGTGACTTAATGATAAACCATAAGATAACTCAGATAAAGAGCAACCTGAAATTTGACATATTTTGAAAACCAGAGAAAGATAAAAAAGTGAAGAGAACATACATATGCTTTAAAACCGGAAAGGTCGTGAAATAAAGATCCATAATGAAATGAGATGAGAGAGGTCAGCTAAATAGTCATGTCATGATTTACATTTAAATCTCCATTCTGTATATCAAAATTACCTCCCACAAATGGAGAGGTTTCAGATATTTGTTACAGGAACATAGTTTATTTAGTCAAAGTTCCCAGTACAATCAGTTATGATTTTCTGACTATTTCAGTGATTTTGAAAATAAAGTTTATGGTTGGAGCAAAGCGGGTACAAAAGTCTCTAACTCCTCTTCTTAGAGAAGTTCAGTGACAACAAAGAAGAAAAATTCTCTGGTGCTCTTCTGAAAAAACTTGCGGACATGTGGAAGACAGGTCCAAAAGGCCAAGTCAAAATTTCCAGGTAAACCATAATATTTGGTGGCTTCCTTAGGACAAATAATATAGATATCAATCTGCTGAGTGACACAAATATGTTCAAATTTCTTCTTCTCCTAAAGGTTGCTGGATACACAAGCTTTACAGTGTGCAGACATGAAATAAAACTAACCACAGTACTTCTGATCTCCTTACAGAAAGGAGCAGTTAAGGCTGATCATAGTACCAAAAAGCTGTGATTCTTGTATTTTAAGTAGAAGATAAAGGAATGGATGTCGGACTGTATTGGGTTATATCCCTCTCCCAGCAGGCCAGGAATACTACATCCAACAGTTCCCTGTAGCAAGTATATAAAGGTGCCACCCTATAAAATTATATCTTTGGGGGCTGCAGAAAGTCCTATACTAAAAAATGATGATGCAAGTACAGTAATAACAGTTTTTACACTGTCTTTAAAGATACAGCTCTCTCACACTATCTATGTGTGTTAAATAGTATGGGATGGTGTCACAGGCTGGGACAAAATGTATGTTTCTGATTTTGGACATAGTTTCTCCAATATATTCTCTCATTCTTCTATGATAATTCACCTAGCCTCTCTGATTGTTCTTCAGCACCAGAATTTGGTGTGAAAGACTGTTACTACAGTTCTCATTTCAGTCTGACCCTCACCACATCTTCTGCATTCACAGGAAGTTTTATTATTCATTTCAGAGTTTCTACATCCAACAAACCCTGAGCCTGATTAATCTGATTTTATGTCTCTTACTTAGAAGTGTTAAAAGCAGATATAGATCTGTGGATTCATGCCTTAAGCAATTAAGTTTCTCATCATGAGTCTTCCTTCCCTGGAAATCAGTTAACGCTTTGCGTTCATGAGGGATATATACTAATGACACAAGCAGAGATGTGTTCATTACTTCATAAAGTTATGCTGGTATTTCTTATCCTTTACAAACTTGTTTTTCAGTCTTCTGTCTTATTTCTACAGCAGGATTATATTTGTCATTTTCGCTAAGGAATTATACATCTTTAACATGTATTTTTCTGCTGTAAACAGAAGAAAAAAGATATGTGAATGAAAAAAAAAACCCCAAGCAAATAAAAGTCCTTGTCACAAACATAATTGTACTTTATAATTTTGCAAAACATGCATAATTTACCAGATTCAGTAATTCTCCTGAAGCTACCTGCATTTTGCAACAGGAATGAAAATTTCAGATACATATAATTGAGAATATAATTTTCCATGCAAGAACACTCCACAAGTGTAAACCGTGACCATCATTCACTCTGGCAAGGAATGAGCTGGAGGGTATTCCTGCATTCTGTAAAACCAGCGACATTCAGGTCTTCGAGAAACAAAACCATGGTATCTAGGGACTACAACAAAGGAGGTATCACAGAAGGAATGCATTAACGAGTACTAATTCTTACTCAGATTTTGTGGTTGGTTTTTGAGGGTTAGCTGCAATAAAAATTGTCAAACAGAAGTTTTTTATCACTATCTCAAAGAGAAAGAACTGGCCAGGTGTACATATTTCATATGATATACTCCAAGGAATTCATATACAGCAATACAGCTGTTTAATGCAGCATTCTCATTCTCACCTACACGTTTCAGAGAAAAAAAAATCTAGAAGAAAATTGTTAGAGCAATGGCTAGATATGCATTTTTTCAGAAATGTATAAAACCCCTTTCCATAAATAGGTTTGGCTACTGATGGCTATTTGATGTCTACAGTAACAGAAGTTAGTTAGGAAACCAGGTAATCAGTCATGTGGTTTTTTTTTTTTTAAACAGTGTGGGTAATTTTAAAACAGACTACATAATTCAACATAGCTGCCCGTAATTGCACAATCTTGGCTACTATATCCCTTGCTTAGAGTTAGGCTGGCAATCTATTCACAATGGTCACATTCACACCTCACAGCAGGATCCCACTAGAAGGTCAGTCATGCATAAAGAGGAGAAGTATTCTCGCAACAGGAGCACAGTCTTTTGGAAGGACTGGCAGATCAGCAGATTCTACTTGCTCAACCTTCATAAAGACTCACAGCAGCAACTCTGTTTAACCAGCAGAGTTCAAAATTTGAAACCTCATCCTCTACAGAAATTGGTCACAGATTGCTCCCGAAACTGGCCCCGCAACACAATAACCAATCAGTTCCTGCAATGCTGTGCTATTACCTTGATGTCCCATTTAATGACTGGATATTATAAGGTACTTTTTGGCATTGTGCCAGTCAAAAGGTCAAATGGGAGAATAATTTGTAACCTTACAATTTCAGAAACCTGTCACTGGAAAGGCTTTTGAAAGTATATGATATTTTCATGTAAAGATAGTCATAACAGTAACTAAAGAGAAATAAAACTCAAAAAACCTCCACTGGAGACATTGTAAGCATCTTAAACTCCTTTAATTAGCATTATTACATGTAAATATTATCAGTGCATTGGCATTTTAAAAATAATTTTTGGTGAGAGTGTTACCTAAATCCGGAATAAAACTCCTTAACAGCAATGAGCAGTTAAGAAGCAGGCACTCCTTTATTGCAGCGCTGGGCACATGGGGGATCGCTCCACCTATCGTGTGCACCTGTCTAGTCTAACTGTGCAGGTTAAATACAGACCTGTTATACATAGTCACTAAATTTCTGGAAAATGTTATACATAATCATTAACTTTCTGATAAATCATTAGCATATGTAAATGTCTCTTCACGCAGGCGCAGTGAAGGTCTCTGGTGGTCTTCAGAAGCCCTCTGGTGGTCTTCCATAGTCTTCCTCACTTGTCCACTTCTTGACCTCTCTTAGGTGATTCTGCGCAGTACAATTCACACCATCATCTACATTAGTTTACATAAAAATGCACACTATGTGTATTCTTAAATGTAACCTTTCTAATAATTGGTCCTTCAGTCACACCATCTTATTAATATTCTTATGTTAAAACAATCATTGGTTAATCTCACTTAACTCTGCTGATTAGAATGCTCGATAATTAGCTCAAGGTGGAAAGGGTAAGGGGTTTCCAAGCAGCAAACTGGTGTCCATAACGGTTTCCTTACTTTCCTAAAACAAAACATTATAAATCAACAAATCTTTGTCAAAGTTTCTGTGGCTAACTGATTTTAGACAATACTTGAATTCTTATGGTTACACATAGTACATTTTCTGAAGTTACTAAGTTCCTATGACTACATTTCAAACTTAACGCTCCCATACCTATGCTTCACAATTTTCTACTTCTTAATCAAACCAAACTCTTTTATGTGATTAAATTGTGATTTCTTTACCAAAATATTTGCAAGAAGAGTGTCACTGTTCTTTATTTACAAAAAAATAAAATGTACATATAGCTTAAATGGAACATTAAGATTCTGTTTTTCTTTTTCTCCTCTATTTGTATCAGATTTGTGCAATCTAAAACTGTGGTTTAAACCAGGTTCCATTCAGAGCAGTCCAGGTATAGAAATTAAAAATTAGATCTCTAAAGTCCATTACTACTACCCCAAAGTGACTCACAGTAGCATAAAACAACTCATTATGTTCCTTTTTAATTTCTGGCAGAAAACTGACTGTGTGACATAAAATCACATTTCAGAGACTGTTAAATAGGGAAATGGAAAGATTTGCTTGTGGCTTTCACTAGCAATAATTACAATGACTTCACCAGGTGAAATCATGTCTAAATCATTCTTATTTTACTCTGATAAGTAGCATATTCGATAGGCTGTATACATCCTCACAATAGCATCAACAGCCTAAAGAGAAATAGTAAGGGTCTCTTAGTTGTGACAAAGCTGTAAATTGTAAAGTCTGGTACTTTAAAGGACTACAGTGCATGCAAAATGGTGATACCAGATGAAGAGCATGCAGTTTCTCTTAGGAAAGAGTTGAAATACATGGTGAGGCAAGCTGGACAAACAAGGCAAGTAGAAGGAATTGGGGAAAATTAAATTTCTTACCTACCACAGTGATCTTGGGAAAAATTCAAAGGAGAGAATACATCTGAACCGAGATGAAGAACCTTTGCACAAAATAAAATTATTAATTTCATATTAAAGTGGTACATAGAAGGTAGGACCCACATTGGTAATACACTTACCTTGTATTAGAGGCAGTGGGGTTTTTTTCTTAATTACAATGTAGTGAACCTTCATTGCCTGAAGAGCAACAGGCTATTGGTAATGAAAGCTCTGCCCTGCCAAATATATTTGAGGGAATGCTACAGAGGAACTGGATAATACCACTTTTGATGAATGATTCACCTATAAACATCCCATCCACAGCACGCTGGGATATAACTGCATACAGGAGCTGTATTAAGTTATCAGAAACAATGCTGAGCAAAGATGGGGGTTTGCAAATGCAGCTTTGTGTAGAGATACTAGCTGCTGTCCTGAAAGCAACATAGCCAAATTTACAGTCAGACTGTGATCGTTTGTGTGTGTTTGAGTCCAGTACTGTGTCGATGGAAGTTTTTTAATTCTGGTGGTCTTCCTAGTTTTTGCTTTCTGCATAACGTTCCATTGTGCAATGCAGGTAAGTCTCTGATCCTGGCTGAAGTTGACTATTTAGTCAAGTTAGACAGAGATCAGAAATTTTAGGATCCCTTCACTTTTACACTCTGGGTTAGTTATTGGACACTGTTTAGTTCTGTTATGCAGGTTATTCTACATTAGAACACAGCAAGTAATATCGGTAAAGATATTATGTAAACATTTAAAATTTAGGTAATTGTTTAAGTAAATATTTATATGTAGTCTAAGTTCAAAACAATGCAGATATTTGGAACCAAGATGTAATATACGCATAGTACTTCAAAGTCTGTTGTTTGTCTCTATTTTTCCCCTTTGAATGTTGAAAGTAAAAAAAAATAATCCAAAACAAACAGAAAAGTCCTGTAGATATAATTGTGTTGATGCACAGAAATCTATACTGCAATAGTCACATTTAAGCATCTTAATTATACAAAATGACTGAACATCAAATATAAAGCCTAAAACTTGCTGTGGAGAAGAACATGAACAATTGCCCTGATTCTTTATGTGGTTTCCCCTGTTTATGTTGCCAGATTAGGTAATTTCTATGTTTCCATAATCAGCTTTTACTAGACCTGCAAGAGTTCCATTTTTTGACACACATTAACCTGAATTATGCATTAGCTGTCTAGATTGGAATGCTGTACAGGACATTAAAACGCAACTTGCCTCACTTGTAGCTTGCAAGGTTAGTCTTCCACTAAAACAAAGTAGTATTAAGGGTGCTTGAATAATATTATCTGTATTTAGGTTCAGAAAGATTTAGCTGCATGTAAAGCAGACTAATCTCAGTTTTGCCATGAATATCAAGTAAAAATCTGACAATTACTATTTTGTTGAAAAAACTGTATTGCACAGAAACTTAATTCAAGCTCTGGAAACTGCAGAAATCATCTAATGTCACTGATGATAAGAGTATATCATACATGAAAACACATGACAGGGTATATGCCATGCAGAAACTGTATTTTAATACTTTTAAAATGGGAATACTAATTTTTAGACTATTATTTTTAAAGTACTCATAATCTTAGACATCATTCTGTTGTGAAACAAAGACCAATTTAAAATAACTAAAAATGAATAAGTGATTCTAAAGAAAATAGTTCTCTGGTTAGCTATAATCAATAAAGTTATAGAACTCAAGGTATAAGTTATGGCAATAGTAGACTATAACAGGATGAATTGATCATACTTTAGAGTGCTGCAATACACTTCCATGTTAGCATTAGAAAGTGATAGATAATTTCTTTCTTTATGGTAATGCTTATTTTATAGACTTGATTATCTTCTCACACTTGTGTAAATCAAGAGTTATTCTACTCAAATAAATTGTTATAACACTGTAAACATGTCCGAGTTGAAGAAAACAGCAATAGTATCTCTCAAGGGGACTACTGGAAAGGTTTACAATAAACAAAAATGAGAACATGAAGATGTGTATCAGTAGATAGGAATAAATGCAAAATCATCCTCTTGCTGATCATCTTAGCATTCCCATATAACTCAGAATTAGAGAATATAGATGAAAAATGCAGTGTTAATTTATTTTCTATAACAGAAAATTCTAGGTAGAAAGAGTTCCAGAGGACAATCCCCTCAGAAAAAAAAAGTACAAATAAATATCCTAATCAATAGATTGCAAGCCGACTGATACGAGTAGCGAGAAGTACCTAGGAGAACCAGATGGTATTTTATTGCTCGTGGAGAATCTAATTCAGAAGAAGGGCAGCAGAAGGGTTTTCCTAAGTATCGAGAAGCATTCAAAGACTACAAAACTGCTCTTCTTATGAATGGAAGTAGGCTGAAGGCATTTTCAGGAAAAGGAGGGAGACTTTATGAGAGCAAATATTCTGATCTGAGGTATTCCTCTGGCATGTAGAAGACATCTTAGAATTTCAGATTGCCTATTCCTGTTTTGTGTGATACAAACTTGAATTTTGTCTCATAAACCCTGAGACAACACACAGCCAAGCAGGAAAATTTTGATATGTATGCAAGTAGCATTGAGAGTTTCTCTCTATATAGTCGTTTTGGCCCAGTGAATACTCTGCATAGTTTGGTAATGGCACACAACTGAGCTAGTGAAAACTAGGTTAAATTCCATTATCCAGTGCATAGTTACTACCTAGATTTTAAAAGGTTTGGCAGAACTCTGACCTGCAGAGGCCAGTTGTCAGACCAGGACACCCAGATGGTGAAACTGTGTTATCAAGGCCACAATCTGAACAGACCTCAATCAAATATCTTCTGCATGGCTTTTGAATGTTCTGATCTCAGAGCTATTTTCTATTGCCTGACATGAAATTCTATTCCCATTGTCTAGACTGACAGAAATTCTATTGTCAAGCTGAAAAAAAATGCTTTCACATTTCAGTTTTCTCAGGGCTCCTACACTAAAGTAGTCTGACAAAAACCTCATTGTTCTTAACACCCTCATGTATAACAGAACTAATGCTAGGGTTGGCTACATTATTTTTTCAAAATAGTTGTTAAGATTGATATATAGCTAAACAAGACTTGGAAGATGTCTAGTCTTTGGGGTTTCTTTCCATTCGGACAAGTTTTCTGTTGAACACATATATGAGCCAAAGAAATGTAAATTAGTCATATTAAGAACCATGACAATATAGGTCTCTAGTTTAGCATAAGCGACTCTCTCATTACTTGGCTTGGTCAGGTAAAATTGCTTAAAATACATCCATATAAGGTAATTAAACTAGTATACTGTATTTTTGTATTTTAATTTTCTCTTAGCATTGAAGCTATGCCATTAAATATATTTTGAAGGCTGCTAAGTTTTTGCAAGCTTTGCAAATAAAGTTTTGTGTATAATATGGTAACCTACACTCAGTTTGTTACAACAGACTTCAGGGTTTTTCTCATATGTCTCTAGGCTGTAAGTATAGAGTTTATATATTAGATGGGATTAAATAACGACTAAATCTGAGGATCTGTCAATCAAATCGTGACACTACATTTCCATAATTGTAATGCCCTTTCTTTCTTCTAGCTATGCAAACAGAACAGCAAAATCTCTCAGACACTTCATTTCTTCCTGCAGGACTTAAAAATGTGAAGAAATCTTTTCAGTTTCCTACTCATCATTTAGGAAGAGTCAGTGTCAAGTATATTTGACCATCACTTCTGCTTTAAAGTTAGTGAGCATTTTGAAATGCACAGTCTTTCCCTGCGAGACAGAGATCTGCCAAACTCATGGCTCATAGTTATGTATTCTACTGTGCCCTGTATATAGTTTTCAATGCTAGGGAAAATCTGTTAAATGTTCTACCTTGCTGTACCTCATACATCATGTAAATGTTTTGAGCACATCTATATTTGTTACAGAATTTTCTTCATTATTACAGGGGTAAGAGATTTCTGAGTTTTTCTGTACTGTGTAACAGAGCATAGGATAGTAATGTTCTCTTTTGTAAAGGGCACTATGATGATATTACTGTGCAAAATAGCTGCTGGGAAGAATACTCATCAGATTGGAGGTATTATTGCTTTAATACGCATATGCTGCCTTGTATGTCTGAAGCTGCACTGTATCACTGCCTGTATATAACCTTGCTTGGATGTAGTGCAAGGATCTAATTTGCAAGGGCCAGACATGCCAGATTAGGTGCTGTATGTTAATTCTGCAAATATGCTGACCTCTTTTGAGCCAAGGTGTGAGTATTCTCATTTATGAATGGTAGCATATACATAAGTTGTTATAAGAATGAAATGGTACCCAAAAAGTCTAACATACTGGGTTTGGGTTTGGGGGTTTTTTTTTGGTTTCACAACCTTTTACCCTTTCTTAAGACTGTGAAGGAAAAAAAAATTAATTCTGGTAAAAGCTTCACTGATGTCTTATTGATATTGAAACTTACAAAACCATATATTATATTTTGTACTAGACCCATATTAAATATAATTCATGCCAACACCACTAACTTGCTATTAGCTCATCTGAAGCATGACTGACATCAGTGTCTTGTCACCACTCACTTTTTTCTGGATTAAACAGAAAATGGTGTCTGTCACCGCATTTTGTAGAGAACTTCCATTGTTAGGTAAGCTCTGAAAATATCTATTAGATTTAATCGTTTGTGTTACATAGGTAGAGACGGTGGAGTGGTGCCACTACCTAATACAAAGATTTGTCTGAAAAAAGGGACAGAGACTTTCCTCCCCATCCCACCTACCCCCTCCCCAGGGATATTCAAAACAGGCTGTTAGTATGCGTTCAACCCTTAGTATTAGTGGAAGCTGATAAAGGACGCTTAAGCTTATCCACTGAACTTTGTCCAAATTTAGTTATGCAGCTCAGTGAAATTGGACAGTGAAATTATTTGGACATGGCCTTTGGTGATCCTGAAATTCTGACTGGGAGAATAAAGTCACTGATGTAGATTCAGGAGGCCCTTCTGGCTATCTGGATCTGACCTTTGCTGTGTCTGATGCTATGGCTGTTATCCTTCAGCTGGTGTTAAGAAAAAGCAGTCACAGAGTTGTTTAAATGCAGCAGAGAGATTTTGCACAAGTTTCTCATTTGAGAAAATGTGAGAGGCAAACAACGTGTATGTGATGGCAGAATAAAACTCTCAGCAATGCTGCAGAAGCGCAGACCATAACTGGTATAAATTCTAGAATGAAGTGTGCAAAGGAAAGGTCAAAATGTTTTCCCTATAGAACAGCGAAGATGAAACATAGATGAAATATTTGAGGAAGCTGGGTTTTTCTTTTTCTGTCATTGTTAAAACTCTGTGAGACTCACTGAGATCAGTCTCAAGCACTAATTGTGTTACTGTTACATACTGGCCTTGGCAAATTACCTGATAAGGAAAGAGGCCCAGAGTGTTTTCTTTTAATGGAAAAAATATTGCTATACTATCACTTCAAGTTTCATTTTATTGACTTTCAAATGGATTTGTGTAAACAAGAAGTATAAGCATTAGAGCACAAATTGTCATCTCCCTCTATTTCACTTTTGCTTTCAGAGGGTCATGCTCTTTCAGCTGCCCATAATAAATATGACTAGGTGTGCCTAGTGTTTGTCATTGTCCTTTTTAAACATCAGCTGGCCTTTAGCCTTCCTTTTTTGTAAGTTGTAATTGTAATTAACACAAAGCAATACCAAATGTGCTAGCTGAGTCTCGCCTACCCTATCTTAAATTAAAAAGTGCATTAAGAACACTGATGATCACACAGTTTCAAACCTAATAAATTTGAGGGCTTCCTGTGGCTAGATTGGCATTCAGCATGACCCTGGCGGAATAAGCATATTGAAAAGAAAGTTAAATTATTTTACAGAACTGCTGAAGCTGGAAGTAAAGAAGCCTCTGATAGAGGCTTTTAACTCAGTATGTGACAAAAATCTGTAATGTAGTGCAAAGACTCCTCTGAAGCAGCAATTTAGAGAAAATACCAGGTGAATACTGAGTCTAATTGTTGGACAATGACAATAAATGCTGGAAAATGGCAAAAATATGAATTTCCTAGATTAATTCTGCGGGAATCTCATAACAGGTGAGGTGATAGGTATTGGAAGAAGGAAGCCATGTGAAACCAAATGTTTTACCAAGACCTATGGAGAAATCATGGTTCAGGAACACATGCAGTCTGCAGGTAAAATGTTCATGGCATGTCTGGGCCTTGCAAGTTGGATCCTTGCATTACAACCAAGCAAGAATATACATATAAACAAGGAAGCCTGTGCAACTTCAGGCAATATAAAAGTATTAAAGAAATATATCAGGATATTCTGCACAACAGATATGTGAAAGACTGCTGTGAGACTGTCCCATTGAATTTGCTAGGCTCTAAACCAGTTCTGTTTTCTGGCAGTCATTTTAAGTCTACGAAGAAATTTTTTTATTGAAAACTTTCATTTGCACAAAGATCCCCCTGTACATATCTAACAGTTACATGAAGAGAAATGGAAATACAGAAAGAAGATATATATATACTGAATGTTATCCATATTATAAAGGAAATGGAAGAATTGGAATAGTTAAACTAATGTCCAAATCACAAATTACAACTCTTTTGAAAACTCCTATTACATAAATAAATATTAGTTTTCTGCAACTGACATTTAAATTTATATTTTGAACCTTAATTGAACTTGATTTTATGAAGAGCCAATACTCTAACTAAAATCCGTTGTCCCTAATCAATTGGATTTTCCTTTTCCAAGTCTAAATTACCTCCAGATATCAAGTAGAAGACAATGAATATATGACTTTCTCAGGGCTTGGAACCCCAAGAACACCTATCTGGATATTTGCAAGAAATTACACTTTAATAACCTTTTAAGGAAACCTACTCTTCTTTCCCTTTTCTTACTCTCTCTTTCTTTTCTGTAATTGATACGGCCCTCCAGATTATTCATCTCTGGAGATGCTGTTACATTCTTCAGGCAAAAGACGGAAAGACAAAGTGTTCTGTAATAAAAATAGAATCTGAATAGAACAAATCTTGGTGCAGAAGTCTTTGTGTGAAATTTTTATGACATCTCATCATAAGCAGTGTATTTTGTTAGGTTCTGGGGCTGATAGTTGTGTTTTGGAGTTAACAGAGGGACTACTAATGGCAGCTTGCTAACAGTACTTATCCATTGGACATCAAGGTGCTGCTAGCGTGAAAAACCAGTAGTTTTTTCCTCTGGTATCAGTACCAAAGTGACCCATCTGCTTTACCTATGTAAGTCTCAAAGACTGAATTTGATAATACATGGACGATTGGATAAAGTAGTGGTCTTTTGCTTGTTAGGAGTAGGGCTTAGTGCAAGAATGAACTTGTTAAATATATGAATAGAAATTATCTTTTTTCTAAATTGCACTTTAAACATCTGTTCTGTTCACATAGGCTTAACTTTCTTCTATTGATCTGGACTCCAACAGATGCCTTTGCTTCATTGCGTAGATGTCCTTAGTAAATACTGTGCCATACTATATTTAAGCCAACAGGTAGCTAATATTTGCTTTAGCTGAGAAGTGAAAAATGTAATAATGCTTAATCAGTGAAATAATCTGAGCTAGTGAATTCTCAGTTCCATTGAAGTCTTCAAGAACTGATAGATTTCTTTTCTGAGGGGCGTGTTTTAGTCAAGTTACTGAGATAACTAAGAAGCTGGATAAAAATTGAGTAGTCTTTGACAGAGAAAGCCACACTAGGTTAAATATTGAATTAGAAATGACCAATCTTATATGATGATGAATTATGGCAATCAGTGTCTTCAAACAGGACTGCTTTTTGAGAATTTTCCTGCAGTTGAGTTGTTATTGATCTGATTGTTTTCATTGCTTGCTAGTAAGCATCTTAAACATTTAATTCATGTCAACCAATACGCTTTTAAAACACCTGCAGAAATATTTTTGAGCTCTCATTCATACTTCTGTTGTCCTTATGCCTCCACTTTTGTTTCACATATAACACTCAGGCAATCACAGATGTTTTCCCCCTAAATAATGTCACCTTACAGGGAAATTGAAATTTTACTCTTTAAAAAAGATGTTATTTTTTCAAATTCTTAAATACTTGATATTATTTGGCTATCTTGAACAATTTCTGGTTATGTTCTCTACCAATAAATTGAGGTTTTCTGCCTTTCTTCTTACTATAACCTTTAATGTTGGAAGATTCTCCTCATGTGTGAACCTTGATGCTGACTGCAGGATCTCAGAGATAGTACCATGGCATAAACATTCATACATTGTGGAGCTTGGATGCTCATTATATTACTTCAAAACCATAAGAATTTTAAACCAACAGCTCTGCAGTTATGTCAGGTGGACCTTGTTTTAAATGTTATGGCATTCTGTGAAGGCTCAGAATTTTTCTTGTTTTCTCTTAGGTTTTTGTGGAGGCCCTTGACACAAGAAGACAGGAATTTAAGAACTGCAGATCTTGATTAAGATAATGAAAGTCAGTATGGCTGCTGAAGGAGGAACATATGGAAATTCTATTCCACAACAGCCTAATGTTCATCACCTTTTCCAAAAAAATCTGTTAATAAATCAAGACCCTTATTTTTTTACTTCAGGCCATTCACATTCCTAGCACATTTGTATGGTCTCATGAACACATCTCTATTGCTTCATGTATAAAGAGGTGAGAAAAAAACCAGCACTGAGTAATATATTCTGTAATACATTATTCTCATGTTCATTGAATATCTTTGACCACTAGTGGCCATCCCTTTTCTGAGATTTTTTTTTTTTTCATACTCCCTATGGTTTCTGAAAATCATGTACATATGCCATATTTGCATGTATGTGATTGCACATGGCAATAAATTCTTGAATGCTACCTCTCTTTAAACATCAGCACATATTTAAGATTCTGAAGAGATTTGTTGCTATTTCTAGAAATATTCTACAATATGTGTTCTATGGATTTTATTCGATACAGTGTCACAGTCCAAAGTTGTTTTAATTATTAATAACTGTGGGAAGAATGTGCTGTGTGAGGGAAAAAAGAGCTATATTCATATTTCTCTTGTTCTCAAAGAAACTAAAGAGCACTGTGTGGAATTATCTGATGGAAAGAATCTAGAAGCTGATTGGTAAATAATAGGGCTAGCAGCATGCATCACATATTTTTTGTTTCACTATCTTCTGTGTTAATTCCTTTCATTTTATGGTTCTAATGGTAAAAAAATTTTTCAAGGTAGCTTAGAAATGTTATTAATCATTTCTCATTGTAAAGACCACAATTCACTGCATGTTTTAAAGAAAACTGTTTTTTCTCTTTTCCTTTGATGGCAAATTTGTAAGTAATTTATTCTCATATGTGTATATATGCATATACCTGTAAGCAGTATTATAAACACACCTGGTCCAAAACTTGCAGAGACATCCATCAGAGCTTGAAATGCAGACAGGAAGGGAGAATACACTGTAAAAGCAAAATCACCCTTTCGGGAACTCACAGTTGGCTGGCTGGAATTTCTGATCCTTTGCTGGCCTTTGAGATGTGAAACATGGTATGTTCAGCAGTTAAAGTATTTTCAGTTTAGGATGATGAATTTCTGAACAACCTGACAAAAGTTAATGCAACTTTTCCGACTTACATTGTAGGACTGTTGATTTAAGTGATGGAAATACCACCTGGAACATTTATTTCCTTTATAAAGGGACTTATTTGCAGCCAAAAACAGTGCACAGGTGGGCATTCAAAGAGATATATGAAAGTTCGTACACTCTGTTTACAACTTAGCATCGCATAAATCTGGCCTGCTGTAGTTTTGCTGCAGTCCCGACAGCCCTGTGTAATCTGTGTAGTATAAAGAATGTGTGGATTAATGCTGGAGAATTAGATGCTATCCTTACCTCAGAGCAGCTGTAATTCCACTGCTGCTGGAAGATAATAGTTTTGAGATCAATTGCTTAGACTTTAGGCCACAGGTACAGTGATTTTAAGCTCATATTTTATGATGGCTGGGAGATCTACCTTTAGTTTAAAAATGTCACATAACATGTCAGGATTTTCTGTCATTGGGTGGTTAGATAGGTAACAGACAAAACTACAAGGATTTAAAATAAATAGCATAAAACAGTGCTTGACGTTATTGTTAACTCATGTTTGAGGAAGTCATACAGTGCTTACACCCGAGTCACTTTATTAGGTGATTTTTCAGTCTTTCTCAAAAGACTCAGTATTTCTCAATTAATACCACATCTGTGATTAGTATATGAGATAATTTTAACAAGTATATCTAGCAGTATAAATGATGTCTACAGATACAGAGATGCCAGTCAAATCTGAATTAGGTAATAAGACAAATGCAGAGAAAAAAAATCATAGTGAAGAGGAATAAACAACCTTGATCATGTTATGATTTATAATAGCATATAGTGATATCTCCCATAGAATAGTTGTAACCAACTGCTAGGAACACTAATAAACTTCTTCAAAGCAAAGAAAACTGCATTACATTGGAGACACACTCAAGCTTAACTGGTTCACTTGGATCTTTCATGGAAGAAGAAAATTTGAAGTGCATTTCTTTCCTGGTTTTGCAGCTTGACATTATGACCATCCCTATGTCTCATTTGGGAGGTTGCACTGCAGCTACAAGCCAAAGAACTATGCTTTATAGATGGATAGAAAGACCCCAATTTTTGAGTACACAGCGTAAATATTTCCATACTGACCACCTGTCCTGGTTTCAACTGGGATAGAGTTAACCATCTTCCTAGTAGCTGGTACAGTGCTAAGTTTTGAGTTCAGTATGTGAAGAATGTTGATAACACTGATGTTTTCAGTTGTTGCTCAGTAGTGTTTAGACTAGAGTCAAGGATTTTTCAGCTTCTCATGCCCAGCCAGGGCACCTGACCCAAACTGGCCAACAGGGTATTCCATACCATGTGACGTCCCATCTAGTTTAGGAGCTGGGAAGTGGGGGGGGCGGGGAATCGCCGCTGCGGGACTGGCTGGGTGTCGGTCGGCGGGTGGTGAGCAATTGCCCTGCGCATCATTTGTACATTTCAATCCTTTTATTACTACTGTTGTCATTTTATTAGTGTTATCATTATCATTATTAGTTTCTTCTTTTCTGTTCTATTAAACCGTTCTTATCTCAACGCATGGGTTTTACTTCTCTTCCTGATTTTCTCCCCCATCCCACTGGGTGGGGGGGAGTGAGTGAGCGGCTGCGTGGTGCTTAGTTGCTGGCTGGGGTTAAACCACGACAGTCCATTTTGGCGCCCAACGTGGGGCACGAAGGGTTGAGATAACGACAAACCTGACCAGAGCTTGTTAAAACAAATTTGTTCTAAGCATTCATTATGTTGATTTATGTATTCTTAGAGTTGTTGCTCTGGTTTTTAAGGCTCTGTTATGTATCACCTCGCTTGCTGTATGTAGTTCCTCTTCTACTGCTTATCATCCGTGGGAGGTGGATTAAGGTTTTCGCTTTGATGTATGGTATAACTTGGGTTTATGGTATGATAAAGTCATCGGCTGTGGGATTAATCCGGTATTTGCACTTAGCATTGTCACCTTTATACTGCGGGAGTCATCTGTGGGAAACTATTAATAATTATACCATTTACCTTTCCTCCATGGAAAACCAGTCTATGGGTGGGGTACCTTTCTTCCCCTCTCCTTTCTCCTTCAGTCCAGTTACAATGGTGTTTGAGAATTTTGAAAAATTTGAATACTCCTGGAATGTTGGGACTAGCACGGTCCTAGCCCTTCTGCTAGGAATTAGCATACTTCTGAATGTGGTTCAGCTCTCGTTTAAGGTTAAACAGCTATTTAAGAAGATCACCCAGAGATGTGCCCCAAGGCTGGATAATTATGAGTGGCAGGGTGTGTGGGGCAGTACGGGCAAGTACCTAGAAAAGTGGGCACCTCCAATGTTTTGGAAATTCACCCCTGAACAAATGCACGATCCAGAAGAACTAGTAAAATATTTGGAAAAGGTATGCTGTCACCCCGGCAGCTCCAGAGAGATACAAATCACTGCAACGTGCTGGGGCCTGGCCCATGCCTATCGAGCCCTGTTCGACACCACTCAGTACCCTCAAGGGGAAGAGAAAGTCTCTGGACCTAACAACAAAATGATGAGCACCGCGGCCACCCAAACCTTGGCAACGGGCGCTGCGGCCCCTCCAGCCCCGGCAAGGAGCATTTCAGGCACCCAGACCTTGGCAACAGGCACCGTGACCCCTCCAGCCCCGGTGACGAGAACTCGGGCTACCCAAACCTCAACAACAGGCACTGCAGCCCCTCCAGCCCCAGCAATGAGCACAGCAGCTACCCAAACCTTGGCAATGGACACTGCAGTCCCTCCAGCCCCAGCGACGAGCACTGTTGCTACCCAAACCTCAGCGACAGACACTGCGGTTATCCAAAACCCGGTGAGCAATACTGCAACTGAACCAGCGGACCAACCTGCACCAGCATCAGTTGCCCCCGTACAGAAAAAGAAATATACAAAAAAATCAGTTCGCTTAGCAAAGGATGACGATGAACCAGGGTCATCACGGGAACCAGAGGAAGAGGCAGAACCAGAGGTAATGACCCGGTCCCTATCCTTGAGTGAGCTGCGGTATTTGCGAAAAGACTTTGGCCGCCGTATAGGTGAGCATATTATCACCTGGCTCCTCCGATGCTGGGACAATGGGGCTAATAGCTTGGAATTAGAAGGTAGGGAAGCCAAGCAGCTGGGATCGCTTGCCAGGGAAGGTGGCTTTGACAAGGCAATTGGAAGAGGGACACAAGCCATCAGCCTCTAGAGGCGACTCCTGTCAAGCGTGAAGGAAAGGTACCCCTTTAAGGAAGATGTTATATGTCAATCAAGCAAGTGGACCACCATGGAAAAAGGTATCCAATATCTGAGGGAATTAGCTGTGCTAGAGACGATTCATCATGACCCAGACAATCCTCAATTACCCAAAGATCCAGATGAAGTCCAATGCACACGACCCATGTGGCGGAAGTTTGTACTGAGCGCACCATCGTCCTATGCCAACGCATTGGCAATAATGGCCTGGAAGGATGAAGAGGCACCGACAGTGGAGGAAGTGGCTCGCCAACTCCATCAATACGAAGAAAATCTCTCCTCCTCCCTACAAGCCTGCATTGCAGCTGTGGAGAAGCTGTCCGAGGATTTCCAGCAATTCAAAGAGGATATGTCTTACTCCACACGTGTAAGGACCAATGTCTCAGCTATTAGGAGTGAGCGTTCCTCTGCCCAAGAGAGAGAATATAGAAGGTACACACCGCGAGGTGCCCTGTGGTTTTACCTATGCGATCATGGAGAGGACATGAGGAAATGGGACGGAAAACCTACCTTGGTCCTAAATGCACGGGTACGTGAGCTGCGAGGAAAAACCTCCACAGAAGGGGATTCTACCAGGAAAAATGCTGCTCCAGTTTCCAAACAGAGTAGAAGGGCTGATTTTATTTCCGATCCTCTTGAAGGGAATTCTGAGCCAATTTTACGAGACGTGAATACTGAATACTCTGACCAGAATAAGAGGGGCCCTGCCTCCAGCCAGGTGGAGGAAAGGGATAACTAGGTCTATTGGACTGTGTGGATTCGATGGCCTGGCACATCAGACCCACAGGAGTATAAGGCTTTAGTAGACACCGGCGCACAGTGCACTCTAATGCCATCAAATTATAAAGGGACAGAATCCATTTGTATTTCTGGTGTGACAGGGGGATCCCAAGAGTTGACTGTATTGGAAGCTGAAGTAAGCCTAACTGGAAATGAATGGCAGAAACACCCCATTGTGACTGGTCCAGAGGCTCCGTGTATCCTTGGCATAGACTATCTCAGGAGGGGGTATTTTAAGGACCCGAAGGGGTATCGATGGGCTTTTGGTATAGCTGCCTTGGAGACGGAGGGCACTGAACAGCTGTCTACCCTGCCTGGTCTCTCTCAAGACCCTTCGATTGTGGGGTTGCTCAAGGTTGAAGAACAACAAGTGCCAATTATACCACAACAGTGCACCAGCGGCAATATCGCACCAACCGAGACTCTCTGATTCCCATCCACAAGTTGATTCGTTAACTGGAGAGCCAAGGAGTGATCAGCAAAACTCGCTCACCCTTTAATAGTCCCATATGGCCAGTGCAGAAGTCTAATGGGGAGTGGAGACTAACAGTTGACTATCGCGGCCTGAATGAAGTTACGCCACCGCTGAGTGCTGCCGTTCCAGATATGCTAGAACTTCAGTACGAACTAGAGTCAAAGGCAGCCAAGTGGCATGCCACAATTGGCATTGCTAATGCGTTTTTCTCAATCCCTCTGGCAGCAGAGTGTCGTCCACAATTTGCCTTTACTTGGAGAGGTGTCCAGTACACTTGGAATCGATTGCCCCAGGGGTGGAAACACAGCCCCACCATTTGCCGTGGACTAATCCAGACTGCACTGGAAAAAGGTGAAGCTCCGGAACACCTGCAATACATTGATGACATCATCGTATGGGGCAACACGGCAGAAGAAGTCTTTGAGAAAGGGAAGAAAATAATCCACAACCTTCTGAAAGCCGGTTTTGCCATAAAAGAAAGTAAGGTCAAGGGACCTGCACAGGAGATCCAGTTTTTGGGAATAAAATGGCAAGATGGACGTCGTCAGATCCCAATGGATGTGATTAATAAAATAGCAGCTATGTCTCCCCCGACTAATAAAAAGGACACACAGGCCTTCTTAGGTGTTGTGGGGTTTTGGAGAATGCATATTCCAAATTACAGTTTGATTGTAAGCCCTCTCTATCAAGTGACCTGGAAGAAGAATGATTTTAAATGGGGCCCTGAACAACAACAAGCTTTTGAACAAATTAAACGGGAGATTGTTCATGCGATATCCCTTGGTCCAGTCTGGACAGGACAAGATGTTAAAAATGTGCTCTACACTGCAGCTGGGGAGAATGGCCCTACCTGGAGCCTCTGGCAGAAAGCACCTGGGGAGACCCGAGGCCGACCCCTGGGGTTTTGGAGTCGAGGATATCGAGGATCCGAGGCTCGCTATACTCCAACTGAAAAAGAGATATTGGCAGTGCATGAAGGAGTTCGAGCCGCCTCAGAAGTGGTTGGTACTGAGACACAGCTCCTCTTAGCACCCTGACTGCCAGTGCTGGGCTGGATGTTCAAAGGGAGGGTCTCCTCTACACATCACGCAACTGACGCCACGTGGAGTAAGTGGATCGCACTGATCACACAATGGGCTTGCATAGGAAACCTCAGTCGCCCAGGAATTTTAGAAGTGATCATGGACTGGCCAGAAGGCAAAGATTTTGGAATGTCGCCAGAGGAGGAGGTGGCACGTGCTGAAGAAGACCCGCTGTATAATAAACTGCCAGAAAATGAAAGGCAATATGCCCTGTTCACTGACGGATCCTGTCGCATTGTGGGAAAGCATCGAAGGTGGAAAGCTGCTGTATGGAGTCCTACACGACAAGTTGCAGAAACTGCTGAAGGAGAAGGTGAATCGAGTCAGTTTGCAGAGGTGAAAGCCATCCAGCTAGCATTAGATATTGCTGAAAGAGAAAAGTGGCCAGTGCTCTATCTCTATACTGACTCATGGATGGTGGCAAATGCCCTGTGGGGGTGGTTACAGCAATGGAAGCAAAGCAACTGGCAGCACAGAGGTAAACCCATTTGGGCTGCCACACTGTGGCAAGATATTGCGTCCCGGCTAGAGAATCTGGTTGTAAAAGTACGTCATGTAGATGCTCACGTACCCAAGGGTCAGACCACTAAAGAACATCGAAACAACCAACAGGTGGATCAGGCTGCCAAGATTGAAGTGGCTCAGGTGGACCTGGACTGGCAACATAAGGGTGAGCTATTTATGGCTTGGTGCGCCCATGATACTTCAGGCCATCAGGGAAGAGATGCAACATATAGATGGGCTCGAGATCGAGGGGTGGACCTGACCATGGACACTATCGCGCAGGTTATCCATGAATGTGAAACATGTGCTGCAATTAAGCAAGCCAAGCGGTTAAAGCCCCTGTGGTACGGAGGGCGATGGCTGAAATATAAATTTGGGGAAGCCTGGCAGATTGACTATATCACACTCCCACAAACTCGCCAAGGCAAGCGCTATGTGCTTACAATGGTGGAAGCAACCACCGGATGGCTGGAAACATATTCTGTACCCCATGCCACTGCCCGGAACACTATCCTGGGCCTTGAGAAGCAGGTCTTGTGGCGACATGGCACCCCAGAAAGAACTGAGTCAGACAGCGGGACCCATTTCCGAAACAACCTCATAGACACCTGGGCCAAAGAGCACGGCACTGAGTGGGTGTATCATATCCCCTATCATGCACCAGCCTCTGGGAAAATTGAGCGATACAATGGACTGTTAAAGACTACATTGAGAGCAATGGGGGGCGGAACTTTCAAACATTGGGATACACATTTAGCAAAAGCCACCTGGTTAGTCAACACCAGAGGATCTGCCAATCGGAGTGGCCCTGCCCAATCAGAATTTTTACATACTGTAGAAGGGGATAAAGTCCCTGTAGTGCACATGAAAAACATGTTAGGGCAAACAGTCTGGGTTGCTCCTGCCTCAGGCAAAGGTAAACCCATTCATGGGATTGCTTTTGCTCAAGGGCCTGGGTGCACTTGGTGGGTGATGCGAAAAGATGGAGAAGTCCGATGTGTGCCTCAAGGGGATTTGATTTTAGGTGAAAATAGCCAGAATTAAACTGTATGATATTAGTTGCTATATAATCCTGCTACTGTATGTTATCATCACTATAATTGTTATATGCTATATCCATAGTACTCTAGTAAGAATCACTTAGATCAAGCAAGAAAGAACTGTGATAAAACTGAGCAAAGCGCAGTAGTGATGGAACCAGAACTGACTCCAGCATGCAACAATCCAACGGTGCACACCATCTTCCTGCTGCGTCAAATGTCATCTGCTCGTCACACCGCACTGAAGCCCAATTCTGCTCTACCGACTGAGAGGACTTTGCACCATCCCTCCTGCCCAGATGGACTGGTATGACAGATGGAGCCCAGAGTCAGAAACTAAATGAACTCAACAAACATTTTATGAACATAACCCATGAACTAAAGGAATGATATCTCTGTGTGTGTATACTTATATATATATATATATATATATATCTTTGTTCATATGTCTCAAAGGGATGGAAAGGTGGTGATGATTGATCAGAATGTAACTAAAGGTATGGGAACTGAGCATGACGTCAATGGTATAGAATAAGGGGTGGATACTGTCCTGGTTTCAGCTGGGATAGAGTTGATTGTCTTCCTAGTAGCTGGTACAGTGCTATGTTTTGAGTTCAGTATGTGAAGAATGTTGATAACACACTGATGTTTTCAGTTGTTGCTCAGTAGTGTTTAGACTAGAGTCAAGGATTTTTCAGCTTCTCATGCCCAGCCAGGGCACCTGACCCAAACTGGCCAACAGGGTATTCCATACCATGTGACATCCCATCTAGTTTAGGAACTGGGAAGGGGGGGGCGGGGAATCGCCGCTGGGGGATTGGCTGGGTGTCGGTCGGCGGGTGGTGAGCAATTGCCCTGCGCATCATTTGTACATTTCAATCCTTTTATTACTACTGTTGTCATTTTATTAGTGTTATCATTATCATTATTAGTTTCTTCTTTTCTGTTCTATTAAACCGTTCTTATCTCAACCCACGAGTTTTACTTCTTTTCCCGATTTTCTCCCCCATCCCACTGGATGGGGGGGGAGTGAGTGAGCAGCTGCGTGGTGCTTAGTTGCTGGCTGGGGTTAAACCACGACACCACCACTCTTTGGTGCCTACCTACCTTAATAGGCCATCTCCTATTCTACAGAAATGTTACAAATTCTTTGCATCTTACACTGTATGCTTATATCATCCTCCTTTGTAGCTTAATGGAAGTTTATTTTAAATGTATTGTTTTAAATGTGTTTAAATGAATGTTTATCCACTTACTTAAGTAGTGTTAACACTGAACTTCTGGAAGAACTGAAGAACATTGTCTGGCTTGAGCAATCTGAAAATTTGCTGATTGGTGACTTTTGTGTCCTGGTAAAACTCTGTCATTCTGATTTTCATTAATCAAGTTTTTCATGTAGCAAATTATTTGAGTTTTATATAGTATTCTCTTTATGAAGTATTCTACCTACCTGCACATCCAGCTGGTAATTACAACTAGCAGTATTCAAGTTTATGCAGAGATGTGCTACCTAGAAAATATACTGTCACAGAATACCGTGACTGATGTTGAAATTACCCACTGCACAGCCAAAACCCTCTTAATATCCTCTAAGAAGAAAATTAGGGTTTTTTTGACAAGACTTATTTTCTGTGTAGTAGTTGATTGTCAGCTGACAGAGAAACAGTACTTTAAATTGGTGGCTATGTGTTACTCAGAACTAATGTCAGGCTAATTTAGTTTTTCCTTTATTTATATTCCTTCTGAATACTAGTACAATATTCAAGAAAAGCAACTCAACCCTTAATATTGCTATGATGTGGCTGGATTGGCTCGCTTGATACAAGGCATGGGCCATTGCAGGTGCTGCTATGGTTGGGAACAGAGTTGAAAATATATTCCCTCTACACCCTTATCTTCTGTTCCTTTGCCCCTTTCTTTTCCTTTGCATAAATCTATGCCTGCAACTTCTATATCTTCAATTATTCTGGAATTTCACTGCCATCTTTAATGTACTAAAAACTGACTCCAGTGAGTTTAGTATTCAAATGAATTAGTTTAAGGGAACTCTGAGGTTTAAGTTGTGAAAGGCTGCTATATGAAACAGGATGCCTGTTATAGTGCTTGAAGTCTTATGTGGATATGGTTTAGAAAAAGTAATAGCCATGTGACACAAATAAAAACCATTTACTGAAAACCTTTTTTCTGTATCATTGCGAACAATTTTAATACCCATTTCTCCAGAATTATTTTCAGAATTTTTTTTTCACACATAGACTCCTTTGTATAGTGCTAATGCTGCCAATCACTGATTTTCTGTTTTTCACAGCTATCTTTTCCTTCCACATAAATTTCCTACACTTAGCAACTTCTATTTTCCTTTTGGCAATACCTACTTCCTTTTTTGTCTGTTGTTAAAAATAGATATTGTTGCTTTCATTTAATTTCTTCCTCAGACTGGACTTTTAGTCACAATTATCATACTTCTTTGTAATAAAAATGTTAAAACTCCTGTTCACATTTATGTTTACTTTCTGATGAATTTCCCTAGTGATTTTCCTTATTCTTGAAAAATCAGCTCTTTGAAATACCAGCACTGTGTGGGACTCTTTTCTCTTTATCCATACTTAATGCAACCAGGAGAGGATTTCTGATTCTTGGGCAAGAACTAATCTAAACCCTCTTCTACTTATTCCTTAAAGAGTGACCATTACAATACATGGTTAGTAGACCAAACCAAAGTTAAATAGCAAAATGTGATTTGACTAGACTCCCAACTCAAATAAACTGGAGTTATAAAATCAAGGACATTTCAAGATACATTTTGAGAACCAGGTGGAAAGAACCTAATCCCTGTGCAATTCAGGTTTTTGTGTGTTGTGGAAGAAAATTGTACTGACCATAGTGATTCTGATGACAGAAGACACAATCTGGAACATTGTTTTCAATCACTACCTCTGATCATTGAGGATACCTTTTCTGTATTTCATATAGCAGGATACACCCCCATGCTTCCGTTTTCTCTTTCTGTTTTACAAATTCACATGCACATATGTGCAAACACAATGTGGACTCCAGCACCTAGTGTGAGACTTTGCAGAAGCCATATTATCCCTATTAAATCCGAATATTATCCCAATATATCCCTATTAAAGATGCAAGCAGAAGTGGACACTGCTATACTACTTTTTCTCTCCTCTTTTGTGGATCACCTTGGCTTGGCTAGATTGGCTGGATTTTTTACAGCAACAAACCCATTAAGTTAATTTAGGAAATATTGCCTAGAAGTAACACAGGTCAATAACAAGCTGCAGCTTCTGCAGTCATCTCAGCAAGAGAAAGAGGTTTGTGTTCCTGAAGTATATTTCTTAAATCCAATGCCTCCTAAAGCTATGACCTGAGTGACAGAGCTTTTAAATTTCAACTTGTTTAGGGCTGTACTTACAAGCACTGTCTGTAAGTACAGACCCACGGTGGTATGACCACCAGTGGCCATGGTGGTGTAATTACCAGCTTGTACTCATCTCGGCAATTCTTTCAGCACTGTAGAAACTTTTTGGAATATTCTTTAACATTTGGGAGCAAACATGAACACCAAAGATAATGTGGGGAGAAGAAAAATTGTCAGTCAGGAAAGAATGATGCTTGTTTAGTGCATGACTGATATAATGAATTTTCTTACTGCTGAAAATGCTTGCCCTCTTATAACACCTTACTGAAAGTCCCTGTCAGCAGAAAGGTCAGGTTATAAGATGTGACTAATACTATTGTCAAAGAGCTCATATATTTCAATGCCATTTTTATTGCGCCTTTTGTTTGGCACATATTGGGTGAGAGCAACATGATTTTTCATCTGTTTAAAAAAGTAGATAATGGATAGCACTCGTTTAGAGGCACAATACTTTCATTAAAAGCATACTGTGCTAGATGGATCATACCTATCTGTTTTCCTTCTTTTTCTTCTTTTTTTGTGGCAAGTCGCTTAGGGACACCATACTACTGACAAAGAAAGATTTCCCAAACAAGGTAATGTACAGAAGCCTGTGGGTAAGTCAAGTACTTGTTCCCTATTCATTCTGCTTCTCAGACAGTATATGTATTGCTTACTGTCTTGACAGGCATCTTTTCTAAAAGTACCCTGAAGTACATCAGCAAATATCAGGTCGTGTGGGTAGCCCCTTCAGTATGCTAACTGAAGGGGGTTACTTCATAATGGTAGTGTCACCGTGATTGATATAAAGACGTCTTCTATGTGAAGGCAAGTACTTGGAAGATGCCTACAGGTATCTACTGCAGATAAATCACATCCTTATTTCAAGCCATTTTTATTGAAGAGGAACAGGACTAGAGAACAATTCGCCGTAGTGTCCAACTAGATAGAAGTGTTTTTGGTGAGATCTGCATTCAATTACAGAAGACCTAAAAGTGAGAAGAAAGAGCAACTATTCTGTCCTGGAGAAGTACGTGAAGCCTTTTGAGCTTAGAGATCCCACAAGGAATATTGGATATACTCTTATTTCATACCTGCTAGTAAGAGAAACATGGAAGTCCTGGATCCAGCCTGAAGAACAAAGTTTAATTTGCAAAAGGCCTTGCTTACACACAGAAACATAAACTTTCTAAGTCAAAGTTTATTTTTCTCTTTGGGAGAAGCAAACTAACTTTTGTTATCTGTTCTTTTTTGTTCTGTTTAGGGAGGAAGAAAAGCTAGTGACAGAGGATGCTAAGCTGAAAAAAATCCTCTCTCCTGCTTCCACCTTAGTAAAAATTCTCTCTATGCAGATGTGTGTGTTTTTCATGTGCAACATTTTTCTCTTCTCCATTATTTGTTCTGCAGGTATCTATTACCTAAAGCAATGGCTGTGCAGAGTATGAAGGGTAGAAAGTATTGTAACATTTTATAACAATGGTACTAACAAAAACTGTAATTATCTATTATAATCTACTTCAATTCTTATTGCAGTACGATGATTCCTTGAACTGTAGCTATAGTAGAACAGTAATCGATGACAATGCAACCCTGGACTTTTTTAAGATAATCTTTTCTATTACCACTCAGATTCAGCTGTTAGTCCAGTGGGGTGGGGATTCAGGTACTTATTAAATTAATTTCCCAAATTACTTCCCCCCCACACTTTTGATGGCTCCAGATATCTGAACACTTTTGTCTGAAAGGCAGGGTGGTGTGGGAGTGTGGCAAAATAATTGCAGTTCACACATAGGATTCTCTTTTTATTTTGGAAGTCATATTATTCTTGTATTTTGACAACAGAGAATTTTAAGCTGAAAGGGCTCTTCTGTCCTGAGGAGACTTTATTGACATACTACAATAAAGTGGTCCTAACCATAATCATACTAGTATCATACTAGGCACTAAATATGAACCGTTGTTTCCCTAAACCCCAATATATTCAGTTACCCAGTAGTAATAACAATAAAATTGGGATTCTTTTCCTACTCACAAAATTGCAAATTCAGTTTAACCCTTCTGTTAACTCAGTACATGTTTAACCTTGCCTACTTAACTGGTTTTCTTGGTATACATGTTTAAGAATTATAGAAGTGGCCAGTACATGAAGGTAATCCAGGAGACTGGATTTCTTTTGGAAACTGAACAAGAGCAATCATCTTTTATGCATTTTTTTTTAAACTAGGAACCCACCCACCCATGAACCTGATCTTGGTTTATTGAGACAAACTTGCACTTCAGCCTAATCTATTTCAGGCTCATAGACCTTCTGGTAAATCAGATTAGAGAAAAAGAACTGCAACATGTGTGAGTTCAGCCTGGGCAGGAGGAGGGGGACAGTGCAGGGAAGGAAAGAAAATCAGGTGGGAAAGCTTGTGATTCAGACACAGCACTTCTGGGAGGCAGGAGCTGTGGCCAGAAAACCATCAAGCAAAGTAGGAAGACAGAGCTCAAGCTCACATCCAACAGTGCTTATCTTACTGAGGAGCAGGATTTACCTGAGCAAAACCCAAGGGAAAACCAGAACTGAAGTACCTCATACATTTGGCAGCAGCTGAGAAGGGTTTTTCAGGCATATGGTAAAGGAGGTCTGGTTTGAAAAAGGGAGGGGAGTCTACCCATGGTCAGAGAAGACCATGAAGAGCAAATTCAAATATTTCCTTTCACCTTCTTAAAACACACTCGTGGTCTACCTTGGGGCTGTCCAGACAAATCTGGAGTCAGTTCTGGAATGAAGCTGCAAAGTCAAAATGGATCATTTTAACATAGAAAATTTCTGAATAGGTTTAAACTCTTCTGTAATGAATCCTAAATATGACTGGAGGGAGGTGTTAATGAGTGTGAAATGGAGCCTGGGGTATCAGACACTCCCTTGTTAATGTGCTGAAATCAAAGTCACTACAGTAATGGAAGTGGCTGTTAACTATGCAATACCAGCCTTGAGATCTGAACTAGTGTTTAACTCTTCTCATTCACTCTAATCTTCTCTCTTGTTATGATTCCTTGCTGGGAAACATTGTATACTTTAGGTCCACTTTTTTGGATCATCTTTTCTGAAAGTGGTCCTTCAAATCAAGATGTATTATATGAGGCTACAAGTGAAAAATAAATTAAAATCTTGTACCCCATGGAATTTGGAACATTACAATGAATATGACTGTTCGAATTAAATATTATGCAATATGATATTCTGTGGATTACTGGAAAAAGAAGATAGAAACTTTTGGAAATGAATCCTTTTTGTATGTTTACTTTCATCTGTCTTAATTGTTCAACGGCAAAATCAGATTCTATAAAAAAAAAGCTGAAAACAAATGTAATAACTGCATTCCTCATTAGGATAAAAAAGACTCTCCACTCATAAATGTGGAAGCCAGACCATTGTGGTAATTTATCTTTTGTTGAAAGCAGCAGTTTATCAGCTCTGTTTTGCCCTCTCTGCTTTTTTTCATTCTATGCAACAAGTCAACTTCCCTAAGGTATTTGGTCAGCCAGTGAAAAAAAATTTTGTTCTGTTATTTATCTTTAGGTGAGCATTTTTCCATATCAACTTTACTCTGTTCTTATCCTGCACTGCTCAGTTCTGGTTATTTTATTTTGCTGTTACAGCATACAACACTGAAAAATCTAAACAGTTCATTCCAGAAGATTTTGTGGGAGCAGCTCTATATGGCTTTCATTACAGTGACTGTCCTTCAGTCCCTTTCAGTTACATTTAGATTGAACAAACTTACACTGTCAAAACAAACCTGAAACTATCAGGTGTTATAAAAAAAATGCTTTGACATTATTATGTCACAAAATTTCAATGAAAAATAAATACTTGTTAATAAAAATATTGATTGGTCTAAGCCTATCTAGATTTTCTTGCCTAAAGTTGGATTAAAATTGCAAAGATTTACAAAAGGGGTGTGTGTTTGATTTTAAAAACCTTTAGCTCTGCAAAGTGTAGATTCTAAGGAAAAATTATCCAATATTGTGGCACATGAATCACTTACAAACTAGGAATCTTCAGAGAGGGAACACCAGAGAGACAGGAAAGTATAAAATTGTCCCAAACATACTGTATCTGCATATTTTAGCCCAGATTAAAGATGCTGCTGCCACCTCAAAAGGACCAATTACAATTTTTTGCAACACCTCAAAAGGATTCAATTAACTTTGAGTGGCAGGGCCATTTCAGTATGATGCTGCTACTGAAATCAGCTTTCCCAGATAAGACAATGGACTGATGGAATTTGATAATTGATAGAGGGTAAAAATGGAGTGCTTAGCAGAGTGTCTGGAAAGGTATGCCCCAAGACCTGAGGGAGAAAAAGATCCTGCCCAGAAATTATTTGAAACTGTGCTTTTCTATGTCTTTCAAACAATGTTTTGGGGAATTTTCAGCTGAAAGCCAGAATGCTTTGTTTTGAATTATATTGAATTATTGTCATTTGCAAGGCAGTTTTATTGGACTTGTAGATACACATCATGCATTCTTCTTCTGTAAGCTGGACTACACAGTGATAGCTTAATTAATCAGCTAATCATTGACTGTCATCAAATCACTTTCACAGCATTCTTCTCCTTCTATCCACCTTTACCTAGAAACTTTGGGAACTTTGACAGGAAATCTGCAATGAAACATTGGGTCTATTGAGCTTGATGAATGTCCCTCAGCTTAAATTCACCACTAACCTAGTCTACAATTCCTTCCATGGTGATCTGCTTAGGGATAGTCATAATGGTCACAAAAATGCTGGGCAATCCAGGAAGAGGGAACGGGGATATAGTCAGTACAGAAATAAACACTCCTTCTAATATTGTCAGTCCTAGTGACTGTGAGCTGGTTTTGGCTGGGATAGAGTTCATTTTCACCATAGTAGCTAGTATGGGGCTATGGTTTGGATTTATGCTGAAAACAGTGTTGATAATTCAGGGATGTTTTCATTACTGCTGAGCAGTGCTTGCACAGAGCCAAGGCATTTTCTGCTTCTCACCCCACCCCACCAGCAAGTAGGCTGGGGGGGCACCAGAAGTTGGGAAGGGACACAGCCGGGACAGCTGACCCCAACTGACCAAAGGGATATCCCAGACCATATGACGTCATGCTCAGCATATAAAGCTGGGGGAAGAAAAAGGAAGGGGGGGACATGCGGAGTGATGGTGTTTGTTTTCCCAAGTCACCGTTATGCATGATGGATCCCTGCTTTCCTGGAGATGGCTGAACACCTGCCTGCTGATGGGAAGTGGTGAATGAATTCCTTGGTTTGCTTTGCTTGCACGCACAGCTTTTGCTTTACCTATTAAACTGTCTTTATCTCAACCCACGAGTTTTCTCACTTTTACCCTTCTGATTCTCTCCCCCATCCCACCAAGGGGGGAGTGAGGGAGCGTCTGGGTTGTGCTTAGATGCTGGCTGGGGTTAAACCACAACAGACTGAAACATTTGGACTACACATATTTAGCATACATCATATGCACGATAAAAACATTTAGAATGTCTATAGTAGTGTTTCTCTCTATGTTGTGTTTTAAGGCAAAAAGACACTACTCTAAAAGTATTTTTATTAATTTCTTATCAATAACAAGAAAAGTTCAAAATAAAGATAGATATGTTTCTGAGAAAGAAAAAGAACCCAGATACAAAAGCAGTGATACAACAGTGCCTGAATTTAGTGACAATGTTTTACTGTCCACCATTCTCACCACTGAAATATTTGGGCATAACTGCATCACTCAGAACTGGCAATCAAAGAAGTCTAAGCAAGGAATTACTTTTTACTTACTAAATAGCTTTTTTCCCTGAGACCATTCCTTCTGTCTTTTAAATGAATCTATAATTTTTTTGGAGGGGGTAACTTTGCTGCATGTGAAGTTAATTGTACCTATTTGCCTCATTGCCACCATGTGTTATTGAAATATCACTACAAAATGTCATCAGGATATAAAAATATAATTTACTTTCAGCTCTGGAGAAGTTTAAAAGATGCATCATTTGGTGACAAACATTGAATGAAGTATCATTTTCAAAACGTTCAGAATTTTGAAAATATTTTTGTCTGATGAAGACAAAAGCATGTCTTATTTACATTTTTTCTTCTGTTTCTTGTAATCTTTTTTTTAATATGAAGAAACAATTAATTAATAAGAAACATGAAAAGGGTGAAATGGAGTGAGCTGAATAAAAAACCTTTAAGATCATCATTTTTGTTTTGTTTTAAAATTAAAATTAACTTCACCTGGGATTTTCTTTTTTTCTCCCAGTTCAAATGCGAAGGGCTATCTCTTTCCCATGTACTTCAACTTATACCTAAAGCCTTTCCCCTTCTATCATACACCAGAATGAGGCAGCGACACTGAAAATGCAGTTACTAGTCCAATCAGTGGGAAGTTCTCTTCCTTTCCCCATCTGTTGCCTCCCCTGTGTTTGTCACCATAACTTTGTTCAATGTCTGAGCTGGAGGAAGAGACAATGTAATTAGGAAGGTAGCTAGCTGGGCATGGTGATTGCCAGCCTGCCTGACTTTCCAGCCACCAAAATCGCCTTCCCTCTGCATGCACCAGCAAGGGATCAAATTGCAGAGAACAGAATTACAGAGAAAGTTCCAGCTTTAGTCAAGATGTATAAGTGGTTAAGCAGATCTGTTTGGGAGCCAAGAAGAAATACCAAAATGTTACTCTTATTTTTAACCAGTGACAGCAATGACTCCCCACTCATATTTAACACAAAACAGTGATGCCTTCTCACAAGCACAAAGGTTAAAATAGTTGCTGTCTCAGTGTTTACTATATTAACATGCTTACAATCAGGAGGTGAAGTGTTAGCTGGTATGTCAGAGACAAGTCAGAAATACAAGACCACCAATCAAAAAAAACCTTGTGAAAAAGCAGTAATTATGGAAGACAGCGGTGACATCTGGTCAGGAGGTGGGTTTCTGAGAAAATAAAAAGTGATACTATGACGCAAGTGCTGTGGTCATTCATAAATTTACTATAACCTAGAGGCTTATCAGCTGCTAGCTATTTGCACATACCTTAGTTAATACCTTCTCAAAGGCTCCAGTTAAGCGGTTGGGATGCACATCCTTTCTCAAATGAAGCGTTTCAACTGTGGCTAGAGCAGTCTGCTCCTCCTTCCTGTTTGTGACAACAAAGGCACTAAAATCTGGTTACCAGCTAACGTCTCGATCTAAGGAAATTGTAAGTGCCTTTATGGGGAGCACAAGTACTAACTAAGCTGAGCTACCTGGAGAGGAGGTCAGCTTTCAGCGTAAGGGCAGGCAAGAGAAACAGTAGCTACTCAGCTGGGAACAGTGATGCTGATCAGGGAGCAAGGCATGCTTGTATAAGTCATTAAAACTTACTCCCTTTCAGATTTTGAGGGCATTAGGTTAAGAAAGTAATCAGAAATACTTGACCCACCACGATTATGTGATGTATAGATACAGTAGGCAATTACTTGGTGTAGCCACAGAGCTTTCAGTGTTTTCTCGTCCTAAGCTCCCTGACATTTCCCTCCTGTTAACAGGTTTCTGGTTTTGTACAAATGCACAGAAGTGTAATAGCTGGACAGGGATAGTACACTAATCTTATGATAAGCTTTGTTTAATATTGTATTTTAACCCATCTTTCTGATTTCATAAAGTCCAAACCTATCAACAAAACCTTAGCATGGCAGGTTTTCTTGATTATCACACTTAAACACTGAGGTTACCTGGCTGTTCTAGGAACTGTAGTCAAAATGCCTTTAGTCTGAACACCAAATCCGGGAGTTTCTATATTTCAATTTAAGCATTTATAGCATTTCAATCATTTCTAACATTATTATTAAACTAATAAATGTTTTAGTAGCTTGAAATATCTCCAGACTTAAAATCCAGTGTTAGGTCCATATATTACAAACAACAACAACAACAACAAAGGAGCTGACAAGTAGTGAGTTAAATAGAATTAATTTCCTCTCAGCTTCCCAGTGAATCATAAACCAATCAGACTTTTTTTCTCATGTTATATGATACCACCAACCCAAAGTCCCTCAGTGAAATTATTTCCTTGTAAATCATTGCAGTCCATCTATTATGCTCAAGAAATAGAAATTTTTTTTAAGTGGGTAATATAAAGTCGCAAAAATATGTCCTGCTTTCCATCTCCTGATATCTGCAGGAACCCCTGGGCTGATCTAAGGCTCACAGCTTCTAAATACTACATGATTTTAAAAAGCTAATGAGTATTTAGTATAACAGAATATGAAAAACTAATCAGGAAAAAAAAAAAGAGGGAACAAAGCGGAAAGCAATAATAAGAAAGCTTATCTTTCTCTAGCCACAGTTGATTACCACACACATACATGTTTTACCATTAATTAAAGCTTAATTATATTTATGAGTAATCACTAAATAAAAAGATAAAGAACATTTGTCTCACTGAAGGTTAGAGTGTAGGTGTTCCTGTTCAATCAGAAACATCCAAATTAAGTATGGAAGTGAATCCATTCAATCCATTCAATCTGGCAAGTGAACCTGCAGTCATTACTACAACAATTTGATATTTTCTTTATGGGTGTACTTTATGGAAAGGAAAACACATTCCAGTCCTGATGACTTGAAATAGGAAAATTATTATATTTGATCTTTTAATTTGATTTTTTTATTTGATCAAATCAGAGGAAACATTGGAAAAGGAGACACTGGAAGGAAGGAAGAATGAAAGTCAATAGGTTGGTTCAGCTACGTTTCCTTCAACAGACTTCCAAAACCTTTACTGCAAGTGACAGTTACTTCTATACATCTTGGTGGTCAGATGGACTCATGGAACTACTATGTAGCCATGTCAGAGCTTCTTTCTCATTCCCTGTCTAAGCTTGAATAGTGACTGAGAAGTAGCAGACTACAGTTCTTGCTCTCTGAAGAAATTTTTGTGAGATTTTTCTCTCTCAATGTAACTGAGAGTCTCCAGAATGAAAAGTCTGTCATTCCCATATCCACGTATGACATCTGCAAGTTCTTTGATTTGATTGATACATGCAGCTGTACTTTTTAAAGACTGAGGGTAGGTTTTTTAACTGGTAGTGTAAGGTGGTTGTTGCCACATCAGAAAAGCTTCCTGATTGTAAACAATATGCTTTGCTTTGTGCAATGACACATATATAGCACCTCATAAAAGAATTTAATATTCTTTCAAGATTTGATAAGAATTATTGGAAGGTAAAGGTTCTCCTATCTCTTTTTGATACTTTATTAAATTCATGAGAGATAATATTGTTTCCTTGATAACCTATGTTCATGTTTGTTCCAAAGTTTAATTTCCTAATAATTTCTGAGAACATGAAGAAAAGTCTGAACAACAAGAATCATTTCCTTTCCTTCCATTGTCACCAATAGTTTTATCTCACTTGGAGCTACACTTTGACAATTTCCCTACTGCCCTCTTAAAGAGGGCAGTATGCAGGTGTCTTTTCCCAAAGGGTAAGGTTATTACAATTGTGCCTAGAAAGAGATAGTCTTTCTGGAGGTGTTATGTACAGAAAGATCCATGGGAAAAAAAAAAAAAAAATCTCCAGCTATTGAGCTGGAATCTATTGCTCTTTCTGAAGATCTAGCTCTTCTGCCTGGATTGGTGGGAGGGGATTTACTGAAGACCTACCTCACTATCGTGGTTTAACCATAGCTGGCATCTAAGCACCATGCAGCCGCTTGCTCACTCCCCTCCGGTGGGATGGGGGAGAGAATCAGAAGGGTAAAAGTGAGAAAAGTCATGGGTTGAGATAAAGACAGTTTAATAGGTAAAGTAAAAGCCGCACGCACAAGCAAAGCAAAACAAAGAATTCATTCACCACTTCCCATTGGCAGGGAGGTGTTCATAAAGTTATTTCCCCAAAGGTTAGAGCATAACAACATCTGCTTCATCTTCTGTGTCCCCTTCATCTTTTGTGTGCGCTCTGCAGCGCATTGGAATAATTAATAATCTAGTTCAAAACTGGATTCAGAACTGCTTCTGTTCAAGATTAGTCCAAATACCTTTGTGCTCAGTTATCTTGCTTACCTTGCCAGTCCATTCACTAAGCAGAGCTTCCCCCATACAGTACTAAATATTCCTCACTGTGGAATGGTGGCAATAAACTCACTGTTAATTTGTTCAATTTCAGCTCCACAATGACAAGATTTCCTGTTCTTTAATTTGTTTATCAAAGCTGAATTTATCTCTGAGAGGTGTAAACATGCCATAGGTCTTGCCAAAACCTAAAGATGCAATTTGAATGCTGGACATCCCATTTTCATTTTTTAGGTTTTTCATATACGTCATTCAGGCTTTTTGGTATTTCAGAATTTTAGAAATTGAGCATTGTGGTTATCTATTGAAAGGATTTAAAGTTTCTGTTTATCAAATCATAAGGAAATGCTTCTGGAGTTCTAATACAGAATAGAAAAAATAGAGTTAATAATTCCAAATTATCTATGGACTATCATACTTGTCTAGCTGTGGTATCAAGGGGTAAGAGGGAGATTAATTTGGTTTATGAAGCCAAAAATGTTCCTATTACCAAAAAACTACTGGACATCATTGAAAAACACACTGCTTCATTTCTGAATGAGGAATTTGGACATTGTTTTTAAAGCTTAATAGAATTTAAAATAAATTGACTATGAATTCTTTTTCTGGGAGTCTGCCTAGTGAATTTTCATTCTTTTTGGTTGTCAAACATCTCACTACCTCATAAATTATTTGCAAGGTGCCTGGAGGTGCAGTTAAAGAGGGCAAACTTGTGTTATGAATGCACATTTCTTAAAGCTCTACTAATGAATTGGTTTCCCTGTAGGGTACAGGAGACAGTACTTCAGTCTAATGAATGGAAAGCATTAAACTTCAAGCATCTTTTTACTAAGGATAATACCACTTTTTACACAAAATTCTGAAGAATAAGAAAGCTGAGGAGGGGGTCTGATCCTGTCTTGCTCTACTTGCCTGAGCAACTACTGCTTTGAAAATGAAACAAAATATGAACACTTTCACCTGTAAATGTACATGGGGGCTGGGGTGGGTGTTGTTTTATATCTGGAAGCATTTACACTTCAGTGATATCTATTGCTCTGATGCTGAGGTCCTCTGGCTGTTGATTTCATTTTGAGCTGTGCTGCTGTAGCAGCTGCTGGTAGTTCAAAGGGGGCCTCCTGGAAAAAAAAAACAAAAAAACAAAAACCAAAAAACCCCAAAACCACAATAAACCCAGAGGAGAGGGTATGGAAAAGGATTCTCAGAATTTTATACAGGATTCCTTTCAGTTAGTGGGTTGTGTTAATTAAAGATAAATTATCCATAGCTGGATTGTAGAGGTAAGGCTAGCATCTAGTCTCATACTCCCAAATGAAAAGCAGTATCATTGATAAATGCCTGCTGCCATAATATAACATTCATAACAACTTCACATATACAGTTTTCCACTGAGGATTCAGTGGCTCGGATATTTATGTCCCAATTTGCTCTTATTCAAGCACTATTTTTTTCCTGCTGGGTGACTAACTATCGTCTTTGATTTGGGAATTCAAGTCTGCTTTATTAATACTTTGAAGAAGTCAGTCCCTTAAAATTCACATGTTTATCAAAGTTAGTCAAGGTGTTAAGTTCTAAACAACATTCTTCCTTAGTACTGTGACACATGGTAAACAGCTGCATTTATGCAGATACATATCAAATTTTTATAAAAATAACTCCAGATTGCTGAGTCATTTTTCCCCATTTCTTTCATACACAGAAACATTTTGAACAGGCTCAACCATGTCCAAACTGCTATACTTTTTTTTTTCTTGGATTCCTCAGCCAATAAATCTTAATTTCAGTTTCCTCCTGTTGTTGTTTAGTGCTTTTTCTTATACAGCTTAGTTTTCAATTCTTCCATTTGTTTGAATTTCCATTCCAAACTGATAACATCAAGCATTCATGTCTTTTCTTATAAAGGTGTTTCTGAGAAACAGCATGATGCAGAACAGTATCGCTACTAGGCAAAACTTTGATACTGGTGCAAAGTAGAATGACTTTACATTTATTACTCAAAGAATAGGCATAGGATGTGGTTAAAAAAGTTGCTAAGCAAAGTGTGGACAACACCGTAGAATATACTCAGCTGGGTCTTAGAGGCAGAAGTCTTGGCTAGTAGCTTAAGTAATTGGAGACTCAAAGTCAGAAAGAGGGATTAATGAAAACGGCTAGTAAAGAGTGCAGAAAATGGAAAGAAGAACAGTTGTCGTGGTATATGTAGAATTCATTCCTCATTAGTTAGTTAATGAGACAGTTTATTCTGCATATGTAATGCCATTTCTTTTTCTTGCTGATGTGTCAGAAAGACTCTGTTTTGTTCTAATAACTCCATGAACCTAAAATAGCAATGTCTGGTAAGTCGCTGTCATGTGTGATAACTCACTGTCTAGTCAACAGGGAGTGCTAGAAACTCTTGGCATGTAATAGGAACTGCATGATTCTGAATCAGTCTCTGATTATCTGTGTATTAAAATTTGGAGATTACTCAAAGTTCCATCCCGCATTTATGAACTGGATGGGCTAAATCCAAGCTAAAAGGCTTCATGGATATCTTGCATCTTCACAAAGAAAATAAAACACAGAAAGGATAGAAATTAAGGGGAAAAAAGACATGATGTAAACTCATTGTTTCAGAAAATCTTCTAAGTGTAATATTTAATTACAGGATATTACTGTCCGATAGAGTGTAGGTAATAGCTCTAATAGATCTATTGATTTTTTAAATAGATATATAGTGTGAAAAATTCTAACACACATTTTCAAGACCAGCAACACAAGGATAAGACCTTAGACATCACTTCACAATGGCCATGTACCACTTCCTTCTCTTTTTTTGGTCACCTTATATTTAAGGAAGAAGAGCAACAGAGTGTAGGGCAGTTTAGAGGCAGAAACCCTAAAGCAGCTGAAGGGCACCAGGCAGCAGCTTTAGAACAAGCTTCCAAAAGGTAACACTCTAGGAACCCAGAAGAGTGGTTTAACAGGGAATAGTAGTACAAAGTTTTTTGACTGACTGAAAACAATGAAGGATCTCCAGCTGTTTTATGAGCTCAATAATATTCTTGGATCATCAAATACTCCAAAAATAGTTATAGCTCTTCTTCTTGTGCAAGCAGTGTCCCACCGTAGTCTCCCCTTCTTCCTTCTCACACTGCAGACATCTGAGGAATTTTGTCCCTAACAAGCATGATTTGATTTCCCCTGCAGCTACTGCTCACACTAGTTATACCTCCAGTCTGGAATAGTGTATGATGCAGAGATAACTGAGTTAGCCAAGACCTAAGCAAATACTACGCAGCAATTTTTAGCTCACTCCCAGGCATAATTTGCATTTCTAGACTGACTTTAGATGGACTTAAGTACCTTTCTTTTCACTAACATAGTTAGACTGAATTTAAACTGTGATGGCAACATCTGCATGCATCTGAGATGATTTACCATTTCAGGTTTTGCCTAGTTTAAGTACTTGTGTAATACTCTGTTTCAGTGATACTTTCAGTGTGTGATCTATGGCTACAAGAAACAGCAAATCAATTTTGAGGATAACTTGTTTTCAGGCATCTGAGGAGAAGTGAGATTCCATTAACTCCATCAATCACCTCCTGAATCGTTTTCCCCTTAGGAATGGTGAAATAACTTGGTGTCCTGATAGATGTTTAGGGCCAACACAGAAATAAACAGAAGAGAAAACCCAGAACAAAACATTTTTGTGGTCACTATTATTATAGGAAAAATGACGCATTAGCTTTCTCATCCACATCTAGATTTAGAGAGTATTGTATCTATACATGTATCTACATATATTTCTCTGTCTTTCAGAGAAAATAAAGCAGGGGAATACTTTTTTCCCCTGACACTTCTGTTGAGATCTGAGGTGATGTTAGCAGATACCTCATATCAGTTATACTTGGTAATCCAGGATTTTTCAGGACCTGTCCTGTGCACCTCCTGTTTACTCATCCTTGAGCATGGTGCAGCACAAAGCCTATGCATTGCTTATGTCCTATTTAAATCTTGGAAATTGTATGTACCATAAATTTCTTATTAAAATTGCAGACTTCTAAGTAAAAATGGAAGCGATAGTTGAGTGGATAAAAGTTTAAGATGCTGACTTTATCTCAGATAAGTACATAAGACGACCCCTGCATCTAAGCAAAGCCTATTTTTTTTCTTCTCCGTTACTGTTCTCTGGTTGGGAGAGATTATTCATAACCTCTTCACAATCTACTTCATCACAGGTGGCTCTCATTGCATGGAGAGAGGGGAGATGCAGAAACAAGAATGATTCAGATGTCTGGAAAACATAGTCTATTATTTATGAAAAGGACACTTTTATTTCTGCATTTCAATGTGATTACAAAATTACCTTACAGGAGTGGAAAAAGTGATTTCTAGAGACAGTCTCAACTTGTACTGAAGACAGGAAGCAATGAAAGTGAGTGAAAGAAAAGGAGCATTTCTGCACCATTTTCTTTATTCTGATAGTATCTTACACATAAAGAGATGATTCAAGGCAGAAATAGCAGCAATAGGAATAAATATTTCTAATAAGCAACATTTATAGTAATTATCTCAGAGAACTGGAGATATCTAGACATGCTTCCAAGATTTCTTCCACTGAATTTCATATGGTTTCATTTCTGAATTATATTTTCACTTACATGGGTTTTTTGCATTTTGCTGATTAACCAAGATTAAATTAAATAGATTTTGGATTTGCAAATGCATATTTACAGTAAGTGCAAATTTATTTTTCAGTGCAAGATGTATATAAATTGCAAATACTAACAATATATGTAAAATGATACTGTCTTGCTGGACTGATAAAGCAGGCACAAAAGCTTATCATTTAAAAGATAGTGCAAAGTTCCATACTACCACTTGATAAAAAGCTAACCTCCAGATTTTTTACTTGGGCAACTTTCACACCTTTTTTTATTATCAAAGAAGTCAAGGAGAATGTGAAGTGAAAACATGGAAATTGTCAATGACTCATCAATTACTACAGAGCTCAAGGTTTTATGAATTGTATAATTTGACTTACATTCCAAGCTAAACATATAATAATTGATAAAACAAGCTATCTATGTGAGGTTAACACCCTTCACAGAAGGTTTGCTGGAGAGACCAGTGAATGACTGGTTAGGAAGATGGAAATTGATTTCTTTTTTTATAATAACCAGTTGCCTATTTTATATTATTTTTTTTTCTGATTATCTCAGCTTTCTTGCAGACTCCACAGTTATTTCCTTCCCTTTTCAATCATATTACTTTCTTCCCCCTTCAACACCGTCTTATAACATTGTGTTTGTGCTTCAGCATTTTTTCCTTTCTCTAGTACCATCTGTTGCCTCCTTGCTTTTCTTTGTTCCTGTTAAGTATCCCACATAGTTCAGTGCTGTACAATAAGTCTTTTACCACATATGCTACTCACCCTGACAAATGTACTGCTCTGCATGTGTAAAGAGACATGCAGGGTAGCAGGAACTGGGAAGTAAGGTTACAAAGAAAAGTTAGGAGCCATAATTCAGCTTATAAAACTGAACAAACAATATAGTTAGGAAAAAATATTAATAAAAAGGGAAAACCTGTGCAGCAAAGAGATCAACCTACTATACAGGTATTGAGTATATAGATTCAAATATGAGATTGAAGCATTTTGTTTGATGGGCTTATTGAAGAGGCAAGTTTTAAACAACTACTTAATCTGTCTGTGAACCCATAAATTGTAGATACTGTAAAACACAAGCTGCAAGCTAAGGAAATTACTCAGTAAAATACTGAGTTAATTTGTGTGACTGTAATCACAAGTGGACAAAACTACTGTAAAAAATTCTGTCACTGAAATTATTCCATGTTAGTTCTGTGCTAAACATTTTGGGTTTGTGTGGTGGGGTTTTGGTAGTGGGGGAGGGGCTGCAAGGACGGCTCCTGTGAGAAGCTGCTAGAAGCTTCCCCGGCTCCGTGTCAGACCCAGCTCTGGCCCAGGCCGAGCCCATCAGTGATGGTGGTAGCGCCTCTGGAATATAACAGATTTAAGAAGGGGAACCTGCAGTGAGTCGGGGATTGGAATGTGAGAGGAACCCCTCTGCAGATACCGAGGTCAGTGAGGAAGGAGGGGAGGAGGTGCGCCGGAGGAGGGGATGCCCCTGCAGCCCTGGTGGGACGGCAGGCTGTCCCCCCCAGCCCATGGAGGGGAGCGGGGGAGCAGATGCCCACCTGCAGCCCGGGGAGAGAGGAGCCCACGCCGGAGCAGGGGGATGCCCCCCAAGATGGCCGTGACTCCATGGGAAAGCCCACGCTGGAGCAGGCTGTGACTGAAGGACTGCAGCCTGCAGAAAGGATTCATGTTGGAGCAGTTTGTGAAGGACTGTCTCCCGTGGGAGGGACCCCATACTGGAGCAGGGGAAGAGTGAGAAGTCCTCCCCCTGAGGCCCTGAGGAGGCAGAGCGGCAGAGACAACGTGTGATGAACTGACCCAAACCCCATTCCCCATCCACCAGCACCACTGGAGGGAAGGAGGTAGAGAAAATCAGGAGTGAAGTTGAGCCCAGGAAGAAGGGAGGGGTAAGGAGGAAGGTGTTCTAAGATTTGGTTTTACTTCTCATTATCCTTGTTTTGATTTGATTTGTAGTAAATTAAATTGATTTTGGTTCTTCCCCAAGTTGATTCTGGTTTTTGCCTGTGACCCTAAGTGGTGAGTGATCTACCCCTGTCCTTGTCTCAACCCATGAGTTTCTTTATATTTTTCTCCTCATCATCCCACCAGGGCTGGGGACGGGAGCAGTGAGCGAGTGGCTTCATGGTGCTTTATTGCCAGCTGGGCTTAAACCACAACTGAAAACCACACATCTTCACTTTCATGTTTTTATCTTCTTTCTCTTATACTTTCCTTTTCTCTTATTTCCCCCTGACCTCTTTTTTATATACTCATTTTTTTGTCTGGCTCATAAGTTTTTTGTATGCAACCACAAAGTGCTGTCTTGTTAGAATCCCTCCCCCTGAAGCAGCCCTTCCTGCTCACAGTTAATAATACCTACAGCTGTTCCTTCTGAGCCATTTGCCCTGTATCTTGCCTGTGCTTGCTCTTTAACTCAGTTGAGGACAATGACTGCATCTGGCAAGTGTTACTAGTCACATGAATGGATTCAGCATCAGGTGGACTCCTGACTTTACCTGCTGTTTGTTGGCCAGAATAGCTGACCAGCTTGGTAGGGGTTGCAGAGCATACACCATTCCCTTTAGGAGCCACACTGCAAGGAGATGAAGATATATGAGGAAAGTATGGTAACCACTTAATATCTGTCTGTAACAGCAGAGCTTCTGCAGATGCTAACTAGGATGCTGATATGCAGGGCAAAATGTTGATACTCAGTGTAAAGCATGTATGAGCAGTGAAAGAAAAGGCATTTCGCCAATAGTGTGAATTAGAGAAAGGTTCTCTTGAAAGACTGAAAGAGCAGTAAAATGGTACCTATCAGGAGAATGTAGAGCATTCAGGTAGAGATGGCAGCGGGATGCAGAGATGTAGAACATTGATGTTTGCAGAAGTGGCATAACAGCTATGTAAGTAAGTGCGCCCTTCCACAGAATGAATTTTAACATTTCTAAACCTTCACTGGGTCCTACATTTGTGTCAGTAGAACAGTGCAAAGCATAGGCAAGACTCTGACTTTGCACATGCATAATGGCTAATTAAGGCTTTTATGATAGAGGGGAAGGATGAGATGGCATATACCACAACTTAAATAACTCTTTGTCACAATCACAATGCTATCCTCATTAGCAATCTAGGGCAACATGGCAACTGTCAAGAGAGTGTAAAACTGATTGGATACCAACAGTCATTGACTAGCTACCAAGGAGGTCACTGTCAAAATAGAAAAAATGTATTGAATAACATTTGATCCTTGCTCTTCACGCAGTATGATGCAGAAGACATGCAGAGTGTTTAGACACCTAGATGCAGCTGTGATGACAATGAACCCTGCAGTTATCGCTATATCAGTATGAAAGCAGCAAGGGCAAAATAGCATAAGGTGGCTATCATAATATTCCCTCTGCAGTTTTACTGTATGTTTTGTCTTCCTCACAACAAAAGGTGACAAAGGCATTTGGCTATTAGTTCACCAGCTGATGGGGAAAAATAAAGACACACCATCGAGCATGTCCACCTCAGTATCTCTCTAGTATACTGTTAGTACATTATGTATTTTGATGTTCTTTTAACTAGGTGATAATTTTTTCCTCATTACAAAATTAGAGTTGAAATGGAATAAATGAGAGCATCAATAAATAGATCCTAAATGACATAAAATAAAGTAACAAAACATACTCCTTTCTTGGTTTATAGAGCATTAGTGGAACTGAAAAACTAAACTGAAGGTTTGGATTTTTTCCCCTGATGTAAATATTGAACAAGTTTGCAGCTCTGCAAAGTTGTCTTCTTTTTTTTTCCCCCAATTTTGCAATCTCATAAAAAATAATTGTCTCTTTCCCAGTTAGTTGTTCTAAAATCTGTTGGTAAATGCACCAGTAAGCTGAATATGGCTTTAAATTAACAAGCAAAATATGTCCAAAACATGGTGAAATTCTGCTGTGGGTCTTGTATTTCCCACAATTTAATAGACTTTCTATGGTGGACTTAAAATGCAGTTGGAGTCAGTTTCCAAAAGTTTGATTTTATTTTTTAAGACATACGGAATTTTTTTGTTGGGTGTCTACAGTGTATAAATGTTATGATGGCACTGCAGTTCCCAGTCATTAGTGAGGCAGGACATGCAAGAGAAGGCATGACATGAAAACAAATCTGGGTTTCATCATGTGAAGCCATTATAGAAGCGGCTTTGACTCCTGGATAAGTAAATAATGATTTACATGAAAGTAGACCTTGATGAGTGAGGAAAGACAAGGCTTGACTAAAACCAGATCCATATAGAAATGATGTTTTAGCATGGAGAAATGAATTGTCTAATTGGGATAGCAAAATAATCCATTAGAAAAAGATTAAAAAGAGCTTTTTTAATTTGACAAGCATGACAAAGGGATGATGACATATCACAATGTTATTACTGGAATAGGAAGATGGGAACAAAGATTTACCTGCATTATGGTAGGAAAAAGACCAAATTATATAAAGTGGAATAGTCTTACAACACTTAAAAGTTTTTGTCCAATACAATTTTGAATACTTACTTTTAAATATCCCCCAAATCCATTCTTTTTTCTACTTATAGACAGAGGGTCCTGGAAAATAAGAATGTCATCACAGAAGGCTTAAGGGTACCTTACTACCTCAAACTGAATTGATCAGACCTAGGACAGTGTCTCAAAACAGTCAGAGATACACAAACAATAACCAGCTGAAGTCAGCTCTTGTTTGATGGAACACTACTGAGTAAAGCACAGATAACCTCTGTACAGGCAGAATATTGCAATAAATCTTATATCCAGTAAGGATGTACTGGAAATCCTTGTTTCAGTTAAAAATGTCTGGTTTTATCTTTCATGTAGTATTAAAATAAGCTTTGTATTGTTGTTATTCAAAATGAATTAATACAGTCTTCCTTGGAATTTTGTTTGTGCATGAAAATATTCTGAAAGACATTATTTTCCAACAAACCATTAGACCAGGGTCAGGTGGATTCGTGTAGAGGTGAAATAGCTCCTGCTTTTGGCTCTGAGCACATCTTGGCAACGTCTGATCTAGACATTGCATGAGTTCTTTTACAGAAGCTGCATAGGGAGTGTGAGAGACTGAAACATTGTGGTGGGACAAGTTCTGCATAACTATGAACTCTGCGTAATGACGAACCCTGCATAACAAGGAACCACAGGTGAAAAGAAGCACAGATCAGCACAGGACATCAGCAAAAGGACAGGGAGGCCGTGCCGGAGGGTGCTCAGTTCCCTGTTCTGATACGCTGAGTGGCGCAGCTCACCAGGTGTGGCCAAAGGTCAAACAATGGTCATGTCTGCAGGGAAGAAGTTACTGCCCAAACAATCCCCAAGCCCAACGACCCATTTCCCAAAGGTTCTGAAAGCACAAACTGCACATGACACCTAATTAGCCTGATGAATGCCTGCCCAAAGGAGGGGCAAGGACATCACAAAAGGGGACAAACTAAAGCCCCACAGATGTGCACGCCCTCTGGAACTGGACCCCTCAGCTGACTGAACCAACGCTGGACCCAGGACCAGTGAGATCTTTCTCTTTTCTCTTCCTTTTTTCTCTGTCTTGTTCTCTCTTTCTTTCCCCTTTTCCACAGTCCCTACACCTCATCCCTTTAGACATAAACCGTTGACCAAGTCTGGGACTAGGAGTGGATCCAGCCCCCCTGGGCTGCTCTCGGAGAAGGAGTCTAGAAAGCAAGGGGGTCTGCTTGTGACTCAACGGGAGGGATCTCCTTATTCCCTGAATTGATGTATATGGTCACCCTGGGTTACGTGGTTTATTGAGGTGGTTCATGCCAATTCCTGTTGAGAGAAACCCTGCACCTACTGTTAACACCTCCCAAGTTCAGTTTGCTTCTGCCATGAATAAAAAGTTTAACTGATCGTTTGGTGTCGTTTCACCTTAATTTAGCCCGAGGGGATTCCGAATTCAACATGACTCCCTGGTCTGTCCAGCACGGGTTGTAACAGTGAGGAGTCCCAAATCTTTCTTTAGAGAAAACAGGTGATAGAGAGGAGTGGTGAGGTAAGAGACATGCTGAAACAGTCAGAAATTAATGAAAGATTACCTTATGGTCATATGACTTCACAGGCAACTGTGTGGTGTTTTTGTTTGGTTTTTTCCCCCTTCAGCTAAGAGGCAAGGGTAAATGCCTGGCAACTGCAGCCCATTTTGCTCAGAATTTGTGCTATGTATTGTATTACTTCATCAGTTTTCCTATTTGAACTTCTGAGTTAGAGGTCTAAAATAGTTTCTGGCTCAGAGAGGAAAGTCATTAGTTTAATTCCAGTTTATTAATGTGTGAATGTGCTGTTATTACCAAGGCGAACAGTAGCAAAGGCACCATCAATTTTCCTTGCCCCCTCACCCTCCCTTCAGTTTAAGAAGATAGATAGGGCCATTGATTCACTGTATTATAATTGTGTCCTAATGCCTTCACAGTCTCAACTTTCACTCTGAACTCCTGGGGCCTTTCCACAGTCCTCTCCATTACCCATACAGAAGTGCTTTCTTCTTGAGAATTGTACTGAACATCTCACCTTCCTGATCCCTTGTAGCAACAGTGTCCACAATGTGGATCTGTGTGTAAAAGATTGCTTATTTTCATCATTTTTAATTGATGTCTTGTTGATTTTGCTAACTACCTTCATTAGGGAAAAGAGTAAACAGGATTATCTGTTCATATTCTTCATAGTACTTATTAGTTTAGGAACATATGAGAATAATACAAACTAAACAAATGCCATTTTTATTTCTGTTATGTCTTCTAGAGATACTGATACTCCATGCTTGTAACAATTTTCTTACTTGTCCCTGAAATATATGCATTTCTGTGTTTTACTGGTTTGGGTTTTTTCAGATAGTGGCCATCAATAGGCAGGCATGTGTGAATTTAACAAAGATAAACAAAAGAACTTCAGAATATAATATTTTTCATATTTAGCTTAATATTTTCAGTTTTTAATTTTCAATAATTTTTCTTTCTTTGGACAGCTAATGTATTTTCAGTATATTTTTTCATGGTGGTGTCAACAATTTCTGTATGGAATTTTTCTCCTGAATAGAATAACTTCAGAAAGATAAGTTTTGAAGGGCAAAATCTTTCAAATGTGTTTTGCAGTGCAGTTGTCTACATTAACTTAAATCTGTCATCTTGCTCTTCAGTTACCTATTTTTATAATCACTGGTTGGACTTTCTCATTGTCAAGACTGAAAATTATTATGTACTACTTTACAACTCTGCCATGTCACATTTCACTATCTTAGTGTTTCCTTAGTGTTATATCCTTTTGAAAGGTTGAAAACTACCTCTTCTCTTCCTCTTTCCTCTGTGTGAAAGGCACTGTTAACCTAACCTGTAAATAAGAAAGAGTAAGGGAACCTGTTTTGAATTTAAGATATGTTACATTTTTCTGACCCTTCTTGTTTTATTAACAAGAATTACAAGATTGTGGAATTGCCTTTTTTAAAAAAAAAAAAAAAAAAAAAAAAAAAAAGGAAAACCAGAAATTACCTCCATATTATCTTACTATATAGTTTATGTACAGGAACCTTTCAGAAATGCAAATATTGGATTCATAAACTCAGAAACCTCACATATTGACAACTTCTTGTTGTTTCTGTTTCCCTGCTAGTTACTTCAAGCACTCTTTACAATCATTTTAAGTGTCAGAGCAAAGTCAGACTTACTTTTGCAAATATAGCTATGGCGCTTCGAGAAATGATTGCTTTCTGGGTGATCACGCAGCTGAGGACTCAAATCCTTGTCTCCAGGTGATTGTTTCAGAAGCCTTATGTAGAAGAGGCCCAAGTATGTTTGTAAACACATATGAAACTAGGCACAGAAGGCTTGACTATGCAATGACAGTTTTCTTTCAGCACAACTTCTTAGAAATGTTTTGAAGGTGTATTTTTTTAACATTAACATTCAAGATGTTAACACACAGTAAGAATACAAAATATGGTCATATCGTGCCTCTGAGAACAACTCTTGGGAACGTCAAAGGGGAGGCTAAATTCAATGCTACATGGAAGTGTTTTTACTAGAAGTTTTGACATCTCTTACAACTAGTGTACAGAGACATTAGCATATGTTAGCATGAAATTGCAGAATAAGAAGTCCGTTTTTAGCATGATTCATGTGACAGTAGGAGTACAGATATAGATTAACTTTAATGATGCTTTTAAAAATATTACAAAGCACTTACATAGCTTTTCACATGTGCATTAGGGAATAAGATTTGTTTGGCCTGCCAAGTAGATAGGTGCCAAATATAGTGAAGAGTAGGCGTGTAATATGTACAAAAATGAGTATTTTTCCCTCTGGAATCCATTTTCTGAATACCTTGAAAACTGGTAAACAAAAAAACCCCTAGATTATCATTTAAGAACTACCATGTCTACTATTTGAAAGGTGGATTGAAAGTTTTAAATTATTATGGAAACGGAGATCAGACCAGTCACAGAATAACAATGCAATTCTCCATTGTACTTGCTCCTAGGACCATTAGAGTTAAACTGTCTTATGTTTCCAAGGTTAGTAGTGGTTAACTGATTAAATGCATTGCAACAAACAGCTACAATTAAGCCATCTTGTAATTCTCTTGAAAAGTGCATAAAGAATAATCTCAGCAACCCCTACAAAGGACAGTTGATTTCATAATTTCTTTCTGTACTAGAATATCCTTTTGTAAGTCCTGAAATGTCCAAAAGTTTGATGGGTCTGGTGGTGATGATGTAATGGGGAGGAAAGTTACGTATAATTTCCCTTTTCTTTATTTTCTTTGAGACCAATGTGAAGACAAATCTGAAACAGAAATACTTAGGTAAATGTGTCAGCTCAACTGCAAATATTTGTCAGTTCTATTTCACTGTGGTCCCAAATTATATCAAGACCTTGCTGTGTTCAGTGTAAATACACAAGGGAGGAGAAAAAAAATGGCCTTGTCCCCAGATAATTGGTATTTTACAGGAAAATCTGCATAGCTGTTTGCAAACAAACACCAGTTTGGGCACTGTTCTAACAGCAAGACACTCCACTGAACCAGAAGCTCCATTGACATGCTGGCCTTGCATTGTGCCTGCTAGAATAACCCTCGCTGAGATCCCATCTGAGGAATGCTCACATTCTTACACTAAGAAAAAGGTGAGATAAAACATGCCTCAATCAAAAGCTGTCCTGTAATCTGGAACAGCAGTAACAACCCATGTTAGGTTGACCCAATGATCCACTATAGAAGCAGCCTTTTGTAAGTAGCTCATCAGACAGATTTCTTTCATCCAGAGATGAATCCTGCATTGGCCTGTTTGCTTGTTTGTTTTGAACGCATTGTTCTATTTCCAGAGAAGAGAGATGATCTAGCATCTAGTATTTTATGATACCACCTGCTAAAAAAAAAACTTATTGAAAGCTTTATTTGTGTAATGTATAGAAAGGGTGAAAACAGGGAATGATTCATCAGTAAGATTATACTAGTCATTATACAATCAGGAGTATAACTCACTGGGTGTATAAAGATTAATCACTTAGTACAAGGTGCAGTATCATTCCTTAATTTTTGCAGATGATAATGCGTATTGAAACAAAAAAATCTTTGGATGTAAACAAGGCCAAATTGCATGTCACCTTACGAAAGTTCTTGGTTTCTAGTTCTATAGTCTGAAGAATAATGCTAAGGGAACTTGAGCTGTATATGGTCTGTAGATAACATTTAATTTTCAATTGCTTCTAGCCTATTTACCTTCACAAACATTAAACTAACCCTTATAATAATTATGAATTCAGAAATGCATCAAGTAATGTTTCTGTTCTTTATTTAAATGATTTTTCAAAGCCAACCTGGTTTAAAGTTTGCTTCCTAGTAGATGATGTAATCATGTTTTCATATTAATGATTTTTATAAGGCAAATAGCTTATAACCTTACACTCCAGTATTCATGCTAGAATTACAAGAGACAAGATGAAACATGATTTGAGTGCCACTGACCAGAAAAAAATACAACCTGGGAGTGGATTATTTCCACGTTACACAATGCAATTTAAAAATCTATGGGACAAGAGCAAGGTTCACTTATGTCTTTTATGGTGGTAGCACTTACTTCAGAAAAGTGAACATAAAATGTGATTTGTTTAATCTACACTGTTAGGATAGCATACCTGCTGTCACCAATTTGTAACCTGCTGTCACCAATTTGTTATCTATTTCTCCTAGGTTTAGGATCCTCTGCTAGCACATGCAATCTTTTCTTTTTTTCCAAAACAATATTTTCAATGCAATAGAAGTTTTCATACTCCAACTCAAGTATTAACTGGATAAATTGAAAGTAAAAATCCTCCAAAGCCCAATTACCAAAATAGTTTGTTTCCATTCTCAGTTTCATCTCGTTCCTTCGCTTCTTTTTGCACTTTGTCATTATCTTGTGTCTTGCAGTTTTTGAAACCAGTGTATCCTCTGAGACCCAAACCAGGAAATCCTTTATAATATGTGTACACAAATCCTGACACATTGCTGAAAATGTCTCCACTTCATGCTGTTATTTTAGTCTCATGACGTGCTACTTAAACATGTGAAAAAAACTGCAGGTACTCAGCCTGATGGACCAGAGTGGGGTTACAGTCAAGATGAATTCCTTACACATTACCTTGGAATAAAATTCTTTTAACTACCTGTTGCACGGCAGACCCTTAAATGAGCAATGGTTACTGCAACAGCAAATACGATCTTCATGTTATACATCAGGTGGAAAAAAGGGGCTTGTGCAGAAGAGAAGGGAGAGGAGGTCTGGCACTATTGGAAGAGGTTAGACGTGCTTAACCCTGCCCTTATCCAGCACAAACTGGTGTGGCTCATGTCACCTATCAGGGTCACAGGAATGTAATTATAATGTTTCCCCAATTACAAAGTTTCCCTGAGTCTGCCTTTGCTGCTTATGTTGTATGGTTAGGCATGAGATTCTGAACTATGCATTTTTCACAACATTTTCTATGATCTTTTTATTTAAAGTATAGTCACTTTGTTTCTTGATTTGCTGCTTTTGGTTTTTAGTGAGGTTTGGTTTCCGGGGGGAGGTAAAAATATGGTACCAATTACAAAATAAAAACGTGTGTGATAGTAAAAAGCGTATGTAATGACATTTGTGAGAAAAATTGTAACTTTGAAAAAAGGCCATAAATGAACTTATTTTAAAAAATAAAATAAAAGATAAATTGACTAGCTTTACTAATTTTGCTTTGAAAGCACTTTTCCTAGCTCATATTCATGCTCAGGGCAATACCATTCTCTAGGAAAAATAACAGATCAAGAAAGCAATAAAAACTTTAAATCCTCCTCTTGAATTTCAAAATGGATAGGAATTAAAACCACAAATTCTACATCTCTCTTAGGTTATGACAGGTAGCACAGTGATTTCATAGGTACAGTTTATAGCATGAGGAACTTCATTAGATGATATAGTTGCTTCAATAGGAAACCTGCCCACACGAGCTCGTAAAATCAGGAAAAGCTGCTAGAAGAGTTTGCTTCTAACGTGCCATAACAATGACGCATCACATCAGCCACTCTGGGAAAGATTCTGCCCCTGTACAAAGAACTTTATTTTGTTACTGCCAGATTATAAAAATAAACCCCTCTCCATTCTGTATGTGCCCAATTTACCCCCTAAAGCACAGTTTATTTCACCGATGTTACAGACTTCCTTGTGTCCCAGTGTGTAATGCTTTATATTCACTTAGGGACAACAGAGGGAAGTGTATGGGACTGACCTGCTGGTTACCTCCCAAATTAAGGTGTATGATGAGGAAGACTCTTTGAATTGGTATGCTATTTATTTTTATTGTGGATAACCGTTTGTCAGATATGTGTGGTCACAGAATAGGAGAAAGGACCTCTGGAGCTGAGATGTAGCAAGAGAGAAGTGTGAGGTGGAACATAAACTATTGGTTGTAGCAGCTAAAGATATGGAGCACCCAAAAGCTATAGAGCATGGAATAAAGTGTTAAAGAATGAGATTTATATTTTCCTTTCAGCCACTGTATTGCTTATGATTGATATTCCCATACACCATAGGCTTTAAACTCAGACTACAGCAGAATATCAGAGGCAGATAATAAAAAGCATTTCATACTTTATCAACTTTGTACTCACTTCATGCTTTGTTATCAGTTATACTATTACATCAGCATTTTTGTCACCATTCCATATATTCAGAAAACTATTTCTGCCTTAAAACTGACAAAGCCAAATTAGACTCTCCTGCAAGTGAATCATTTCTATGTGGGTTAAATGGGAAATGCGACATGTCTGTCTGTCTCTCTCTCTGTCACACACACACACTTACTTTCGTCAGTGAGTTATACTAGCACAATATTGCAAAAAAATATATATTTTACTTATTCAAGTTAAAGTTTAAAGAGGATTGTAATTTTAAGCAGAACATCTATTTAAATGTATCTTTTCACTATCTGAATTGCATATAGTCATACAATCTTTCCATAATGCACAATGATATGTCACTGAAAGTTTTTGGAATTCTTTTGGCGTGAAAGGCAAGAGCAATTATTAGATCTCTTCTGGGTCAGCTGATGGTGGTCTGGACATACATATTCACCATGTTATACAACTGTTTATTAGTTAGCAGTGGATCAGGGTGATCTGAAATGCTGGGTTCTACCTTCAGGCTATAGAAAACATGTAAAGTTGTTAGTAGGAATGCAGTATATAGATCAATAGTCCTAAAAACTATTTGATACAATGAGTAAGATGGTAGTTTTTCTGCTAAGGAAGGTAAGGGATTTAGCTCTTTTCCAGTGCTAGACAGCCAAAGGGACAAAAGCTGTATAACAGCTGAGAGGCGCCTTTTTGTTATTATTTGGTCCAACTGAATCCATTAGAATAACTCTTGTCAAATGGAAGACTAAAAAAATGGATGGTGTCTCTCCTCTCATACAAAATCTTAGCATTATAGTCTTTGAGTGACAGAAAGTTACAAAAGGCATTTTGCTTAAATAATTACAGCAAAGTGAGCTTAACTTTGAAATATCAACCTGCTAGATAAATAATACTGTAATATTTACTGACATTCTGTCTTGGAAGGTGTTGACTTTAATTTGCCTATGAGTAAAAAAAAAAATTGTAAGAACATAAAATACGGATTTCAGACAGCATAAAGTGGTATTAAGCTACTAACCAGCAACCAAAGTTGGTTTTCCTGAAAAATTCTTCAGAAATAAAAGACCACATGGCTTCTGAGGACTGTTAATACGTAAAGGATTTGATATTTTGGTAAGTGTCTTTCTGTTCTTCAGGTCACGGTAACAGAATCTTCCTCTCCTCCACCATGTATCAGATACCTAACCTTTCCCTTTGCTTCTGCATGTGTTGGTCTTGTCCCTAAATATTTAATAGCTTTGGATTTACTTTCATAAGAGAAAACAAGAATGCTTAAAATGTATTGTGAAATAGTAACTTGTTGTGATAATGTTCAGGTAGCTAATCATTCTTTGGTACTGATTATTATATAACCAAAACACAGTTCAAATAAAAAAGTACTGGTGCATCCTTCTTGTAAGTTACATAAATTACTCTTACAAGTGAATACCTATAAATACTTAATATATATCACCTTAAAATATACTTCTTGCGAGGAGAAGAGTATTATTAATTCCATTATTTGGAAGATGCAAAATGAATCACCTAAGGTTTTTAGGCAAAGCAGAGACTGATTCCTGATCCCCAGCTCTCAGCCAAAACATAGACATTTCTTTCTGCTTCATGTTATACAGATGATACAATCAGAAATATAACAGTATTTAAAGAGGATATGGGGAGGCCTTGGAGGAGACTGCCACTGAAGTATGGAGAGCCAGAGCCTCTGTGTTTGACACATTCAGCGCAATGATACAGGTAATGTCTTGCCCTTCGTTTGAACCTCCTGTCCTTTTTTAGATTCTTAACAAAGGTCTGAACTGAAAATAAATGTACTGTGATACATTGAGTGTCTTAAAGTACAATATGATGTGCAAAATTTTAATCCCTTTTTCCTTAAAAGGTTAACTAGGCTACACTGCAAATTGTGTGTATATGTGCATATATTTTTATATCTCTCTATATACACACATATATAACTTTCCTGGTGAATGCATACATCTTTATGAAGATCTGCATGTGTGAATTTCTGAAGCCAAATATATCATGCTAATGATACAGAAATTTATTTAATGAAAATGAAAATTGTATAACTCATCTTTATTTTGTGTATATGCATATGTACAAAATATAAGCACTTTTTTTTTTTTTTTTTTTTTTTTGGTAGAAAACAGAATCTTGAAGCCAGTCTTTGTTAATTTAAATGTCGTTTTCCACTGGAGAAGATAGAACTATTTGCATATTTATTAAATATATTTTACCCAGAAAATTCATAACTATGGTACTGCATCTCATTGAAAGTCTCTATTTCTACAAGCAACTGAGGTCATTATGTAGAAAATTCTGTACAAAAATATAGTATGTATTGGCTACATTTAGAATAAAGTATAATAGGAGCTGGTAGAGATTTTGAGCCTTAGGCCATAAAATTCAACAAATGCAATCATTCTTCTGGTAACACTAACATTAACTCAGTTTTGGAAAGCTAAGTAACTAGGCACACTGGTCAACTCTTAAAATTCAGTATATTTTGATAGTCACCACATAATTAAATGTGAAGTGTTTCATTTATTCTTTATTCTGTGTGGATGGTATGTCAAACCAGTATGATTTAACTGTGCATAAATTCTGACATTTTAGGGACAATGACTATGGAAAAAACCTCATTAAATGTTATGGCATTTTTCAAGTTTGGTAGTAGCCTCTTCCAGGTTTGATTACAGACCTTCTGTGGATGGAGTAATGCCATAGTAGCAGATCAACTGGTGGAAAAGGTGAGGAGACAGGACATTGTTAATAGATTCACTGGAAATATTCCCCAAAAGACAAAGCTTAATTGCTAGGTTGTTCTCTCAGGAGTACTTACCTCCTTTTCCTGCAGTCAGCCACAGATGTAGAAGGCTACAAGTTGATAGAGCAATTTGACTGGCTTCCCTTTTCTGCTGCCAATGCATCTGGAGTCAGGTTTTTAAAATATTTGTGTGTGGACATGAAGATACATACCTGCTGGGAAGTTTGCAAGAGCACACTAACCCTGGGGAGCCCATAGGCAGAACTGCTTACCTCCCAGTTCGGTACTGGTGGCTTCCATACCCACACTTGGATCACATGTGGATTTTGAATGAGGGAGTTGCTAGAAAAAAAGAGTGGCAAAGAGAGATAAAGAGCAGAGCTGGGTAATATACGAAATCCTACCTTTTCTTTCTTTCTTGACAGAAAATCTGTGCAAAACAGCATAGCATGAGATAAAAAGAGAGTAGATAGCAGAAGAAAAATACCTCAGGACATGGCAGAGAGAAGGATATTGTCAGGATTCTGTCTATTCCAGAATGAGGACTCGGATGTAAACACAAAGGGTGCATACATCACTGCAACAAGGCAAAAGTATTTGCACATTTTCAAATGTACGACCAGATAACTGGTTACCAGCTAAATACTTAAAAATCCTCTAAGGCTAACTAAGGAATAAAAGGTGGAGAGTACAAAAAGAAACGTGTCATTTTTGTGGAGTGGTTTCAATCATAACACCATTTACAAGGATATGAGGTCACTAAAATACAACAGTGTGAGTTAGATCAGAGCCTGGCTGAGCACTGGCAGGAGAAACCTATGCTTTGGCTGTAGCCAGCAGGTAAACAAAGGGAAGGCACCAACACTGTATGAACCGGCTTTATCAGCAACCCTTTGCAGCTGGTTGTACGAAGATGGGCCCGGCAGTAAGAACACACCTCTCCCCAGCCACTGCTCTCTGTGATTCAGTACACTTACTGCAGACATCCCTGTATCTCTGAATGCATTAGCTGGAAGAATAGGATTTGACTTTATGACTAAGATATTTACAGTCCTGTCAAAACCCCGACTTTCTTTTGTACTATTAGGAAGAAGTACATATCCTTTGGGAGGGTAGAGGGCTCTATATGAAAATGGTTAACTCAACAGAAAGATGCAGCGATGAAAAATGGGCAGTAAAGAAGGAATTATACTGGTGAATCCTAGTTCTTTGTGGCAGAAACTGATAGCTGTCAGGTTGATCAGTGATGATGACAATGGCCACAGGTCTATGTAAAGGAGTCCCAGAGCTTGCATCACTCTCAGTATCTCAGTGACTTGACAGGTATGTGGTTTTTGATACATCCCTGAGTATGACTCTGGAGGTAGTTGAAGAACTTATTTGAAACATCAATCTTTAATGAACATTGGGAATTTTTCCAGCAGCCTACAGAAAGAGAAGTTTTTATTTAAGTTTTCCAGGTTCCTGACATAACACATCAAAGTTGCCCTAATAAAAATATTCTTACCTTTCCGATATATTTTTAAATGTTTTAATCCACTTTTATTCCTATATATAAAAAGAAAAACTAAAAATCTTTGAATTACTCATGAAAAAAGATGCAAGTCAGCACGTATTATACCTTTTTTCCTTTGACTGCATCATATTCCCCTTGACCACCTTTTCTACCTAATTTTTCTCAACTCAAAATAGCAATTGGCTTGTACAGTTAGGAAAAACACTGTCGGGGCCCTGAGTCCACGAAGGGGTTTTAACCTGACCAGCCCCACCTGGGATGCCCATCCACACCCCTGGGCACCCAGTCTCTCCCTGAGGTCTGCCACAGGCATTCCTATGCCTTGCTCAGTCTCCAGCCCTGCCTCTGCCCCCCTCCTGTCCTCAGACCTCTGCTGTAGTCCTGTCTCCTGCTGGTCCTGGACTGGAGTCCCTGGGAGGACCCTGGACCTGGCTCTGTTTTGCCTGGGGCAGTCTGGGACTGTCAGCGGACCTTGCTGTGGGTACCCTGCTCTGCCCCGCTCCCCGCTCCCCCCCCACACCGTGGGGCTGTGCCCCCGTTGCGGGGGAGTGCTGTCCCTGCCTGGGCTACCTTCCCCTCCTGGTTTGTCCTCCCTTGCAGAGCAGCCCCACTCCTGCTGCTCCCCGGCAAAATTTTAGGCGTGACGGAGAGCTGTTTGGAAAGCAATAGTCTGATGCTATGCTGTGCTGTGGTGGTGAATTTCTCTCATTTCAGTGCAAGTTGAGTAGACGATGCTTTTAATACCAGAAAAGCCTAAATAAAACATCTGCTATATTCCCGTCTTTCAGTGCCTTTTGTAGCTACTTGGAACTGAATACAGTGGTAACTTATGGAATTCCCTGGATTTTGTGACAGCATTTTTTTTAAGAGATGGACTTAATTTTGAGTTGGGTGTCCCATGTCCAAATTTATACAAAATGCAGAAGTTCAAGGAGTTTCCAAATAGTGAACTATTGAAAAGATGCTAATTTTTGCAGTAGAACTGCAATCATTCTTTAGCAAGGCTAATAAAATCTTCTTGGGAGTATCTTCAGGAATCACAGAATATTATCTGAGTTTATGTTGTGATGTGTCATTATATGATGTGAATTCTTTATGCAAAACTCCAGTGTAGGAAAGTTGCTGTATGAATGTTAGAACATTCTGTTTTCATAAGACCTGAGAGGCTGCTTCTGTAAAGAAAGAACAAATTAAAAAAAAATAATGAGGTGGGGATATTGGTTGAGGCAGTGGCCACCTGAACTGTTAGGGATTCTGGAAATACTGCATCCTGTCTTGGGGCCTCCGATACAGGGTTAATGCTCCCTGAAGTGAATTCAGCAGAAGGACCCCAAGCTGGCCTGGGGCTGGAGGAGTTGTCTTCCCAGCAGTGGCTGAGGGAGCTGGGCTTGTTCAGCCTGGAAGAGAGTTTTGGGGGGACCTAACAGTAGCCCTTCAGCATCTACAGGCAGTCATCAAGAAGGCAGAGAGAGGCTCTTCACAGCAGTGCACAGGCACAAATTGAAGCAGGAGCTATCCAGGTCAGATGCAAGGAAAACTTTGTCCTCCATGAGGACAGCCAAGCTGTGGCACAGGCTGCCCAGAGAGGCTGCACACTCTCCGTCCTTGGCACTTTTTGAGATTGCCCTGAGCAATCTGGTCTGACCTCAGAGCTGGCCATGCTGTGAGCAGGAGATTGGACTAGAGACCTCCTGGGGTCCCATCCAGCCTGGATGCTGCTTTGGTCACACTTCGCTTCTCATTTAATGCAGTAGTAATATTATAGCTGGCAATAGTATGGTTTATAATATATCATTCATAACTATATGACTCATAAAAATCAATGAAATTGATGTAAGCATCAGCAAAATGTTTCATTTTAGACAGAACCCACCAGTGTTGGTTTGAGCCTATTAGCTGAACACAGGGACAGAGAGTGGGCAGGAAGGAGATCAAATGAAAAACCAAGGAAGTATACATTCAAAATCCCAAGTGGAGAAAAAAAAAGACTTTGCCTCTTTTATCTTATGTTTAAGACAAAAAAAAAAAAAAAAAAAGATTTTTAAGTCTCAGGACAGTGCTTTTCAAGACAGATAAAATATTCCTTTGAATTTTCAAAAGGGGTATCTTAGATTTAAAGAGAAGTGGCTGCAGTGTCATTTTAGATTTAAAATAAGAACTAGAGCAAATGATTCTGTTGCAGAAACAGGGTGGTTTACACATACTGAATAAACAGTGTGTGACAGTTTAACATTTGAGATGTCTAAGAAATTGTTTCCTGAGAGTTATGCCGGGGACAGCAATCAAACAATTTTACACTCCCTCTAAGCGTCTGATATATATTTAATGTATTTACAGATTTGGTGGGCTCTGGAAAAAGGGTTAGGATATTAAAAAAATATTTTTGTTAACATCCTGCCTGCAAAATTGGCAGCAGTTTGTTCATTCACAACTTCTAAAGGATTAAAAGTTTTTCTTTTCCTCAGTGCCCCCTAAAGCATTAATTTGCTGCTTTGGATGACTTTCTAAAGCTTATAATTGGACCATCCACAGGAGCTAATCAGCTATCACGAAAAATCCATGCAGATGAAGATCAGGGAGACAAGTTCATGGCTCAAAAGCATACATTTAAGAAATCCCGCTCCCCCCCCCCCCTTTTTTAATAATAATAAAAACAGCAATTAAAATTATCTGACCAGTTTAACTTTATCCTTTTCAAAAGGCTTTAGACTCTGCTTGAGGGTGAACCTCCCCCCGCCGCGCGACGAAATAACACCCCCCCCGCGCCGCCCCCCTCCCCCCGCCGACCAGGCGAGCAGCAAAGCCCTCCCAGGCCGGCTGCGGGCTGTAGGGGGCGCTGCAGCACCGCAAATGGCGGCACCGCCCCCCCCCCCCCGCCCCGCGCGCCGCGCCACCAGCCGTTCCGCGGCGCGTAACCCAGCGCGTGCCTCGGCCGTTACGGGCGTTCTGTTTGTTACTACGTGCAGGTTCACCCTCCCCCCCCGCCCAGCCCGTTTGATGTCTTGCGCCATAAGGCCGGGAGGTTGGAATACAATGCCCTCTAAAAATCTTCGGGTTTCAAGAATCGGCTTTCTAGCTTGTTGCAGCTCACTTGTCCTCACGTCGCTGATGCTTGCTCTAATTTAAGAGGTAGAATTAAATTCAAGGCTTTTACTGTAGCTACCGCCATGGCTTGCATTAGTTGGTGCAAGCTTTTCTAGACAAAGACTAAAATTGGCTTTGTCTGTCGATTTATTCATATCTTGACTTTTTTAAAAAAGAAATTGCTGTACTTCATTGTGGCATGGAGTACTCTGGAGCACAAAATAATAAATACCTTTTCATATACTGACATTTGACAGCCTACCATTTGTGTTTCTTGCTATTCTGTTAAGACGTTGTTAATATACAAAGAAAACATTGTGCGGGAGCTGCATTAATATGATTGACAAAGAAGCTGCTATAGTATCACCTTTTTTTAAAAAAACTTTTGTTGAATTTCTCCCTCATAAATAAGTGGTGTACTTGCAAACCGCTTGTGATCGCACCCCTGAAAATAAACTGTTGTTCCAGATATTCTGCCCTTTCAAATAACTAGCGTGTTTATACATTTGACAAATAGTGTTGCATATTCCTGGTCACCAAAAAATAGAAGTAGGAGATTATAAGGATACAGAATTCCCGGAGAGGCTATTTTCTTCCAGCTGTCTTCATTTTCTTCTAAGTTTGCCTCACAGCTGTAGGTTGCAACATATGCAGTGGACTTACAACGCGGCATATTCCAGTCTGGATTTGTTCTCATTCAGCTATTTTCATGGTTTGTTCAAACGCACTGTGTTGCAAGGAATGGATGTTAAACACCCATAGGTCTCAAGCAGCTCTGTACAAATTCCTTTATTCAGCTCAGTAAAATGGGCTCAAAATGTATAAGATTACTGATATGTAACAACACAGATTAAAATACAAATCTAAATTTCATCCAACCTGCCTTCCCTTTACTTGTCCTCTGCTACCCAAATGCACTGCCAGTATGCCAGCTTTTGGATTGTCTGATTTAATTTTGCAGCTTCACTGCCTAGCAAAGGCTAATCTTCCATGTGAAACTCTGTTCCCCATTGACGTAGTACCAAGAATACAGAGATCTATAACTCTGGTTCCATAGTCATACCATCTCACCATGCACAAACCAAAAAGGTCAATCTTGGAGCGTCTTGGAGCCTACACTTAGAGCAGAGACCATGAGTGCTTACTGGATGCTAGATAATAACAAATGGAGGTGAGTGCCATCTCTGATCCCAAACTAATTACAATGCTCTAACTTTCTGATTCAACACCAGAACTGAAAACTGATATTGATTTATGCGTGTATTCCCTTAGCATCTAAACATAGTTGTTTTCTGTGTGCTAGCACTAGTAACACATATTAGGACTTCAACGTAGTCTTTCAGAAACCGGGAGATAGAACCACCATCCTTCATTTACACTAGTTATGAGAAATTATTCAAGCTTATTTGCCAAACTATTTAGATGAAAAAATACTGGCTTCCACCTTCTGTGTTCAACTGGACATTCATGGGCTAGTGAATTCATATTCATTCATTCATATGAAGTGTTGAAGTAGAAATGTATGCCTGGGAAAAACAAGTGCCTAAGATACAAAATATAGTAAAAAAGATACAAAAGATAGTAAGTATGATATACAGTTAGTAAGGTACTGAAGCACAGGAGAATGGCTCTGAGAGTCATAAAACTCACAGAAATTAGAACCAGAAAGGATCTCGAGTTGTTTATCCTTTTTCACCTGATAAATGTTCGTCTGACAACTAAGAAAGAAAATTTACTCTGGGTGCCAGCTTGAAAGATTTTTGGAAGAATGATCAAGGAAACTGTTGTTTGCTTTCTGCAGTGGTTCAGAAGCTTGCTTATTCTTTGTAAGTAAATAGATTACATCAAAGGCATCTGACTCCATCACCACCTTCCTCCTAACAGAATCAATACACAGTGCCCTGAGCTTTGACCAAGTATTCTGGTCAAAGACAGTAAAATTACTCTGTGAAACTTCATCTTCATCTCGATTCCACCAGATGATGATTTCAGTATTTTTCTGCCAGACAAAGGTGACTAGTCATCTTCACATCTCAGGAGAGATGTCATAGTTGCAGTTCATGGATAAATGAAAACTACAGGGTAGTGATAATTCCTGACATTAACTAGATGCTGGCTGTGGATCAAGATCTTTCAGCTTAATCTGTCTTGCACCATTAAAAACTGAGAACTGACTGTACTTTGTAAAGGAATATACAGAGGTTTTCCTTGATGTTACTGCTTGTAGGTCAGGTGACTTTTCCTTATGTAAAGGGTATGCCTCCACTACCAATTCCAATGAAAAATGTGTGCCTCTTCACATGACAGTGATGAACGCTGGGAACGTGTGAAACTGGTATCCCACACACATGTTAAAAGGAGATGGAAAAATTTCTGTCATGATTTTAATTAAAAAAAGGTTTTTAAATTCTGCCTTCTCTATAGAAAAAAAAGGGAAAAAATTATTATTAGTACCTTTTATTATTTCCACAAAATTGCTTTAAAAATTAATGATTTATTTGACAATTATCTCCCATTCCTGTGCTTGTTTCTTTTTCTCTTACAACCAAAGAAGCCACTTGTGCCAATAACATACTCACCTGGTACAGCTGGCAAGGCTTTTCATCTCTGTATTGCTGTTGCTCATAACTTCTTTCTCATGATGTAGCTGCAGCCTGCAAAATACTGGTATTCCTCTATTAACTTTCCACCTCCTTTGAATATGACAGTTCCACAAGGTATCCTGATTGTCTTGCAGCTGTTATACTTCTTTGACTGCTGCTTTCGCAGACTCATGCTCTTACAAACAGCCTATAGTAGGTGTTGTTTCCTATACTCCACAACTGTTTCTGTGATATAATAGCTCGGCAATATCTTTTGCCATATGGAGCACTGCAAGCTGTTGGTGAGCAGCATTGCTGTCCATGAAAAATTGTTTTGAAGATGCATTCTTTTGAAGAAATATTTAATGTTAAAGGATAGAAAAAGCCTCAGATTAGAATTTCAAATGGTGAAGTTGTACTGATTTACCCCCAGTGGGGCATCAAATGCTGCGGGCTTTTCTTTTGTTTGTTTTCAATATTCATATATTCACAATAACCTAGCAACCAAGATAAACTTAGCAGACTGTTCAATGTCTAATAAAACGTGCAACTTCCATTACTGTCAGGAAGAGATGTGGTTCTCTGCTACAGTAGGTCATGGTATAAGCTGCACAGAAAATTCCTCCTTTAATATTTTTCTAATCATCTGTAAAGTATTACATCCACAAAAAGTGTTATTATTTTTTCAAACATAAATATAAGAAAATGGCAAGCAGATTCTAGGTAAAATAATACTGGCCTTAGTTGGCTATATTTTATGTCAGTTGAAAAAAGTAGAAACTCTTCAGAATCCAAAGAGTGATGCTGAGGGAAAAATGGTGGGAGAACATTCTGTAACATATAAGCCTATTAATTATTAATATGATTTAAATAATGGTGACTCACATTCTGTCATTGTCAAATATTAGCTTGAGGGGAGCTACTGTTTCACCTTTATTGTGGGCTGCCTTTGCTTTCATAGCATATCTTACTCCCTTTCCTGTCTTGTTTCATTTTTATGTGTGAAGCAAAATCACTGTAGAGGATCCAAAGCTAATTATATCTTCATTAATACTAGAAAAAACTATATTAATAATAAACAGAAAAATCATGAGATTTAAATAAGGGGAAAGATAAAAGGACAATCAGATATGTTTTTTTTTTAAGAAAAAATGCATGCCCAGAGGAAAAATCAATAATTACATATACTTTAATCTTTACCATTTTATGCAAATTAGGGGGGGAATCTTAAGCAATATAAATTAACAAGCAAGACCAGGTGTTGAGCATTAAATAGCTAATTCCAGAGGAACTGTGCTGATACATACTGCAAATATAGCTAAAAATTATTTGCACAGATGTATACGATGTAATTTGGCAAATAGGCAGTGCATTTACCTTGTTCTGTCTGTTGCCATTGACATAGACAGATTTTGTGATGCAGAGGCCTAAAGTTACCTTTATTGATGATTCTGAAAATGCAGTCTATGTGCTGGTGAGTAGTCTGCAAGGCCATAATAAATGGTCTGTATTTATTCTGTGCATGCTTGTCTTCAAGAAATTTTAAAGCTGTAATTGATGCCTGTCACTGTTTCAGAAAGTTTTACTCATCTAGCCTGATTCCTTTCTGCATATCCTGGACTATGACATTTCACCGAAATTCATTACTTGACACATTGTGTTAAGGCATATCCTTTAAAAAGACAACAGCTTTGGGTTTGAAGACTTAAACTGAAGGGCAACCATCATATCCCAAAGTCATTTGATTCAGTGTTTAATTATCCCAAGTTGGAACAAATCACCAAGGAAATTAACCCATGTTATGCACAAAGTCCATTGTGTATGTGATGAAAGGCATTACTCCCTGAGGAAATAATGTGATTTAAGAAGTAAGAAATGGAAGATGCAATCTGTTTTATACAAAATTCTTGCCCATTGGTACTAACTGATCCATGACATCTTATTATTATTTGGGGAGACAAACTAGTATCAATGGGTTGATTGTGGAATTTTTAAGTAACAGCTTTCTCCAAGTGCTTGTAAGTGAGGTTAATGATTATACTATTTGTCTCCACTAAGCCTTATTATTTTACTATATATATGCAATGCATATATTGTATTATTATACTTATATATTTTATTTATACCACATATATGCTTTAGGCAGGGAAAGGAATGGAGAGAGAGAGAAAGGGATGCTCTGTATGTTGAAGGACAACAGGGAATTCAAAGCAAAGAACAAAAGTTGAGTCGCTAACTATGGTGTTATGATCTTTCTGAATTTGTAGTGCAGTTATCTGAATGTTATACATACCTTTGTTGTCTACATGTAAAATATTTTGCAAATGAAGGAAAGGATTGGACTGTAATTTTTTTTCAGCTTGGAGCCTCATCCCAGTAAGAGAACTCTTGCCATTTATGCCTAAATGAGCAAATAAGGTTTTTAGCTGTTCTTAGTCAGCTAAAATGGCTCTAAATTTATAATAATTATGCTACCTCACACAACAGATTCTGCAAAAAAACTCTTTAAAATATGCACTTTAAGTGGCTTAAAAATCACCAAATACATGTTAGTATTGATTCCATGACTGGGACCATCACTGGCTTTTTCATTTGTTTATTGATTTCTAATAAATTCTTCCAGAGTTCCCTCATAATTTTACAGCTGGTCTGTCTTCATTAGGTATAAGTGGATCAGGATGTCCAAGGGCACCTTGACAAAATAGTATAAATTTGCAATACAGAGATTATGTAGCAATAAAACAACTTGATAGAAAAAGTGACAACTGTGCAGTGTCAACTAGAAACTCCAATCAAAAGCCCCCAGATGATGAATACTTCACCTTACAAGTTCATTTCATGCAAATACTCAAGTATCTATTTTTCAAATATTACTTGGTAGCAATGGATGCAGTAAAACTAGTTGTACCAACACTGTGAACAGTCTATATTCATATTCTGAAAAGGAATCACTAACTCATTAAAATATGCTATTGCTAGCATATTTTTAATAAAAGCTTTTAAATACACCAATCTAACTTCTCTTATCTTGCTGAACATTAGATAAAGACACAGTTTTGTTGTTTCTGAAACACTATAATGTTATAGAAGAGACCTCCCTCAGTACCTAATAAGCAATACAAAATGTCTAAAAGTATGAAAAAGCATTTTTCATAGTTTGTCAGCTGAATAAACAGACACATTTTCCAATGTTTCTAAGTTTTTGAATGATTAGAAAAACAATTAAGTTATTGTGGATAAAAGGCTGCTGCACAGCAGCTGGGCCATGATAATATTGATTTGCTAGTGTGTAACGGTAAGTGGAAGCAATTCAAGTTTCTTTTAACCTTTCACTGTAGATTGAGGTAACTTCAATTACTATGTTTTTCATGATGGACTGATACTACGTATATTAATATTTACCATTTAGAAACTGGTATGTGATAAATTTTTCATGTAGCTAAGCCATGAACTGTGTTCAAGGTCAGATTGGATGGGGCTTTGAGCAACATGAGCTAGTGAAAGATGTCCCTGCCCACGGCAGGGGGTTTGGACTAGACATCTTTAGTGCCCTTCCAACCCAAACCATTCTATGATTCTGTATAAGGACTGTTGGTTTTAAGTTACACACTTGGTTTTAAACACACAACCCAGGTGTGTTATAATCCTCTTATAGTGTAGAACTCTCTAAGGAGACATAGAATGCGCTACTCTGCCACAGAAGGGGTAAAGGAACCTTTGTTATGAACAAATCTCAATTATTTTTTTCTTTTTTAAGGAAATCATGTTACAGATTTTAAAGCTCCTCAGCTCTATTTAGATTGCTAGCATGATGAGTGTTCTTATATCAGATATCTCTGATTCTGCACAGAAAAAATGCTGTTTCTATAGTTTTATTGTTGATTTCAGTAACAGTTACAAAGAAAAAAGTCTTTGCAGATTAGCTCATCCTGGAGCATAAGCTGGAGTAATATTTGAATTGCAGTTACATTTGTGCTGTTGGGCCAAGTTGCCCCCGGTGTATTTCCATTAGCTTTATTAATGTTCTATGGGAAATTAATCTGGACCATTTTCTTTTATATAAATTCTGATTGTGAATGGATCTCTTACTACAGGATGCTGAGAGAGCTGGCCAGAAAAAATGTTGGCAATGTCATTCTAAGTCTATTAACTTGAGCCACGTGTTATGATTTTAAAGTAAATTATATAGCTGCATTGGCAAACTATCTACGTTAGTTAAAGTCCTGGTTTGGGTGCAAATTAGGATACTGAAATTATTCATATAGTTGGTGATATAGGCTGCAGTAAAATAAACCGGACTAGTTTCCAGCCATACAATCTCAGAAGTCATACTAGAAGATAATACAAAACACATTGTCATGATTGGTTGTAACTTAAAGGAAAAGTGGCCATTTGGGATGGGTAGGTGGAAATATCTTGACCATAATTGTAAGTTGAAAACAGAATTGTAAATGAATCTAATCTTAATTAGATGCATGCAAAATGAAGTCAGGAAACTTTCAATTTTGCTGTTAAGGTATATTCTATTTTTAATTCATTTGATTAGACATGAAGTTCAATAAACATGTTCCATGAAATGTTACATCATCTAGTTGTTAGAGAAACTGACACAAGCCATTTTTCAGAAGATCTAAAAGGAGAGAATATAATTTTCATGGAAATGAAATTTTCATTTTGATTTAATTATTAATAGTGTTTATTAAACAGCACAAAGTGTGCCACTATGTGTCTGGCTACATCTTCCCTCCAAAATATGTATATTTCTGTAAAAACTTGAACAATGTTCTTCCCAATGGTATCCTGAGGGAGTGTCATGGTTTAACCCCAGCCAGACACTAAGCACCACGCAGCTGCTTGCTCACTTCCCCCACACCCAGTGGGATGGGGGAGAGAATCGGGAAATAAAAGTAAAACTCATGGGTTGAGATAAAGACAGTTTATTAGGACAGAAAAGAAGACAATTATAATAATGATGATAGTAATAATATTATTACAATAATGATAATAATAATAATAATAATTGGAATATACAAAACAAATTATGCACAGTACAATTGCTCACCACTTGCTGACCAATGCCCAGTTTGCTTTTGACCAGCGATCCGCTCCCCAGCCACACTCCCCCCGGTTTACATACTAGACGTGACGTCACACAGTATGGAATACCCCGCTGGCCAGTTTGGGTCAGGTACCCTGGCTGTGTCCTGTGCCAACTTCTTGTGCCCCTCCAGCTTTCTTGCTGGCTGGGGATGAGAAGCTGAAAAATCCCTGACTTAGTCTAAACACTACTGAGCCACATCTGAAAACATCAGTGTGTTACCAACATTCCTCTCATACTAAATCCAAAACATAACACTATACCATCTACTAGAAGGAAAATTAACCCAGCTGAAAACAGGTCAGGGAGTCAAGGCAGACAAAGTTTTTTTCCTCAGTATTGAAGTCAACTGTGTGTTTCCTCAGACACGGTACACAGTTCCTGTACACAAATGCATGCAGTGTGGGGAACAAACAGGGTTATGATCTCATTGGAGTCATGGAGATGTGGTGGGATAACTCAAATGACTAGGGTGCTGTGATGGATGGATACAAGCACTTTAGGAAGGACCAGGCAGGACAGTGAGGAGGGGGATCTGCCCTTGATGTGAAAGCAGTGGGGATGCCTGGAGTTCTGCCTATGGGTAAGTGATGAGTAGTCTGAAAGCTTAAGGGTCAGGATTAGAGGGTAGAGCAATGTTGTGGTTTAACCCCAGCCAGCAACTAAGCACCACGCAGCCGCTCACTCACTCCCCCCCCATCCAGTGGGATGGGGGAGAAAATCAGGAAAAGAAGTAAAACTCCTGGGTTGAGATAAGAACGATTTAATAGAACAGAAAAGAAGAGACTAATAATGATAATGATAACACTAATAAAATGACAACAGTAGTAATAAAAGGATTGGAATGTACAAATGATGCGCAGGGCAATTGCTCACCACCCGCCGACCGACACCCAGCCAGTCCCCAAGCGGCGAATCCCCCCCCCCCCACTTCCCAGTTCCTAAACTAGATGGGACGTCACATGGTATGGAATACCCTGTTGGCCAGTTTGGGTCAGGTGCCCTGGCTGGGCATGAGAAGCTGAAAAATCCTTGACTGTAGTCTAAACACTACTGAGCAACAACTGAAAACATCAGTGTTATCAACATTCTTCACATACTGAACTCAAAACATAGCACTGTACCAGCTACTAGGAAGACAGTTAACTACATCCCAGCTGAAACCAGGACAAGCAACATGGGCAATGTTCTTGTGGGTATCTGCTACCAACTACCTTATCAGGAAGAAGTTGATGGCTGAAAGAAGCCTCATGGGGGGACTTCAATGATTCCAATACCTGCTGGAGGGACAACACATCAGGGCACAAGTAATACAAGAGGTTTCTGGAGTGCATTGAGGACAATTTAACACAGGTCATCAAGGGGCCAGCAAGGAGAGGTGCTCTGCTGGACCTTATACTTACAAACAAGGAAGGATTGAGTGAGATGTGCATGTCGGGGGCAGCCTTGTCTGTAGTGACCATGAGATTGTAGAGTTCAGGATCATGAGAGGAAGGAGCAGGGCTTAAAGCAGATTCAAAATGCAGAACTTTTGGAGAGCAGATTTTGGCCTATTCAGGGACCTGCTTGGGATAGAATTTTGGCGATATGGGATCTCCAATATCTCTACAGGATATAGTCTTGGAAAGAAGGGAGATCCAGAAGAGCTGGATGATTTTCAAGGATCACCTCCTGCAAGCTCAGCTAAACAGGGAGCTCCTGTCTAAACTCAGACATGAAAAGGAAGCATACAAGGGGTGGGAACAGGAACAAGTGACATGGGAAAAATATAATACTGTCAAAGCATGGAGGGATGGGATTAGGGAAGTTAAAGCCCATCTGGAGTCAATACTGGTGATGTGAAAGGCAATAAGAAAAACTTGTACAGGTATATCAGCAGCAAAAAAGGCTATGAAAAATGTAGGTCTGCTGTTGAATGGGACATCAACATATCCCATGATGACAAAGGAGATGGAAAAGGACAAGGTACTCAATGCCTTCTTTTCCTCAGTCTTTATCAGTAAGACTGGTCCTCAGGCCCCTGCAATCAGAGGTAAAGTCTGGAGCAAGGAAGACTTACCCTCAGTGGAGGAGTTTGCTAATGATACACCAGATGGTTGCCCTGAGAGGTTGTATTGTCTCAGTCCTCAGAGATATTCAAAAGCCATCTGGGCACAGCCCTGGGCAACCTGCTGTCAGTGACCCTGCCTGAGCAGGGGGGGTGGACTAGATGATCTCAAGAAGTCCCTTCAAACTTCAACTATTCTGTTTTTCTTTTTCAGTTAAGATGTTTTCTTATTTAGCTCTTCTACTAAGGGCTAATGCTGATCCTTCTAGGACTGCGTTTCCATTTGGGCGACTTGTCTAAAAGACACTTCCACTTACATTCTGTTGTCATGCAAGGTTGCTTACCTATTTTTGCAGGAATTCTACAACAAAAGACAATAAGCTGGATAAGATTTGATTGTATAGACAAAGGTAATTTATCCCAAATAGCTGCCTGTAGCAATCTGAGTCTGAACAGAAATTCATCCTAGGTTTATATACATCAACCATTCTGAATGTGTGACATTACCAGTCTTTGCAGTCTTTGCAGTTACAGGCAGATAGATGGATTCGTATGGAAAAAGAGCCTGCTTAAACCTCCAAGGAGAAAAACCTAGCGCTTTAATAAAGTTTTTCATCCCTGCTACCTTAGGTTTGCAAAACCTAATAGCACATGTGTCTCAAAATACCATGTCATGGGTACATAAAATCTTCTTTTAATGTATCTAGTATAAATGTGTAATAGAATGTTTAATCTGAGGAAGCTACATTTTGAAATATGTTCTTCCACAAGTGAATTCAGACACTTCTCTGGCAGACTGATTCTCTTTATGACTAGACAAAGCAGTTAAGGCACCTTCTTTACTGTCATATGACCAAGCAGAGTGGAGAGACTTGGAAGAAATTGTATTAAGTGTTATTTCAGACCATGAAACATCAGATACCACTCATTACCCAAAATGTCATTTGACTTGAATGGTTGTGGAAAACTTTTTTTCCAGGGAATGAAAGAGAAACCACTTGAAGTATAGGAAGTATGCAGTAAGGATCAGGAAGTCAGTAGTAAGATTCATGTCACCTTTCATGCCAGTTGTGATCATTAGTTTCCCACTAAAATTAAATCTGCTTATTTCTGATTTTTTTTTTTCTGTTGTTGTTCAGACTGCTTCTTAGTCTGTATATTCTCCGATGATACAGTTACTGTTTTCACAGGTGGTCAGCCTGAACATTCATAAGGGTCTTGTACGATTTCAGCTAGTACCTATACTAGAGGAAAATGTCATTGACCATTAGTTCATAACTGTTCTGGTGATGAGGACACAGAATAGCATAATGTTTGGTGCCACTTATTTTCATTTTCTAGGCAGCTTGGACCTATGCAAAAGCCATTTGGAAAAGTACAAAAAGTAACATGGGTCAGCAGCTGCCTCAGATAAACAGAAAGATTGCTGAAATTGAGAGAAAACTATAGCATACTGCGATGGTCTTGTTTCCAAGCTTCTGCAGCTGAGTGATTTTTGAGATTATTTGATATTTATAGGAACTGTTTCTTACAGTATGATTTGATGCATATGATGCACTATTGCAGCTTTACTGAAGTCTGATCTGTGTTTTATTTGTTTCGCATTTTAATATTACATCAGTTTTTTGTTCTCGTGAGAAACACAGAATGCAGGAACAGGACAACTGCAAATAGTAATTACATTTTTGGCAAAAGAAATCACATCTGCTTGGTTTTTTGTGGGATAAAAAAAGATCACCTTAACTTGCTAGAATGTCACAATTCTCATTCACTATGAAAAGATAGTATCATAAGTGAAGTTTTCAATTATTGTAACCACATGCACCTTGGAATTTTTTTCTGTCTTTGAGGAAGAATTTTTTAACACATTTCACACGCAGTCCTACAGCATGTTCTCCAGCTTAGCCCTCAAATGGACTTTCCATAGGTCACAGCATTATCCTCTGGGATATAACTCAAGATTGAACCAGATCCTTTATGATTTTAGACCTCTGTTTCAGATCAGGTTATATCCCTTTCATATTGCCATGGTAAGGGGGAAATTCTTTTTGCACCCCCTGAAGTAAATCTAGATTTCACTAAGACCATCATAACTGAGCAATCCAATGACTTATGCCTAAGTCATTAGAAAGAATTATGACACTATGCGGCAGGACTTGTATTATTCTCATGCAGTTAAAGTTAGTTTGTAGTGATCTTGTTTATTTAGGCTGTAAACTTTTGGTAGCAAGAACTATCTGTTATGCTAGAATTTTAGTCTCACCTGGGCCTAAAGGTACCATCTGTGATAGAAGCAACCAATAACACACTCCATTCAGAACCAGTGACTACAGGGAGATGAAAAATGAGCATATTTTGACACGGAAATTTTCCCTGACATGTTGTATATCTAATATGTGTACTACTTTGTACATTCTGGAAAAAATCTGTGTTTCTTTTCAAGTACACCTTATTTTCAGCAGACTGAAAGAATAGAAATGAGTAAATGAATATTAATTTTCTTGGAGCTTAGGGAACATTTTACTTCCATGTTTACTTGTTTGCCTAGCTTTGGTCTACTGTGTTCCAAAAAGCATAGTGGAAATTATTTCAAAGACTCTGTGAGAGATGAGAGACAATAAAGTTAACTTCTGAGCTGGTGATAGCACCTGTAATGTTCACTGAAGAACTCAACAGAAGTTGCAGGTGCTCAGCACCAATTTGGATTAGTCACTAAGAACATGCATGGCTAATCTTAAAGGTGAAATGGCCAAGTAATAAATCCCTTTACAAAAATGATGAGAGAAGCTTAATGATGGTGGAGTGAATGCTGCTGCTGTTATAAAACTTCATGCTTTGTTGCAGATTGGTGTATACACTTAAGGCAAAATGTGTCCTTATATTTGCCAAATTACATGATTTTGTGATGGCAGATCCATATTTAGTTATTAATTGTTCATATCCCTTTCGATTGATGTTGGCTAAATCCACCTCTCTAGAGGTGGATTACACAATTAATCCTTTTTACCTGTGATTTAACTCATTTCCCTTTCACTTAATAAAATACTTTCACCAATAACAATGCTATGTTAAAACATATAATGATACTTCTACTTTTCCAGTGAATTAGTCTAACTAGCCTATTATGTTAATACAGGAGTTATTAAGTCACTCATTAATTCTGTCTGCAAGTATGACACCCAAGGAAGCAATTTGTGTTTGGTATAATTGCCATCATTTGAAAAGCCATTTTTATGAAGCAAATTATTTTTTTAACACATTCAGTTCCTTATTATCAATCTCATAACTGATACCATTTTCCACTTGCTTGGCCATCTCATTTCCCAGGTTCAAGATTAAATCATGCTGAGGTATCACCTAACTCCTTTCCTTGATCTATACCTTGCCTTCTGATATTAAATCAGCCTGTAAGTCACTACACCATTTGCATGTCCTTGCCATGCCGGATAGTATCGCAATCTCAATGTTATAAAAACATAAAATCATTCAGCACCGATTACAGAGTTGCAGAGGTGCCGTTAGGTAGCTGTGACTGATCAATAAGGACTTTCTATCTGGAGTTCCCTGGTGAGAGAAATATCTTGGCTCTTGACCTTGCACTTTACACTTCATTCTGTGATATATTATATGTCAAGATATAGCAGATGGTGAGGGATGCAATGGGAGGTGACTACATTACACCCTATTCTCAACGGCCTTTGACTTTAACTGCAGCACTTACATTACTCTGCCTTTGCCTCACCAAGTTGAGAACCGAAATGTTGTGACTGGCTCTCTATCACCTCTGACCATCAGTTTTTTGCATTAGGCTCACTTCCTTTTCTGTCTTTTTCTGCTTTTCTTTCACATAGCATTTCCTTTCTTCTATTAATACCTATTCCAGTTTCTTCTCCCTCAAGGGGGTTTTCTTTGTTGTGAAATTTGGTTCTGGTGAATCAGTCTGATGCTTCTTCAGAGAAAACATTCTCAGTGGTGGAGAAGGGGCACATCACAGCTTAGGACTAGCCATACAGTCCAGCAAGAGAAGCAATAGTGAAAAGTAAAACAAAACAAAATCTACAATGCGGTTTTTCAGTATGCTTTGTCCCCTGCAGTCGAAAATAGGGAACTGCAGACCAATTTTTCATAAAGTTAAATGAAGCATACAGAGTAAACAACAGATATTCTTTTCAGGAGCATATGGATTGAGCACAGGTACCCCTTTTATTTAGAGTTTCAAATAAATGATGCTGCAGCTGTTAATGAGATGCTGCTATTTTAGTAAAAGTACCCGACTAGCGTAAATTGCATTAGGTGTAAATTACTGTTTTCACCGATGACACTATTGTTACACTGCTGTTCTCTACAATGAAGTCTGTCTTTCTCTTCCCATTCATCATAACTAGGTAAGTAACCAAATGAAATTCATTAAACCCACTGCAGGGTGAGGGTTTTCAAAACAAAGTCCTAGGATTTGGCTATGCTACCTCCAGTAACGTCATTGCAACCGCATGGCTAAATCCCCAATTATCACTTAGAAAATGTACTAGATGGTGTCAGACTTATTAGCATGATTATACATGAGGTGCTGAAGAGGGAAGGTAATCATACCATTGCATAATTGGTTTTCACTAATATGGATAGCACTGGGTTTCAAGTCAGACATTGAGCAAATACATGATGTATCCCCTTTTAAAGGGAAAGTAAAGCTTCAGTAAATTGATAATCTTATTGTTGTTTCACGGTCTTTAGAAGAATTAGGAATACAGTTCTAGCAGCACTAGTAAACACAGATAGGCTTCAATATCTGAAAAAGAAAAAAAAAAAAGCCGTAAAGCAACACTTTGGCCATCAAGTTTAGAAAATCCTTAAAAAGCCCTCAACAAGAAAGAAGTGGCATGTAGTAATCCTGTAAAATGATGTAATCTGTAGGGGAAGGGGAATAAAAAGACTGTAACAAAAATGATCCTTATTTTAATAAGGATTAAGAATTTGCTTAAATTTGTGTAGGAAAAGTGGATGCCATGCTTAAACACCTGGAGAAGGAAATCAGCCCAGTTTACAGAGTTTGAGAACCAGCCACTCTCCAAAATTGTGACAAATGCATTACTCCATTTGCTTCCAGTCATAAAGAATTAAATAGCTCATTCTTCATAAATGTCTTTGCAGGTAACAGATATGTGTGAAAACATGCATGAGTCCACAAAAATCTGAACTGAATACCTGAAAATCAATTACAGAAGTTTGAGAATAAATGTCTGAGATTTTTTAATCTTTAAAGAAGAAATATCATGCATCCCATCAGAAATAGGTGCAATTCTGTATTACTAAGCTGACACAGAAAAAAAGAGGAGAAAAGGTAAAATCCTGCCCCTTTGAAGTCAAGAGCAAAACTCATCTCGACTGTGTTGGAAACAATATTTCCCAATGATTACATGAAAACCACACTATGCAAAGCAAGCAACATGTACACGTTGAAGCAGATACACAATTTACTAAAAAAACTAGCTACAGGTAATCATGGGCTAATCACAAGTAACAAGTATCTGTAAGAAAAGGAAAAGCAAGGGAATAAAAATTATTCATTACCCAGCCAATGACTTATATTCATAATAAATGACCTCTGGAACAAGGTCTGCTAGCACATGAAGGAATACAAAAATCTTTCTAAGTTCTTAGTTCTGAAATTTAAACATAAAAGTAAACTTCTTGTTAAAAAATACTTTTTTTTCCCCCTCATAAAATAATGACACATTTCTCACTTCAAAAGTATATTTTCATTATGAAACAGATTCTGGAAAACAAGAATTTACATTCATCGAATATAAATGCTCCACTAATTTCACTGGGACTACCCATAGAATATGCTGCTTCAAAAAAGTGAGATTGGCAAAGAAATCTATCTTTCAAGTATGTTCAATTACGTATCTGATTGTCTCCTTGACTTTTTTCCTAGTAACATTTTTAATTGTCTAGACATTCAAGATTTTCTTTGAATATAGAAAATACATTTAATGTAATGATTGAAAAGATGAGAGCACTATGGGGATAATGATGTTTTTTTCACCTAGAGTGCTGATGTTATTCTTACGTGAGAATTAATGATTTGTTGTATGCACTTGTTTGTTTGTCTGCTTTATATTTGACCATACCTAATTAACCCTTGAAGAATATACAATCCCCAAGGCTTCCTTTAAGGTGTACTTTCAACATGTGAAGCCTAGCTAGCCTTAGCAAATGATAGGAACATTCGTGACATTTACTAACAAGCAAAATCAGAACTGCAACAGGGATGTATGTGATTCCACACACTTCACCTTGAAGAAGCACATCACCTTGGAATGAAAGTTGACTTTTAAGTGAACTTAAGCAGCACTTGATCTTGTTTTGACAGCTTGTCTTTGATGGCATGCATGTATATATCCTTCAGGAAGTTAATGTAGGGTACTTACTTTCAGGTAAGCAGTGAATTTAATATATTGGAATTATCCTTCCTTAAGGATCTTGCTTGCAAAATTAATCTCTAGTCACTTATAAAAACTTTTGCTTTAGGCACTAAAATCTAGTGACCTAACAGCCAACTCAAACTTTAAAAAAATAATTACCCAAAGAAAATGTATTGCTTCTGATTGCAGTGAGTGCAGAAGAAGATTTCTCATTGATTTCATTAAAAGTAAGCGTAGGTGCTTTGTCATCAGTACAGCTCAAAGGGAATATATTCCAAACTCAGATTGGGAGTTATTATTTCTATATATGTTTGAAGGCTAAGGATTGAGATGACTCTGCTTATCACCTTACACATATTGTTTTGAGTTTGCTTGAACAAACTACACAAAAGGTCTTTATACCGCATATTCTGTTTGAATGAAAGTATACTGAAGAGCTAAATTTACGCTGATTCATGTCACAGAAAAATAAATAATTGCAGATCTAAGAAGACTACTGGTCCTGTTAAAGGATTTTCAAAGAGTATATGGATGTCTTCTAAGAGGCAAGCTATCTTTAATGTTTCTTTTCTTCTTTAGCACAGGTTTTAATACTAGTCTTTTTTTTTTTTTTTCAAAAGCAGTTGTGACATAATTTTTTGCCAGTACTTGTCAGTCAACATTCTGTTTTAAGATGATCACTTCAGCACATGATGCCTTATTGTACGTGGCTCAAGCTTTTCAAACTAATCATTACAGACATTTGGGAGGAGAAAAAAATCTCATCTAATTAATTCTCAAAATAGTGAGCCTTTAAGGGACTGGCATGTATTACTTTAAAATACTTCTGCTTATGAAATGCAATCCAGGGCCAAAACTAGGGTGTAATAAATTGTTAACTGTGCAAAGTAGGCTTGTTTTCCCTTTCACTGCTCTAAACTGTTAAAGTGGGATCAATCTCTGCCCTGTTTTGCTAGTAATTTATTTTTAATAATACAAGAAATGCTCCCTTAAGTCTCTGATGCAGATTTTCTGAAGTCAGGGAAGAAAGTTAATTTGAACACATCTGCACCATCAAACATAATTGCTTCATAACACACTTGCATGCTGATTCAGTACATCATTCTGTCATTTCATTTATGTGAAAGAGATGGTAGCATACTATGCAGCAGCAAGCTATAGGAACGGACATTTGCAGCAGGGGAAAATTCAGAAGGATTTCCAAGCAATTACAAAGATCAATAGACAGATAACAAACATATATTTTGTAAAAAAAAGAAGTGTTTAAAATAAATAAAATAAAATTATGATTAAAATAATTAAAGTTCAGTTAAAGGTGATTCAAGAAATGTCAGCTCCTGTATGCATAAATTTGTAATATTTCTCTGTGTTTTATATTTTTTGGGATAATATTTCTGCTGAAGGTCAGACTGGGCCTAGCATGGGCAAAAATGTGGATACTAGAAAATATTTTTTTCCTTTGCAGTTCCTTATTATTCCTTGCCTGCCTGAATATAGATGCTGATTTGCCAACTCTGAAGGGGCAGCCTTATTATCTCCTCCTGTACACACCTAACGTACTATGGAGTACAACTGAAAGGTTGCAGCAGGGAATTTATCATCATCCAACTCCTACATAGCACAATCCTTGCTAGCGATTCTTTTCATATACATTCCCAAAGGAAGTAATTAAGGTACCAACATAAATATAACTTTTTCTTGTCTTTTACTATGTTCTTGATAATTTCTTTAGATATTAATTTTTACATCCTACACTCCAGTTGCATTTTCCAGGTACAGCATGATAATACTATTTGGCTTGACATCATGAGCTGACCTTTAATAACAGAAGATTATTGTTTCCATCAGACATAATAGCAACAAACAGCCTTTGGATGCTGCACTGACATAGAATTGCACTGTCCCTTCAAAGTGCAGGAGGTCATCCCTGGGACTGCTGCAAATGGCATCGCGATTCCCAGATGTTTAAATGAATGTGACATGGATTGCTCTTCATGGTTTGAACTCTTTTAAGCACAGATGGAACGAACTGGTTCAGTGAGCATGAGTTACCTGTAACCGTGTGGGCTCTGGAAACCTATGCCTGGCTTGGTCAGCCATAAAAGTATGAGGGTGAAGCTGCCCAGGGTGTCAGTCTGTCCAGAGAGGTCTGTACTGCTAAGTGGACACAGAGGAGGTTGACTGTCGTATCAGGTAAGAGAGGTGTTTTAACTGTGCTGCTTTGTAGAAAACAAGTTGCATTTTTAAAAGCATAGACTTCCAGCTGGGTCTACCTATTTGAACAACAGACGTTTTTATGACTCACATAGCCAGTTGGGGTTTACCAATATTTTACAGGGTTATAGGTAACTAAAGATCACTGAGCCATCTGTGCTTAGCACATTTTAATGGGATCAACCGGTTCAATGAACCTGTATACTGTATTTAAAAAGCCTCTAGCCAGTTACCTAACTAAAGGCATGAAGGAAGAAATACAGAAAGGCTAATACATTGAATTATTTTCTACTCTGTGATTCAGTCCAATACCTGAACCTCCCATTTCCTGGTTAGCTTAAATGGCGGACTAAGTTTCTGAGCCATGAGACTAGGTAGAGAAAAAATAAGAAATCTATTAACCCTTCCTCAGTAAAACAACTCAGAATAGTAGGTGAGAAATGAGTACATTATAAAATCTCAATATTCAGCAATTTAGTAAGTGTAAACAGAACACCTGTGTTGGTATATTCTAGCACATGTTATACAAGATATTAACTTCTAGAGAAACAGAATTCTGAAAGATCTCTCTTAGGACATACGTATTGTCTTTAGAAAGACCATACTGAAGAACTTTTCAACAATTTAGGCTTTTCCTAAACATCATGGTTGTGAGTCTTGTGGTAGGACCCTTATTATCTAATTGGAAGAATTAAACTCTCCAAGAACAAACAGGAAGATAGCGATGATAGAATATGATTTTTTTTTAACAGTTCTTTTACATAATTTTTTATACAGATATTCAGTATCATCAAAACCTTGCTTTTACCTTCTACTAACTTACCGGTGTCTTGCAACGCTGTATTGCTTGAATATATACATTCAGATATATATATATATATATATAAAATTGTGTGTGTGTTTATATAAATAGTGGAATTTTCGCAGCCAGGTTCTGACTGCTCTATACTGGCATTGTAACATTTACTACTGAGAAATACACCCTTGGAAACTAAGCACTTACTATCCACCCATTTAAAAATCAAAATAACTGAGAGAAGCTATGAAATCTAAGGAAAAGCAGATTCCTTTCATCCAGACTTTTTCCCTTGAATTACCAGATGAACTCTATAAACTAAACACAGAAGGCTGAAGAAGGTGGATTACACAGCAATATCTGGTACTAATGGTTGAGTCCAGCCCTGGCAAAAAGGCACTGTGTGGATAATGCCACCTTCTTATAGATTGGTTTTCCTGATACTGAATTGTCCTTGTGCACTCTAGATAGGGAGTTAGACAAGCTAACACCCACACTCGCTGACACCATTGTAACTATGTAATTTGCACTTTGAATAGCTTCTCCACAGAATTGCAGTCAAAGAGTGCATGCTACACTGCATATATCCTTTGTGTCACAGCCATTCAATTATTTTTTATTCGCTTTTTTGCTGATAGAACCACGAACACTTTTTTGTTTGTCTGATTTTTCATTTGAAATTAGGCCTATACAGATGGTAAAGGAAAAAATGAAATTAAAATGAACAATATAGTGGGGAAAAAAAATATACTGACAGCAATTCTTGAGATATTCTGCACTTGAATATCACATCCTAGCACTCAGATTTAATTCACTGTAACTAAATTTGTGTTCTGGTGTACACTGGAGGAAAAATCAGGACCTTGGAGACAATCTAAAGCATATCAATCAATATTTGCGACTTTAAAAGTCCTCAAACGGATTCTGTGAACTTAATTTTCTTCTATAAAGCTTCTGTTGGTGCAATCTGCAGCATAGCTTTCTAGCTACTGATACATTATGTTGTTGGCATGGATCTGTAATTTTTCATTAGCCAGTGATTCAGTATTCCCAGTTTTCTTTACACCAAAATAGAAGGGATGTTCTTCAGTTATTGCACTGGAAAATGCTCTTGGGTATATTGCACCTAAAGGGAACAAATTCATTATATAGCAGAACAGTATAAAACTGCAGTTACTCCAAGGTGACAATTATATTTCAAGATATTAGTTTGCTGTTTTGATGATGGCCCTAGTTTTACTTTTAGCGGGTAGATCAACACGAACAATTCCGTAATAGTATGCAAGATACTCAATTCACATTCCTCATTTGTATCGGTGTTACAGTGAGTCTTCAAAGGAGATAAAATATAATAAAAGGAAGATGTTAAACAATATTAAACGTCATACTGGTTCTGCATATTTGCCGAATGTAACTCCAAAATGCTAATATTGTTAATAGAAAATTGTCTTTTTCATCTGAGACATAATCTTACACAAAGTGTGTCGGGTGTATACTTGGATCGTCATGCGTTTTACTGAAGGGAGGAATCAAAAACTGTTCAGGAAGCAGGGAAAAGCCAAATACAGCACAATGAATGAATCCGAAGCTTTCTAAAAGTGCTAGAGGTGAACGTATATGCGCATAAATATACACAGACACACAAATATGCGCTCCAGCTAATGAGAGATGGACGCGATGTTTGGGAGACTGACGACTCCCAAACTCTGAAGCTCAGCCCCATCTTCCCCGGCGGCTGCCCCCGCCGCCGCTTCTCTGTCCGGCTTCGGGCTTGCCCGTGCCCCGGGGCGGTCCCGCCTGTCCGCAGCCCTCGGGCTGGCCCCGCCCCCGCCCCCGCCCCGGCGCTGCCCCTCACGCCCCCCCTCACGACCGCCCTCACGCTCCCCCTCAGACTCCCCCGCGGCGCCCCTCGCTCCCCCCGTTGGCCCCGCGGGGGTCGCACGGCCCCCGCGCTCGGGCAAAACCGCCTCCGCCGCCCTCGCAGGGCGCAGGCGGGCTCCGGCCACGCTCTTCCGGCGCCCCCCTCGCAGCCGGGTTCGAGGCGAGCCGCCGGTCACGGTGGAAGCGTGGCAGGCCTCTGGTTTTGCTACAGAACTGTATCTTAAAAGGAACTTCCCCTCCAGTGAGCCACTTGCCGCTAAGTAGCAGCTCAGTACTGGCATAATATAAAACAGACTAGCGTCCTGTAACCGAATGCCGAGCGCTAGAGATAACAGGAGGTAAGATGCTTATCTTAAAATGTGTCTGTTTTCTTTCCTTAATGTATTCCCATCCCCATTCCACCACCTTACATGAAAATACCTCCCGTCGGCCAAATGCATTCAGCTCTGCAGTCATGCTGTGGCTTCTAAATTTAAGGGAAAACTGTCTCTCCTGATGTAGCTGTTCCATTTTAAGTGACTACTCATTGGCTTAGACGGTATGTAAGAATAACCTTATGCAGGCTGGTGGTATGGCTTTTATCTGAGAGGCACACCTGGGGTGTAGGCCTTGCAAGGAAGGTATGTAAGAATAACCTTATGCAGGCTGGTGGTATGGCTTTTATTTGAGAGGCACACCTGGGGTGTAGGCCTTGCAAGGAAGGAAGAGCCCTAGCTTGTAATAGCTGTAACAGCTACTGATTAGGCTACTCTTCATGAAGCTGAAAGTCTCCAGCTCAGTCACAGTTCTGAACAAGATAATAGTAAAATTTGAATCTGAGGTTGCTGCAGCCCCACAAGTGCTGAATCATTAAACCCTAAGGTATACAGAGAAATCTGTGTTTTATCAATGGCAGTTAAGCCCTATTCTGAGTTTAGAAATCTAAAAAATGTATCTCCTTAAAAATAAATAACTATGAAATAACAGCTCAACTTGACATGCCATATTTTTTCCCCAAACAAACAAAAATTATTTACATATCTCTTTCCAAATGTGTCAGGCAGGAAGGAATGATCAAAGTAGGTGTTAAACTCAGCATCTTCATATTACAAATTTGAAAATAATTTTTAACTATCTAGATTTTCCTGTGGTAAAGTATTTATTACCTCTTGTTAGAACACTTGGCAGAGTAAGAATGGGATTGGGGCAATAACTGCCACTTCTGGGTTTTGTCCGTTTGAGGGTCTGTTAAGCACTCAGAAATACACAGAGAGTCACCTGTTTAGATGAAGAGCTCATCTTGTTGTCATATACTTGTACCCAAGATAGCGTGACCCAACAGTAGCTCTGGTTTATTTGATTTGGCTTTCACTCAGGATCTTATGATTTGCCTCTGAAACTCATAGCATATGTCCATACATTCTGCATGGTGCGTCTAAATATTTTGATGGTTTTAATATTTTGTACCAGCCATGGAAACTGGTTTGCTGCTAGATAACTGTAAAAGTGAGATTTGGTAAATAATAATGAGAAATCATGTATTAACACTATGATTGAAAAAACAGACAAAAGTGCAGCCAACGTAGAGGCAGTTACTGATAAGTTTTGCAGTTCTTTGCTCTTATGACCGGATGTTCCTGTACATTAGATAAGAACAATGTTAAAACTGACCATATGTGACTGAAACTATGTTAAGCTCCAAGATCAAAGAACAAGGACGAAGAACAAAGACTTCAAGGTCAGCCAACAGAATTTCAAATGGGTCGGTGGTCGTAAAAGCAGCCCTTCGACTCAAATGAAGGACCATTGCCATGACCGGATGTAGGCAGTACTATGATAATCAGTTACAAGAATTTTTATGTATATGTATACTAATCTGATTAATATGTAATTAGTTACTCTACATAACCTGTTTGTGCTGAAGCTGTGGCATGCACACTAGGTGGAATTATCCCACATGCCTCCAGCACTGCAATAAAGAATGCCTGCTTTCTAAAACTCCAAAACAAGTCTTAGAGAGTATTTCTTTACAGGCCGTGAATTTCGGCATCAAAACCTGAAGACACAGAATACAAGATTCAGGGAGGAGATGAAAAAAAATACCAGATGATGCATGAATTAGCAGCCATGTTTTTAAGCTAGGTCTGCTACCATTCATCACATTAATTACTGTTTTTATCCCCTAGATGGTCATCATAAAATGAATAAATACTGGAGTGCAAGGATACAGCCTTCTCTGATGGGATGACTGGCTTGGTGAATGAGGGGAAAGCAGTAGATGTTGCTTATCCTGACTATAGCTTTTGATGCTGTCTCCCATAACATCCTCATAGACAAGCTGATTGAAAACAGGCTAGTGGATGGTTAGGGGGATCAAATACTGGATGAACTGCCAGGCTCACATGTTGCGATCAACAGGACAAAGTCCACCTGGAGGCCAGTCACCAGTGGTATACCCCAAGGGTCGACACTGGGTCTGGTACTGCTTAACTGCCTCGTTAATGACCTGGATGATGGGGCAGAGCACACCCTCAGCAAGTCTGCTGATGATACAAAACTGGGAGGAATGTTTGATGCACCAGATGGTTTTGCTGCTATTCTGGCTAGAAAAATGGGCTGACAGGAAACTCATGAAGTTGAAAACAGGGAAATGCCAGGTCCTGCACCAGTACTTGCTGGGGGCTGACTGGCTGGAAAGCAGCTTGGCAGAAAAGGACCTGAGGTTCTGGCAGACAGCAAGTTGAACATGGGTCAGCAATGAGCCCTTGTCGCAAAAAAGGCCAACAGACTCCTGGCCTGCATTAGGCAGAGCATTGTCAGCAGGTCGAGAGAGGTGATCCTTCCCCTCCACTTAGCCCCAGTGGAACACAGCTGGAGTGTTGTGTCCAGTGCTGGGCTCCCCAGTGCAAAAGAGACATGGACGTAGTGGAGCAAGTCCAGTGAAGAACCACAAAGATGATCAAGGGACTGGAGTATCTTTCATATGGGGAGAGGCTGAGAGAGGGGAGACTGTTCAGCCTGGAGAAGAGAATGCTTACGAGGGATCTTATTAATGTGCATAAATGCCTGCTAGGAGGTTGCAAAGAAGGGAGCTAGGGTCTTCTCAGTGGTGCTCAGTGGCATAAGAGGAATTGGGTACAAGTTGAAATACAGAAAATTCCATCTGAACATAAGAAAAACTTATTTATTGTAACAGTGGTTGAACACTGGCACAGCTTGCCCAGAGAGGCTGCATTGTCTCCATCCTTGGAGATATTCAAAATCCAACTGGGCATGGCCCTGGGCAACCTGCTGCAGGTGACTCTGCTAGAGCAATGGGGTTCAACTACCCAGACTTTGTGCCCAGTCAAGTTGAAATACAGGAAATTCTGTCTGAACATAAGAAAAACTTATATACTATGTGGATTGACAAACACTGGAACACTCTAATCTCCTCATCCTTTTCTAAAAACTGTGACCAATTCAGCTTTTTTATCCTCTGATTGCAAAATTGATTATTTCCACTTATGCCTAGTAGTCTACTCTGTTTTGAAATTCATCTTCATTATTTTTTCAGAACATTTCTTCAAGCTGACAGAAAAGAATAATTTTGATTTCTTTTCCTTTAATGTTCTAGCATGTCTGCTTATCTTTTTGTTATGCACAAATCAAATTAGCCTATTTTATCATGCAGGTCATTAATGAAAATACTGATTAGAGCTAGACCCTGGAAAACATTTTTGAAGATACATCTCAAAATATCCCTTACTGTTGGCAGTAAGCTAACGGTACCTACTTTTGTGCAGAGTTATGCAATCAGTCTTGTACTTTCCATCTAAGTCATCTCTCGTTACTGTTGTCTTTCTGAATTTCATTTTTTATCTTGTCTTTTCTAACATTGCCAGGATTTTACAGAGAAAGGAAATACTCTCTTATGCACCTCGGCAGGATCAATAGAGATAATGTTATGCAGCTTTTCAGAATGTCCATCTCTCTTCTATGAATGACATTCAAATCCAACTGTATTCCAATCTTCTATTCTTTACTAGGCTGAACTCTGTGCATGTGCTTTGCACACACACGTGTGTATTTGAACAACACACATGTGTACAGGAATGACAATACTTCTAACTAGAATTTTGTTTTTCAGTTTAGTACATCTATATTCAAAACAGCCAAACTACCTTCACATTTTTCATTAAAAAAACATATTTTCTTCTAATTTCAGGCATTACAGGGGAATGCATTTAATTTATATTTTTTACAAATTAGCACACATAACTGAATAATTTCACTGTTTCTAATTTCAATCTATAACAGAAAATGTCATTTTCTTAACTGTAATTAATTACTTTAGTATCAGTCACTACCTAGAACTGAAAGTTTGTCATGTGAAAGCAATGTCTCCCAATAAGGTTTTACTGCAAGTATTTGAGAGATCATATTTCTTGTAGTAATGTAAGTGATTGATTTTCTTGAAGTGTCATATTTCTCATACAATCTTCTGTAAAAATACCTTCACTGTATAAATATCAGTAGGAAGATAAATCATATCTTTTCATCTGTACTGATATTGTGAAAGTTTTTTTCCTGATAAGTTAGTCAGGAGTTAAACTATACTGAACAAAGAAGACAGACAAATATCAACTGTATTTTAGCTGTCTCTTCAGATGCACATTTGTTTTCACCATTATGTACCTTGGAAAGTCAAACACTCAGATTTTTCATTATGCTGTAAAGAGGCAGTATCTGATTTTTATGAGACCAAAAAAACCCCAAACCAAACCCCTGTGACATAATATGGGAAATGAATGAGTTTATTATTTTGTGTTTAAAAATGAAATACAGCAAATAGGCCAGCATTGTTTGTATATGTATCCGATGAATGTTCTATTTTTGTCACAGAGATATAGATTTACTTTTAAAGTCAACCAAGAAAAGGTGATGCATAACACGCATCCAAAATATGGAGCAAGTTTATCAGATAGAAGTATGTTAATTTCACAAGGAGAGCACAGCAGATGCAAACTAACTGTGGTTTTGAGCACCTGAAATACAAGCTCCAACTCATTAGAACATTGAAAATGCATTTTTTATTTTTACAGTAACTCAGATGTTCTTGTATTTTTTTTATTACTTGAGCATGCATCAGACATCATAGTTCCTATATAACATTGCTTCCTTTCAGAAATATTTAATTTTCGTGCAATATACTGAAAGAAAAAAAAAATTTTAGTTTTTATCATTGAAGAATATAGACATAAAATTGTGCTCCTGCAATGTACAGTGATTTCGGTTTTTTATTTTTGAAACGTTGACATTGTTTTGCCTACCACAGTTGCTGAAGTTAACAGTCTGTAATGGAACATTAATCTTTTGGTTTTATCTTACCACTGATCACCACAGCATGCAAAAGCAGCAGCAGGGTCTGCTGCACCCATACAACAGAACATAGCCCAGTGTACCAGGTCTGGTTGGGATGTTAATTTTCTCTGTAGCAGCCCATACCTTGCTACGTTTTAGATTTGTGACCAAACCAGCTTTGGTAACGCATCAATGTTGTAGCCTTTGCTGAGCAGTGCTTGCACAGTGTCAAAGCTTTCCCTGTTTCCCACGCTGCCCCCCCCAGCGAGTAGCCTCGGGGTGGGCAAGAGGCTGGCAGGGGACGCAGGCAGGAGAGCTGACCCAAACTGGCCAAAGGGATATTCCATCCCATATGACATCATGCTCAGCCATTCTCACAACCCAGACTGGACAGACAGGGAGTCATGTTTAATTCAAAATTGCCTCGGGCTAAATTAAGGTGAAATGACACCAAACGATCATTTAAAGATTTTATTCAGGACAGAAGCAAACTGAACTGGGGAGGCGTGGTAATAGGTCGCAGGGTTTCTCACAACAGGAATTGGCATAAGACTACTTCTGTAAACTGTGTAACCATATACATGAATTCAGGCAATAAGGAGATCCCTCCTGTTGAGTCACGAGGTTCAGAGCAGACCCCCTTGCTTTCCAGACTCCCCCTCAGAGAAGGGCCCAGGGGCGGCTGGATCCACTCTTAGTCTCAGACTTGGTCAATGGCTTGTATCTTGAAACGGATGAGGTGTAGGGGTTGTGGAAAAAGAAAAGGAAAGAGAGAAGACAGAGAGAGAAAAAGGAAGAGAGAAAGATTTCACCGCTCCTGGGTGCAGCATTGGTTCAGTCAGCCAAGGTGTCCCATCAGCTGAGAGGTCCAGTCCCCATGGGCTTGCGCACTGGGGGCTTCGGTTTGTGTCCTTTTATCATCCTTGCCCCTCCTTTGGGCGGGCACCCGAACTCGTCAGGTTAATGAGCAGTGTGTGAGCCTTTGGGCTTGGGGGTTGTTTGTGGAGTAACTTCTCCTTCCCTGCAGACGTGGCCATTGTTTGATCTTTGTCTCAGAACAGCTTATCAGAACAGGGAGCTGCGCACTCTCCAGCACGCCCTCCCCCTCCTGTTGCTGGTGTCTGAGCTGATGGGCTTTTCACCTTGGTTCCTTGCTGTGCAGGGTTTGTCTTTAAGCAGAACTTGCCCCATTACAATGTTTGAGACATTAACTCTTTCAGTCTCTCACAGCCATAAACCTTGGGGGGAAGTTTTTGGAGCCTGACTGGGCAGTGGTTTGCTGGTGGGAGGTGTTCTTGCGCCACAGGAAATCCATGTCACGCTTTTCCAGTGGGATTTTAGGTTGTGGCTCTATGTAGTCCAACCACACAAAAGGCATTAACACTTCAGTATATTAGTTGCTTTATCCTTTAGTGAGCACTAGCTGTAACAGACAATTCTTGCTCACAGTCTGAGGTTCTCGGTCTTTGTTCAGTATCTCCTTTGCATCTTCTGAAATGTGTGAATTTAGTGGGACTGACTTTTAAAGTTTTCTTGCCTCATTTGAACAACCCCAAAACATCTTACTTCTCAGTCTTTACATCAGTTTACTGGCCTTTTCAAATTAGTCTTGTAACTGTTTGTTCTTAGTAGGACAATCTTTAAAACAGCTCTGTTGAACCACAGATTGCCTCTATGTCTAAGCAAAATAGATCACTAAGGTGTGACATTATTTGTATCTTTATTCCACCGTTTATGCCAGTTCAGGGCTCTGTCTTTCTTTTGTAGCTTTTCTCCTCAATGGAATTTATGAGAGTGACTATGGAAGTGTATTAAATTCTTTCAAATAAATTTATAGTCTTCAAAGTGCTATAGCTCTCTGCAGTTCAGAAGCCTAAACACAGTCACAATTTGTGAGGTAGGCTTCCTTCAATCAGCATGTGTACTCTACCCATTTTGATACAGTCTTGATATATGCAAGACACACTCAAAAATAGTAAGAAAAATTAGTTTTGATTAATGCTTATTGTCATTGCTGTTAATTTGCCAAAATGGTCTTTGTCACTAAAATCTGAATTATTATTTTCTAATAGTCTATTTTAATTTTGATGTTCCCTTTGTAAGCATGTGCACAGGTTTTTTTAAAATTAGATAACACATCATATGACATATTAGGGAATTTGTGTAATAGTGTTCTATAGAAATTATCAGATTTCCATAGAAATCAGAATATAATATCACCCGCATGCATTGCACTTCAGGGATCTAAATCATTATTTGGTTTCCAGCCAATTACACAACAGATTTTTTCAATTAATGAATTGAACTTGGTGAATACCACTGTCACATTATTCTCATTTAATTTTGTTTATTTTACTTGTTTGTATACTTCAGGTTAGCATAAGTTTACAATGGCTTAGAATTTTTTTCCCTCCTGCAGAAAGAAGCTCAAGATTCATCTGAACAGATTTTTTTTCAATTTCTTTTTCAGCTGGTGGCAAACTACGTGGGAGAACTAGTCCAAAGGACTGTGTGCAGTATACATTTTTCCAGAGGCAAAGGTCAGTGTCACGGAACGTTTTTGTTTCTTTGTTCATCTCAAGCTCATTCTTTATTTTCTGTTGCCTCTGCTGTATTTGAATATTCAGGAGGTACATCTGTCATGAAAAGAGGTACAATATTAACCTCAGTTACATGTGTGTGAATTCAGCCAGGTGTTTTTGTCTAGCTCTTAGTGGTTATCTAAATCTTTTACTATATCATAGTCTTTACTTTCTGGTATGGACTTTTAAAATCTATAATAACTGTAGACCCTCCCTATTATTAATTTGTATTCTCTGTCTTGTTTCAGTAATTCAAGACAAATAGCTAAAAAAATAGTTATATTCAAGGAAAAACTTGAAATTTAGTTTTTTGGCATGCTTCTAGGAAAGTGAAGGGCCATCTAGTCTACAGGTTTCAGACTTCTTTACTACAGAAGTTTGAGCAAATAGCATGTGAGCTGTTATACAACATACCTGTATTTCTCTTTGCCTAGTCTTTATCGCTATAGACGCATTTGAAATCAGGATCTTTTTTCTGACATTTTGATACATTTTATTCTTAAGTCTGTACCTGCTATTTTTTTCCCTTGCAATGCTGGTGACTTAATGCAATCAACTGTCATCTTCTCTAGACCAACGTTCACCTTTTATCCTCAGGATGGAGAAAGCATTCTCATCTTGTGATGCATACTGGATATATATAGATAAGTACGTTTATGAAATAAAATATATAAAGCCAAAAATAGAGTATCAGAGGTGGTGCAGGAAACAATCAAGTTACTTAAGGAATATTGCCTAGTCCTTTATCCCTAGTATGCTGGATTCAAGTCAGTGATGTATGATTTAATTCCTGTCAATATTTAATTTAATTTTAAGAGAAACTGTTCTTTATTTCATCATAATTCGTATGTTGCGGGGAGAATGGAGTAGTAAAGAATTGAAACTTCAGAAAGCAGTGAACGGTGTAGGAAACAAAGATTAGGCTTAGAAATAAAGAATAAGGGAAAAGAAACACAAAAGAAATATGTAATAGACTGATTTTTAAAGTTTTCTGTAAGGCCTCATTAGTAGTGCTTTTCTTCAAAAAGGTATGCAAATGATTACTGCATTCCAAACCTCCCTTCCATAATGTAGTATCATTAAAAAGATAAAATGCTGTTCATAGGTGTGATTTACATATTAATACATGTAAATTATGAATCAAATTGTAACTCAGCAAATGAAAGAATGTAGTGTTTACAGTTCATTGTGTGTGCTAGAGCCACTTGATGATGGAGTTGATTAAGTCTTAGGTCAACTCCTATGGTCATCTGGATTATGCTACTGAAGTTTCTGAGATTAATTAACCTGAGAAGCCTAATTACTGTCAACTGAGGATCTTAAAGTGAAATATTTAAGAGAAAGAAGAAAAAAAGGTTGAATTAGAAAATATCTGAAGTTCCGTAAGTATTCTGAATATATTCAACAACACTTGGCTTTTCATCTTTAATCCAGTGTAAGCCCTTTCTGTGCTTCAGCTTTTAACTATATAACCACCCAATAATGAAAAATATAGCTTACTCTTACTGCAGAATGTCTTTTTGCTGCTAAAATACTGTATCTTCCATGTCATACTTCCTAAATGTACTTATATCAGTGCATCATTGGCCCTGTTAGAAGGCCCATAAAAAGACCTGAAATAACTGACTGACGAGGTGCTTTGTTCACAGCAAACCCCATGGAGATTCACAAGTTCTATTTTGCCCTGAAAAGAAAGAGAAAAAAAGCCTCCAGCGTTAGCTCATTTACTCATTAGGGAGACTTGGGCTCCAGTAATTGCTCCAATGGAAATCTAAGTACCATTTATAAAAAGTCAAGCAACTCAACAGAAAAGATTAAGGACAGCAGAATACCATATAGTTCTGTAGTTAGAGCATGATTGGGAAAGATGGATCTTGCATGGTTAAGTGTCTTCAGGCAAAACTTCTGTATATTGGGAAGATACAGCAATCACTGTGTTACTGGGGTGCTGCTGTCACTTCTTTCCTTATTCTACCATTTTAAGGAAAAGGGCTGGCTATTGCACCTCATTTGAGGAAAGACTTTGATAGTGAATCTTCACTGAGAAAGCTACTTCCTGATCTCTGGGGTTAATGTTAGAGCCACAGGCAAATGAACAGGCCATTAACTATACCCTCGCTTGAGGTTAAGCTAACTGTGGAAAATTACTAGGCATGACATGAGAAATTGCTGACAAAAGTTACAGATAACTCAAAGAAAGGCAGCTGAATCTCAAAGGCAGTGAAGGAGTTACATGAGAAACAGCTAAACTCTACCGGCTGTTGGAGGGGAGTATTGGGAACCTTTATGGGAACACAGTCTTCCAAGACCAACACCACCTATGTAGCCATAGTGGTAATACCATACATGGCTGATATTACATCATAATGCCGTATGTGGGTATGCATATCTGGGACCAACAGAGGAAAAGCAATTAGAGACAGGTTGTTTACTTGGGAGAAGACTGGGGCTGAAAAAGGAAGGTACAAGGATGTGAAGAAAGCCAGCCGGCTAGTGCAAATCTTGTGACCAGGGTTGTCATGGGGTACTAAGCAAGCAACCTTGTACTTATTTATTGCAGCTGGAACAGGTCAATAAATTGTAAGAGCTGAGACTGCTTTTTTTTGATCAGGAGAACTGGGATAGAAGTGGTGGGGGACTGCTGCCCCTTACTAGCAAGTTTACACCCAGACAGAAGGAGCGAGCATCTTGGTGTCACTGTGCTGGTGCCTGTTCCAGACCACTGGCTACCTACCACTTCATAACAGCTAAGCATCTATCTGTGAGATGACTGTTAAATGGTATCCTCTCCTCAGTATATCCTGCTGCATCATTTAGGCAACTCCCAGCTATGCATAAATGATGCAACTGGTAAATCCTTCCTTCTCCCCTGGCTCTGGCTTTCAGACATTTCATTAGGCCATGACTTTATTCCATGCATTATACTAAGAATCCAGCCATCTGATCTGCACTTATGGATCCTACTAACAGGACTTCAAGCGAACATTCAGTGCATGCAAGCAAAGTGCTATAGAACATCCACTTTCTGGACAATCAAAACAAAAGGAGCCCATGGTTGCTGGAACATGTTGAGTCCTTCCTATGACCTCCAGTAAAAAATAATAGGTGTACTCACTGACTTCTAGTATATATTGCTCCTGCTCTGTGTACCATCTCCATCCCGCTTTTCCACATCCGCACCTTCACTGCTGTGTTTCAACCTAACAGTTAGTTCGCTTTTTACTTCTGCCCCTCCCCAGTGAGCCTGGCAGTACAGGAGCCTTCCTGCTCGGCCTCTGCAGACCACAACCTTGGACACAACAGACTCTACTGCAGCCTCTGTTACTAGCTCTCACTAAACCTTAGGGGCTGCCAACAGTTTATCTAATTCACAGACAGTTTAGCAGGGGTTTCCTGGGTCATGTTGCACATTCCAAAACCCCAGTCTTTTCCTCAACCCCCCACCTACTGTAGATTTTCTTTTTTATCAAACTATCCTCTCTCAGCACTAATGATAATAAATGTGTGATGTAGGGACTATATCACTGTATGTAAATAATAATAATAATAACTTCATAGACAAAATTATGTTTCCAGGTTGAGACTGGCTTCTGGAAAATTATTTGGAAATGAGTAAAGTGTTACTCAGGATAGTCCTCAAAGTTACTACAAGCAGCTTCTGTAGAACAGTGTAAAATACTGTCAGAGGGTTCCATAAGGAACATGGACGTAGGACAATGCAGTTAGGTTTTCCCACATCCAATCCTAATTTTTTTTATTTTTTTAGACAGATGTTAGTCTTGTAAGGAATTATGTGCATGATTATCTTCAGGTAAGAGTATTCTTACCAGAGGCATAAGAATTAGTCTACTGGCTTTTCTATGAAAATGAAAACAAATTAATTAGAAAAGCCAAGTACTTCTTATTTTTGAAGGACCTAATCCAATAGAAAACATGAATATAATTCTACATGCCAGCCAATTATCCAGGTCTCAACATACACATAGGTTGACTGCCTGCCCCAAACGAAACCAAATATGAGCACATGCTTTGCTGTTCCCATTACATGCTTCTTGTAGAAGTACTACACACACTCCAGTGCTGTACCAAATCAAAACAAGAGGCTGCACACACTTTAAAACTTCAACAAAAATCTTTGACCGAGAATAAATAATTTTGCACGTTCCTTAAAGCAGATGTAAGGTGACTGTTGTTAGCTGGGGTTGCTTTATAAGGTAATGAACCTACAGAAATGTGTCTATACTGTGATTTTCTGAATGTATACCCTTCCATAGGATTCAGTTTGATTTGGTTAAACTTTTAATCGAGCTGTAAAAGGGTGGGCATAATTTATTTGTGTACTGATTGGACAGCATGTTTTTATTCTTTTGTTATGAACACAGTAAATCTCATTGTTAGCTCTAGTTCTTTTTTTCCTGATAATTTAAACAGCCTCTGAATTTATTTCTTACACAAATGAAGTAAAAATACAGGCTTGGAATATTTTATATTTATTTTAATACATTTGCAATATATATTTTTTTGGTATGCCTACAAAGAATATCTGCCCAAGTAATAGCTCTATCTGCTGAAATGCCCTTCTAAGAGCTTTTATAAACTATACTGAACAAATAAGAAGAAAGAGAAATAACGAGATGGAAGGAAAATATATGCTGTGTACTGTTGGTTCCTTTTCCTTATGCAGAATATATATACCAAAACTGTTTTTATAAAAGTTCATTATACAAAATCTGTTATTATTACCAAAATATCCACCCATGATATCATAACATTTGCTATAGTAGTATATTGTTGTGGTCACCAGATGATGGTTAGCCCCCTCAAAAGAAGCTGAAATTAGAAACTGTAGGATAGTCTGCTTCCCCGAAACGTACAATACAAGCCATAGCTTTCTTTAAAGGCTCTGGTTGAGTGGTTTTTCTACTGCAAAATGCAGAAGTGAGGTTAGCGAGTTAAGGGCACTGCATCAAGAGCTGATTAATAGCCTCTGAGTGAGTGAATATGTGTCTGCCATCCTACAGCAAAGGCCATATGTTACACTATCACTTTCATTCCAAGCTGCATCTTAGCCCAGTGACAAGAATAATTTCTGACAAGCAAGGAATTCATCTAATACAAGAGATATCATAATTTGCAACAGCAGAATTGCTGAATGACCTATGGACCTAAGACTTACTCTTAGGCAACATACTAAGGCTTCATCTAATAGTGCCAGTGTTTGTCATCTCTGAAAAGAGCTGAAGAAAATGTCATTCAAAGTCAGTACTTCAGAGTGCTGATTGCAAGATGTAAATTAATGTAGCTTCTTCTAGATCAAATAAGCTCATGGGAGATATCTAAGAGGCGCAATAAATGATGAAGATTGCTTTCACTGCAGAAATAATAATGTGTTGGAGAAAGTGTTAGAAACAGTATTACTTTTAGAAAGAAACTACAAATTCTAAGATGTCAATTTGTTGTTTGAAGCAAGTAAGGTCTATTTACCCTATTATGCATACAAACTGTTTGTTTTGCTTTTAAATCATACGAGTTAAAATAATAAATTTTATTTCTGAATGCACAGTTCTTCAGATAAGTTACTTTGTTACCATATTGCTTTTTTTCCCAAGTGACATAATATTAAATTTAACAAATCAAATGGAATTAATAATTTTATGTTTTGAAAACATTACTAACTGAAAACTGATCAGAGAAGCTTAAGTTCTGCTTATTGCAGTGAATGTAGTCGCTATATTCACTGCAACAATATCTGAAACTGAAAGAGACAGGAAAGAGATTACTTTATGAACTTTATGGTGTTTGGCTAAATTCAGAATATAATTAGTGAATTCTAAAGCATTTGCATTAAGTTAATCCAATAGTTTGGTTCTGATCATTTTGTAACATTAATTTGTCTTGTATGCTTCACAGGACTTTTGCTGTATAGGTCAAAAAATCTTAGAAGGGCTTTGGCATCTCTCTTTCAGGCTTCTCTGGAAACACAGACATAAAAAATATGGAGAACTAACCAGACTTTCCATAACCTGCTGTCCTGATTTCAGCTGGGATAGAGTTAATTTTCTTTCTAGTAGATGGTATAGTGTTATGTTTTTGGTTCAGTATGAGAAGAATGTTGATAACACACTGATGTTTTCAGTTGTGTCTCAGTAGTGTTTATACTAAGTCAAGGATTTTTCATCTTCTCATGGCCAGCCAGCAAGAAGGCTGGAGGGGCACAAGAAGTTGGGAGGGGACACAGCCAGGACAGCTGACCCAAACTGACCAAAGCAATATTCCGTACCATGTGATGTCATGCCCAGTATATAAACTGGGGGGAGCTGGCCTGGGGGGATCTCTGTTCAGGAGCTAACTGGGCATCTGTCGGCAAGTGGTGAGCAATTGCATTGTGCATTGTTTTGTGAATTCCAATTCTTTTATTAGTATTGTCATTTTATTATTGTTATTATTATCATTATTAGTTTCTTCCTTTCTGTTCTGTTCAACTGTTCTTATCTCAACCTATGAGTTTTACTTTTTTTTCCCCGATTCTCTCCCACATCCCACTGGGTGGGGGCGAAGTGAATGAGCGGCTGTGTGGTGCTTAATTGCTGGCTGGGGTTAAACCATGACACCTGCTAACCTGTATTGTTGTGTCTCAGCATTTATTTTACATAGACTAGCTGATTCTGAAATTAGTGAGAATGCCATGATTAAAACAGGATTTTTTTTATCAGAATAAGGAACATTTATTAAAAAATTCTGTTTGTACTCATTTTGGCTATTAGATATCTTTATAAATATGCACAGAAATCCCAGTATCTCTGAAAGGCACAGGCTAACTCAAACTTTACAGACCTTTGAAGAAAATATACATGCACAAGGCCATGGCTTCCCTTTACCTACTCTCACTTCCCATCATTTTGTGTGGTAAAAAATAAAGATGGTCTTTGTATCTAAAGTAGAAAATATTCAGATCCAGGAAGCATTTGTTGTTGTTTTTATTGCTGAGAACTGAAGGGAGAGCAATGGCAGAAGGGAAAGGAAACCTGTCTACGGGAATCCTCTGTCCTGAGTTGAATGCCTAGGTTCCACATAATTCATAGTTAATGCTCCACCAAAGGGAAGCATACCCTTCGGGCTGATAGGAAACTGTAAGTTAGCTAAACATTCATTAAAAAGAAAAGAATCAGGCAGATTTAAGAGACTGACTGGAGAGAGGAAGGCATCTGCTTATGGCCAGTCAAGAGCTTCCATCTGTGTACCATCCTGGTTTTCTGAGTCTGTACTTGTCTCTACCATGTGTGAAGCCAGAGCAGGTGTGCTATTCCCTGAGGAGCTATAATGGCTATGATATATGGGATTTACCTTCAAAGCCAAGCTCTGCTTGATTTGGAAAAGGAACTTTCACTATTTCTTTGTCAATTGCTATATAGCAGACATCCTGACAGACATCTGTACCATTGCATGTGGCTCGCCATTCAGTGATTTCTGCAAATAGCAGCTAGCGAAACTTTTAGTACTGCATGAGACCAAGATGCCTATGGCCTAAGGTGGCAGCCTAGGCTGATCTTTAGTACATACATGGTGGATGAATTCCCCCAAGTACGTTTGAAAAGATGGACTTCATGTGTACTCCAGTTCAGTTCCCATCTGTAAAACAGAAAGTAACACTTCTCTGCTCAGCTCACAAGACCAATCTTAGGATAAATCAAACATTGTAATTCATGTTGCAATCAAAAGCAAAGTGTTTCAGTGCCAATCAATAAAGGCTGAATAAAACAGAATCTGTAGCCCCTGAATTCATCAACAACGCAGTGCTTAAGGAATGTTAAATGCTTAAGAGAGTACAGGACTAACACTCCAAGCAAAAAGCCAATTGCAATAAGTCCCAGGCAAAAGTTGTAGGCAGAAAGTGTCTTGAATTTTGCCTGGTCCTGGACTCCTTTGTACTCTTGCTACACTATACACACAGGATCAAGAAAACAGCTTCTACATAGAGCACTTGCCTTCAAGGTGGGAGACATGATACTTCTAAATTAAGTATCTTACCTGCAAGGCCCCAGCTTCACAGAATCAACAATCTGACTGTTAGAGCTAGGTTGTCCAGCCTAACCAGTAGAAAATGTATATGGTTAAACAGCATTGCTGCAAGGCAAAATACATAAAAAGCTTTTGGAAATGGAACCTTTCCCTGTAATCATTGTCCTAGGAAGAATGAGAATCATGCTTAACCTTTTTTTCTGCAAGATGGCTACTGACCCCTTCATATCTGTTATTAGTAAGGCTCCTTCAGAAAACATAATAGCTTGTGGGTCACAATTACACTTTATATCTTTAATAATCTAAATTAAATGGACAATAGTGCTGGCATATTTCTAGTCTGTAGAAGAAATCTCCTTCAAAAATGCTTTCCCTATTTAAATACCTGTCATCAGACTTCATGAATGCGGAATGCATATTACAAAGCCTATATTGAGAAATGATGGGGAAAAAAGTCTTTATATTTAACTTTCTATCATAGATATGCCCAATGAAGCAGCATGAAGGATCTTATTACTATACCAAAATAAAGAATTTCCTAAGAGAGTTCTCTTAATTTTGTATTAGCTTATTCCCCCTCTGAAACACAGTGATTACTGCACTGAGTGATACATAAAAATGGGAAACACAGCAGGCTTCATCAGTTTCAAAGGAATCAGCATTACTGGTGTTCCAAGCTGGAAAAGTAAGTGTCAGCAATGACACTGAGTAGGATAGGAAAAGTATATATTTTATATGCACCTAATATTTATGTACTGCACAACTTCTTTTCAGATCATCTCCTTGAATAAAAAGAAGTTCTTTTTGTATTTTGTCTTCAAAAAACAGCCTGTAGTTAGTTTTCATCTCATCTGTAATTCTGAGTTCCAGTGCCATCAGCTAAAGTAATAAACATTTCTGCCTGAAAGTGTATTTTAAAGAGAATCTTTTCCAAATTCATACCTTTAATTTGGCAAAGCATTGTTCAGGGTTTAAACAAATCTTCCCCTGATTTGAGTGGTAGTTGTATGGATGAATTCACAAACAATTCCTTGAAAATACAGAAACTAGAAGCTTCGCAGAGAAAAACAAAAAAGAAAAAGAAATATATGCAAAGCAGATACGTTTCTTGAAACAGGAAACTCACTTGTTCCCCAAGGCATGGCAAACATTACAAAGCTCATTTTCTCACTCTTTTCCAAAACCCAGAATAAACAAAATGGTTATATTTAAGGCAGTTCTTCTAAGTCTCTTCTGATGAATGAAACATCTGCAAGAAAAAAACCATCTTTCAGTCACCTGGAACAAAGTTAATTTAGTAGAGCTAAGTAGAAATCGGAATTTCTACATGACTTTTTTTTTTTTTTTTTTTGCTTAAAACCAGGACAAAATGTTGAACTATTAAGAAGGTGATGAAAAAAAACCACTGTGAAAAATCTTGCTTTATTTATGACTGCTATGATGCATTATACTTTTTAGCCAGAATTCTTTAAATCTTATGAAATATAGTATGTCTTGACAGCAGAGAATGGGGGCATTTGGTATCTGCATGGTCTAACTTTTGTTTAGGTGATACCTGTGAACAAATTTAATTAACTGGGGAGAAGAATAAAAACAAACAAACCAACAAACAGCTGAGCAATATAGTTTGAAGAATGCTTATTTCCATTCAGCTACATGTATTAGGAATATGCCTATGTTGTATTGTGGCAAACTGAAGAAGGATGTGTTCAAATGGTTATATTTCATTGTATTTGATTTGGTTGAGACAAATCTTTTAGTGGGAGATTTCTGCATCCTGTGTTCAGGTGTGTTTTCCTAATAAAACAATGTTGCTTTTCAATTCTTATGATGGATGAAGTAGCATTTCTTAAGTCATGACAACTTTAAAGGAACCTATTCTACTTCACATTAAAAGAAACTAGGAGGATGCACACATTGTCTACAAGCAGCTGACAGTTGGCAAAATCTAGTTGGAGACCAGAAATCTAGCTGGAAACTTTTTTAACTTCTCTGAATGTCTTGAATTGCTCCAGTCACAAGAAAAAGTAGCTGCCTAGGAGCTTTGATCAGATTAAATAAAGCAATTTAATTAAACAATTGAAATACATGTGCTCAGACAAGTAAAAAGTCAAGAATGAGCACCTATATATTTGAGGCCTCAGGTGGAAAACAGTAGGAATTTATTGTGACATTCCTCACAGACAAATTAAATTTTTATTTTTAGTACTATTAACATATTTGTTACAGAAGTGTTTTCAACTTTAGATATGCCGGCCTTTTTCAAGAAAATTGTCAACAGAAAGTATTCAGAGTACAAACAACTAGTCCATGACTGGAACTGTGGAAATAATCACACACAAGTTGTATGTCTTAATTGTTCTGCCTAAATGTTCTATCTTAATTATTTCTTACTTAAAGTATATAGAGAGATTATGGGTTTGATAGAAATGAAGAAATTTGATAAAACTGAACACAATTCTGTTTTTACTACCAGAATCATAATACCAGATGCATGAAAGCAGCAATGATCTACATTTCCTTTGACCTTAAACAATCTAACCAAACAGGAAAAGCTACCATTCTAATTTGTACACGTTTTGGACCAGTGCAGATGATGAGCTACGGAAAGTGCCTGGTGTTACAGAATCAGGGCCCTAGAATCTGGTCAAGCTCATTGTCATTAATGGAAAGATCTTACTGATTTCAGTGACCTTTGCATCAGCATTACAGAATCTGCTTCTTTTCACTTTGTATGAGGTGATTCCTCACCACTGAGAATAACATAATGCAGTTATGCCTAGGGTGTTCAAAGGTCTAAAACATTGTGTGAGCATATAAAAGTTAGCTTGTACCTTTGCTAGCTGTCTAAAGAGATAAAAAGGGTCTTCAGTGGTAGGCATAAATATTCAAAGTAATTGAAAATTAGCTATGTTGCTGACTTATCCACAGGTTTAGGTTTGTTACAAAAAATGGCTATAATTGTTTAACTAATACATCTCTTCTCACTTGCATTTCCTGGCCATGCCATTAATCATGGCTGTTCAAATTCTTATTTTAACAGCACTTGTTTCAGCTCCGCAAGTTTATAGATCTGTTAGTTGGAAAGATTCCACATTGAGAAGATCTATTAAGAAATTCAAAGGTTATTTGAATAGAATATGCGTGAATATTCTGTTGCACAGGTATTCCTGTAGTGCTGTATATTAATCAGAATTTCATTACATGTTAAGGTCAGATCTAGACAGAGTAGTTCAGAAGGTATTTAGTACACTATATACATTATTTTGAGTCACACAGCGTGATATGAGATAATTGGCATTTAATTGTTAATCACTCTCCAGAGTCAAGTAAACACCTACATTTTCAGTGTTCATGCTAGTTTGTATAGTTAAGATCAGTTTTGTGGTACTGCATTGAAAGCAGCTATTGCGGCTTCCAAAACAAATAGCTTTTAGCATCCAGTATTCAAAAATTATAGCAGGAAAATTGTGTTCCCAGCCATCACAGTATTTTCATGTTTTACAAGTCAGAAAAATTGTCTGTGACCTTTTCGGGATAATGATGTCCTAACATTTGACCATGTCATAGGAAACCATTAAATCCTTCACAGTTAGTGAAGGAAATGTTTTTGTGGTGTCTTCAGAGAAATCCAGTTGCATCATGATTTTAACTTTCTGAATTTTTTCTTTCCTTAGGTCCTGAACTCTAGAAAAATAGGAAATTTTTTGCATGACATAAGATTTCCAGTCAGAATTCTTCTAATCAGTAACAATGTATTTACACAAGGTCAGCTATAAGAAAAATATTCTCTTACCCACATTGCTATTTTTCCTGTATTCAGCTGTAGAGCTTCATGTGACTGAGATATGTTTTTTTGCAGACTTTTGAATTATAAAGGGAGAAGATCTATTTTCATCCTAACTCTTGCAGGGATCATATATACAGAAATCTGTAATAAACCTAATCTTTCATTGTCTTGCTATATTGGAATAACATATTGTGAAACTAATTTTTTCTAATTTAGAGTACTACTGAATTTTCTAGAAGAAAGGTAATCTTACAGTCGATGTAAAATACACAAGTGTTATTCCTGATTGTGCTAGTCACCTTGTCATGGAATAATTACATGAACAAAAAGTAGGTGGCATGGGTGGAAACACTAATTCTAACTGGCAAAAGTTTTCAAGATATGGAAATCTTTTCTCTTGTGAATCCTATATAAGAAGTCAATTAAGAGTGAAAAAAACCCAACAGTCATTGAGGTGTTTCTTCAGATATTGCTTAAAAGCTTTGTCTCAGTTTTCATTATTTACATACAATTGTTAAAATATAATCAGCTTAAATCTTCAAATGCAAAGTTGTCTCTACAGTAAAACTGGGTGTTTTGTTTTGAAGAGAACAAAATAAAAGTTGTTTACATGAAAAATACCACAAGCCTGTTATTCTGGCAAGCTTTGAATTATCATTGATTCAGGCAGACCTCTTTGGAGTATGCTTAGTCACTGATAAAATCCTTCACAGAAATCCACAAAATTCTTTCACTGTTCTTCAAGAAGCGAGAATTATGTTTAAATTAATTCTGGTACCCGTTTGAGAAGAACAACATTTTCCTGAAGTAATGCCTGTGTGGAAATGGTGAACATTAGACTGAGATCTCTTTGTTAGAGCAAGGCATAACAATATATCATCTGTATCTAACTTGCCATGATATTGTAATGATTCATTATCACATCCAGCTCCCTTTACATTTTAGATGAGATCTTTGAAGAATGTGCAAAACTGTAATTGGCCAACTCTCCTTTGTTACAGTTAGGCTGGTTAGGTTTTACATGGGTCCATCAATTACTCTAGATCCTAAATGAACAAATTTAATACTACTTCCTGCAAAGCAGAGCGTCATGGTTTAACCCCAGCCAGCAGCTAAGCACCATGCAGCTGCTCACTCACGCTCCCCCCCACCCAGTGGGATGGGGGAGAAAATCGGGAAAAGAAGTATAACTCATGGGTTGAGATAAGAATGGTTTAATAGAACAGAAAAGAAGAAACTAACAATGATAATGGTAACACTAATAAAATGACAACAGTAATGATAAAAGGATTGGAATGTACAAATGATGCGCAGTGCAATTGCTCACCACCCGCCAGTCAACACCCAGTTAGTCCCCGAGCAGCGATTCCCCCTGCTCCCCCTCCCCGCAGTTCCTATACTAGATGGGACGTCCCATGGTATGGAATACACCGTTGGCCAGTTTGGGTCAGCTGTCCTGGCTGTGTCCTGTGCCAGCCTCCTGTGCCCCTCAAGCCTTCTCACTGGCTGGGGATGAGAAGCTGAAAAATCCTTGACTTAGTCTAAACATTAGTCGGCAACAACTGAAGACATCAGTGTGTTATCAACATTCTTCTCATACTGAACTCAAAACATAGCACTGTACCAGCTACTAGGAAGACAGTTAACTCTATCCCAGGTGAAACCAGGACACAGAGTTAAAAGCTTTCCCTTTACTTGCTTGTAGTTTTGCAATATTAACAAAAGTAGTGAGAAAAGTAACTTAAGTAACTTGCTTTTTATTAAGAAGTAATGTCCAGAGAGACCAATGACCATACCCATTAATCTCCTGACAAGAAGCAACTTTCAACATTTATGACAATGTACTTGGGTCCTTAACAATCATAACTCAATTAAAAAAATACTTGTAATACAGTAAATTGGCTGATGGGGCAGAATGCCGTACCATTCTGTTCATGCTTTAGCCAAAGGTCAGAAAGAGAATGCAACATATAAACACCATAAAATATTTTTCAGGACAGTTTTATGTATCTTAGAGACATGCCAACAAAGAAAAAACATAAACCACTTCATTTAAAATAAAAGTCCATGAAGAAAATTTTTAAATTAATGCAATTTTGTGTATATTAACTAAATTTTACTCCAAGGCCTAAAGCCATTGAGTGTGTTTTGATGGTGAAAACAGTTTTATTTTCTCTCACATAAAACTCCCCAAATTTCTACTCTATTTCTGAATTGAATGCAAACATGAAATATGTTATTAAATAGATATACCTGTAAGGTAAGTTTCAATTCAGCTAGTTCTCATCCATACTTTTCCTTTTCAGGACTGTAAAACACTACTATTCTATTAAGCTCTCACAATTAATTTAAATTGTAGTGATTTTTTATATTTTTATGTATGTTATTCTTATATTTTCATTTTGTAAAATGGAAAGTAAGAAACATAAGTATATATTTATCTGTTTATTACATGGAGAAATTTAGAAGTTAAGGTAGAAAACTATCAATCCCATTCCAAACTGGAAGCAGTAAGAAGCAAAAAAGAGAGGAAATTAAAGAACCATGAATGAGAGCTATGTTCAGACTGGATTGTTTACCTCTACAAATCATTGATAAAGCTCACAGCTTTAATGTTACGAGTACAGAAGTATCCTTCCAGGTTCCAGATTTCTTTACTTGTTCAAACATAGAGTTCAAAAATACAATTCTAAAATTAAGCTGATATAATTCATTACCATAGGAAAGAATATGACCTTCATATCTTAATTTTATCATTGTAGAGGCATTCTTGCAAAATTAGTTAGAAATAGAAAGAAATTATATTTCAGTTTTAATTAAGATACAAGAGCAGTAAATTACACTGATGAAATGGTCCGAGGGGAATAGAAATGCTTTTTATTTGCCCCTTTACAACAGTGAGTAGAAAGTAAATGTAAAATGTTACAAAGTCCAAACAGAAGACTGAATTCTCAACATGACACTTAGTCTTCATTTAGGCAGCAATATCCAAGAATGCAATTCCTGTAACTTTTATCTGTACTTCTAAGAACTCCTAAGTAACTTAAAACTTTGTTTTAAATCCATGAGTCTTTCAGATTCCAAAGATCTGTTTCAGCTTGATAACTATTTTGGCTTTGAGATGTATTACAAGTTGCATTAAACTAAGTGCTTTTCACATAAATTCTCTAATGAGTTTGATTTGGTAGGGGTGAACATAGCACACTTAGTATCGGTAACAGAACTGAGTCTTATAGAAAAGACAGAGACCAACATCACCCTGTTTCAGAAAAAGAACCGTAGGAGGACACTGCATCTCCTTTCAGAGGAATCTTTCAGACAGTAGAAAAACCTTGCAGGATACTTAAGACTGTGATTATGCCCAGTTCTGTCTTGAGTTCCACAGTTCCACGTGTTAGGGAAAGGGGTAGATATGACATGGTTTGTACGTATCAGGTTTTATTATGCTTACTCAAAATAAGCTGTAATTGGGTAGTCTGGACTGTAAGTCTGTAACATGTAACAGATGATAAGCTGTGCCGAATAAGTAGGATAATTCTACAAATATATGTTATGATACATCATCTTTACTAACTTTGGCTGCTTCATTGTAAAATAAATACAAATGGTTTATTTGATGCAAAATATAGGACTTGGTTCTGTTATACTTATCTTACTGGATCCAAGGTCATCAATAGGATTTCTTGGATGGGTGAAATGAGAAGGTTTTTAGGCATATATTACAAAAAGTCTTTTTTATTTTTAATAGTGGGGTGCATCTCTAAATGACCCTCAACTTAGTACCTCTTCTGAAAATTTGGATGTGGCAATTATGAATTATTATTTATTTAGACTCTTGGTGTCAGAGGGATCGAAGGGCATACAGCTTCTTACAAAGCAAGTTCTTTACAGGCTTATAGCACAAGACATATGTGAGACCTATGCTTTAATAGTACAGTTCCTTGTTCCTGCCTGTCACTGTTAATGATGTGTAATTTATGGAAATAGTAGATAGTAATTCCTAATCAGCAAAACTGCAGCTAATAATGCTGGAATGTATCATATAGAATTGATGTCAGATTTATGAAAAACAAAATTGACAAGTAAATTTTCACCTATCAACAGCTGTAAGACCTTGCTTTAGAAAAGCATTCAGTCTATTTGAAAACGCATTTAAAAGATTGGTTTAAATCTTATTCTGTTTATTAATTATTTATTAATAAAGGCAGGTCTAATAATTCTTGAACAAAAAAATTCAGTAAGTGAATGCTTTGCATTATGTTTTAATATTTTTAATTGTATATTTTAATATTTTAATTTTTAATATATTAACATCCAACTTAAAGTAGTTACTTATATGGAGTAATTGGAAAGGAAAATTCTCTGGGTTTTTTTTTTATTTGTGCTTTGGATTATTATTATGATTTATTCTAATCATGCCAGTGACCAAAAAAAAAAAAAAAAGCAAGCAAGCATTGCTATTTGCACTACACAGCTTTTCTGTGAAGGTTGTATGGATAGAAGTTGGTTTTTGAAATCACAAGAAAGGTTTCTGCATTCTCACTGATTTTATTCCTTAAGCTACATGAAATCAGTATATAAACACAGGGTTATGAACCTAACTATGCAAAATCACCTGCTCTTCTATGTTATCAGATTGGCTGGGGTATTTGAGGGTCACTTTTTTTGTGACACATAAACCAAAGTATTTGGGGGACATGATGTTTTGACATGAAAATCTTGATTCAACCGCTTTTACTTCTTCAGGGTAAAAAGTTTCTTACTCTAGGTTACTCATCAGACTGCTATTCTTTCACCCACTTTATAATAAAAAGTTGAGTACCATCACAGGGGCAGGATGTAAGAAAGATTATATTCCTCTCTGCAGTGTATATTGGATAGATGAAGACAATACCTTAAATACATCTCTTATTCTGAATTTGACCACAGTACAGAAATGTCTAGGAATATAGGGAATTCAGCAAACAGACTTTTTTGTTGTGTTTACTAAATATTTTCTATTTACAAATTTCCTTACATGCTTGTGTGTAGTTTGAAGTTGTTGTACAAATCTGCATGGAAAATGGCTGAAGTAAAACTCGCTTATAACTTACCATAAACCCTTCAATTAAATGACGCCTATCACATTATTAAATATTCAGGACTGACATATGTACCCAAACTGTGCAAAATATGGTAAGTATTTTCAAAATGAATCATGATAGTCATTATAATTTTGGGCTGCATTGAGAAGACAAATGTCTTCAGTGATGACAGTGGAATAGACAAAATATGGCACTGATGGAGTGGAGCAGATTGCTTAAGCAGCTTGACTGATTGACTGTATCAGATATCACTAGTCTGGAATAATCTACAGAATCAACACCAGCTGAAAGGAATTCCAGTATTCGTCTGGTTTCTGTAGAGCTCAGATATTTCATGACTGAGAATCTGAAGCTTTTGAAAGTTTAAATAGAGAGGGGGATATTCATAATGAGGTATATAGGTGTGTTAAGATGAAATAAAAAACCTAAATCTTTGATGTGTTTTTGTTGTTCCTGTTCTTGTTTGCTTGCTTGCTTTTGGAAAATATGAATTGCCTTTAGAACCAAGCATTAAGAGATGGGGAGCTACTCAGGAAGTCAAAGCCGGATACCTTTTGAATAATGTGCTTTTGGCACAATACAAGGGTAGACTGGAGAGAGTTCTATGGCTTGTAATATTGCATCTAGCAAAATAATGTAATATCCCATCTGGTCCTGAAATTTATTCTTGTAAATAAATAAATTTATCTTATTTATAAAATAATTTATCTTATTTATAAAATAAATTTATTCTTCTTGTATTTCTGCTTAGTTATTTGTAGTGTTTACCTAAATCCTTTTCTTCATATAGTTCTATCTCCGGGTCCTTGTGTGTTTGCATGCTGTCCAAGGGCCCTGAATAGAAGTTGCCATAACTTACATTTAAGTCCCCTGAGCCCACACATAGATTTTTGGTGTGGTCTTCAATGGGACAAATGGAAGCCTAATTAATAGGAATGTAACCTAAACCTCTTGCATTAGTGCATCATTCTTTCTTCTCTGCTTCTAACATCATATTCAAAATCTATACCAGTACTGGAGATGTAGATAGTGAGTTAGCATATTATTCTTGGGCTGTACAAAAATCAATAGGAACTTGCTGACTTGAATGAGCAAAGCATCAAGTCTGCAATGAATATCTCTAAAAGCTTAAAAAATTCCTTTAACCTTTATTACAGAAGCTCTATTTTAAAATATGTACTGAAAGAATAAAGCATGCTACTTTTTGTAGACTGGTAGTCTTCTGTGGGTCTTCAGATGAACAGAAAATTGTACCAATGCAAGGCAATTTATAAGGGGGGAGTAAGAGAGCAAGATGTCATAGCACTAATTAGCAGTGGTTTAGATCAAACCATAAAGAAACATCAAGTACAAGAATGCGTCTAAAATGCTGTCTTATTCCAAGGCTTTATTTAGAGATTACATTGTCTGAGAGACAATTACAGATAGGAAACTTATCCTGAAGGTAGAGATATAAAGCCTACGATAGTGGTACTCTATTTTACTCAATGGTCTAGTGACCGCAACACTCACGTAGAAATGGAAAATCCAGGTTCAGGACCCATTCTAGCAGACGGGAGTTCAAAACAAACAAGCCCTGCTTTCCTGATAAAACCCCAGACTAATAAAGTGGTTGGAAAAGAAGGACTTCCAGGGTTAAGCAACATAAGCAATGGGATTTGGGGTCTCAGTTTTGGATTTATGTATCTATTTTCTATTTCAGCACCAAATTAGGTAATGAATTCCTTCACTGACTCAATTCTTTAGGGCCTAATTTCATATACTCATACAATGTATGCCAAAACTGCTACTTAACGTATTTTATTCTGAGATAATACTAACTCCCTGTTTTATATCTGGGCATGTTTTATTTTCCCTGAAGCTGAAGAAGAGTAGGATTATTCTGGTAGGAAATCATAATGCTTGGGAATACCTCAGGTTCCGAGCTCTGATTTATATTAGGTTTTATCTGGCGCCCACCTTCAGAAGGATATTTCTACAGCTTTACTGGTTTTTAATATCTGCCAAAGAGCAAATGACAGATGCATCTTCTGGGCACTAAGCCATCAATCAGAAGTGTAGTGTTGTTGAAGCTGTAATAGTCTAGGGATATAAGTGAGGTAAGTTTCCAGAGGGAGATAATATCTTTAATAGAATGATGGGGAAATAGATTTTTTGGGGAAAAATGCCATACAATGCTTCGGTCTCAGAGTGACTAACTGCCTGTTTCTGCCTATTTCTCACAATGCCAAGGATTTTATTACCTCTTCACTTGCTACTATTCTCCTCTAATAACTATCCTATTTTCTAAAATTGTCTGGTTACTTAACCAAATGCAATTGAAAATGTTTGTTCCAATCTACTTTGTTTGGAATTGTTTGAGTCTATTTCAGACCTCTGCTAAGAGTTCGTTCTTTTTTTCCAGTTATACAACTGGTTCAATAAACAATACTCCTTCTCCCTAAAAAATCAAAAGAGTGACTGCTTATTAAGCAAACCGATTTGTAAGAGATTGCTAGTCTTTTCGTGTGGAGGAATTCGTATCTCACTTGTACTTTTTACTGTACTGAGTCTAAGGCACTTGTGAGCTTCTGTACTCAATAGGATGACCTTTATGCAAAAGAATTAGTCAAACTAGAGATCCCATTTGTTTTTCTTTTCTCAATAGTAAGTCTTCTAAGCTACAGAAACTTCACCTACCTTAGATTACAGTTAAATAGTTTATGACATAACTAACAACAATGGGATAGTGGCATACACAAGGCATTGCTGTAGTATGCAAAATCATTATCCCAGCCTTCAATACTCTTGTTAACATGTAACCTATCTGCAGTTATGCAGATGAGGTGGTGCACTTTGAGACATTCCTGTTCACTTTTTTGTGATCTGTGATGGATTTTCATGATAAGAACTGTTTATAAAATTTAGTGAAAAACATTAATATGTTGGTATAATAGAACTTATATGCTGTTAACACAAAGGATGGCATGTGAGAGTCATTAAATAGCCTGTGCACAAGTTAGAAGGATCACGGCTGTCTTAAGAAAGCCATTCAGTGTTCTAACCTATTTTTTAATTCAAACATAAAGGAGCACTTACTGGGCACTGATACTGATGACTTTGAAATACCTTTTAATCCAAACAGCTATGTGCAAAGATACTTGTTATGTGTTTGTCACATTAGTTGCTAGATATTTTGTATATTACTTAGAATTACTCAGAAGAAAGTATTCTCTTAGAAGAATATTTTTTAGTATCGCTCACCAGGGGAATTGCTAACTGGAACATAAGCCAATGCTAGGACTGATATGTAGTGATAGAGAAGCCTGTGAACAGCCTCAGTGGGCTTAGTATGAAACAATACTTTCAGATGTGACAAATTGTGGTCAGGTGTTCTCCAGAATTGAGTATGGGGTGTAAATGGAAGGACCATGACCTGCCCTTACAGTGGCATATGAATGAGATTAGAGAAAGAAGGACCCATGATAACCTTTTATTACTCTTTGTGGTTTAGTTGTGTCACAGCGCAGCAGGGAGAACAGTTTCCACAGAGTCTCTACTTGCACTGCTAAAGTAACGAGGGGCACGGAGTCGTCAGCCTTTTCTGCCTCCAGCCTCTTGCACTGATGCAATTGAAAACCACATGACTTTCAAAGACAAAGAGGACTGAGGCATAGAACTGGTTTGCAAATACCATTCACTCAAGGAAGATCATGAGACTGCAAATGTTTAAAAATTGTGTTTCACTAGAAAGGTATTTGAAAGGTAGATGTAGCATTAATAGCAGCTGTATATGCAGTTAAAACAGCAAGGCTATCAAAAAAGGATTACTTATATTTCTAATTAAGCTATTTCAGGGAATTCTGAAAGTTATTTTGGAAACACCATGCTTATTCAATAAAACAGTATTGCTTTGTCAGGCAGTAACCCAGGTCCTTGGTGAATAAACTTGAAAACAATTACTTTATAGTGAAAGGATTATTGCCTTATGGAAAAATACCGAGAAGCTCTTCATATAACAGGACAGCAAATATTTGTGTTGCTAACTTTTCCTGCTGCTTGAAGAAGCACTGTAAAGATCTAGTTAGAAGTCAAAATGTCTTTGTCATTATAAAAACTGAGCTGAGAAACCATCTGGGAGGAACACAGCATAATCTGGGCTGGGGTGACTAAGCATCTGTTCTGGAGTTGTGCCTGTGCACAGTGTGGAGGGTTTGAAAACACTACAAGGAAAAATAAAACGATACTTTAGAGCTGAGTTTTGTATAAGTGCACCTAAATGTTCATGTAGAAAAAAAATTCAGTCTGTTTGTTAAGAGACTGTTATTCAACATC